>NC_137194.1:14747773-14980273 GCF_960531495.2 Zeus faber | reverse complement strand
CATCACCGTCGGTTCAGTGTTTGTCGAAATGAACTCACGGTCCGTTGGCGAAGTCGTTCATGAGCGAGGGCATGCTGGTGAACGTGAGGACGGGGATCAGGGCGAAGGGCAACTGCGTGGGGACGACAGGGAGACCGAGAGTTGTGACCCAAGTCGTGGCGAACGAGGCCTCCTCGCGTCCTGTGGGATCCCGTCGGATGGACGGGCTTTCTCACGCTCTGGCTCTCACCTGCATGCTCTGCAGCACGTTGAGGAAGTCGTTCATGCCGGTCAGGTCCTGCACGTCTTGGAAGATGGCCACCAGCAGAGTGGGCGTGATGGCCAGCGAGCGGGTCAGCAGCACCCGAGAGAAACGCGACCAGCGCAGGTTCAGGAAGCCCTGCGGAGAGAACCCCAGGCACAAATTGGCGCATGAACCGTTTATTACTGGATTCATCTGTTGGTTTTGGATTTTTCTTTGCGCTGCCTTTAAAAAAACCTTTTTCATCCCAGTCGCTGACACGTTTATAAACAATAGCCAACCAATAACCACTCTGTTGGGTCATAGGATCGATAATCTTCAAACGTAATGAATCCAAACGATCTCGAGGGAAACCTCTAATCAAAGGGTTAAAGGTCAAGGAGGTGAAAGGGCGATGTTTTATTTTTAGGTCGCAAGTTATCTGGGCGCTCCGTATTCTCCACCTTCTCCCACCCACCTCCATAACAAACTGCCCGGAGTAGGTCCCCGTCATGGTGGAGCTCTGGCCGGCCGCGAGGATTCCCACAGCCCAGATGTAGAGTGCTGCCGGGCCGAAGACACAGCCCAAAACCACCCCCTAACACCGCACGCACGCACGCACGCACGCACGCACGCACGCACGCACGCACGCACGCACGCACGCACGCACAAACACACACACACACACACACACACACACACACACACACAGTGTGTGTGTGTGTGTGTGTGTGTGGGAGGGGGGAGGGAGGGGACAAATAGGTCACACAAGTAAATGACTCATAGTAAATGACTCCTTCAATGGGAGAACACAGGGAAATTAAAGCGGATCTTAGCGCCTTACCCCTTTGAGAATGTCCACCTCTAGGGTGTTGTTGTCCACGGGGATCAGGTGGGAGTTGGGACTGCCGGACTTGTTGCAGACAAGGTTCTGGGATTGGGAGAAGGCAGCACGGGTGGGTGAATATCATCAACCAGAAGTTGAGCGGCGTAGTTGTTCTGCCGTGGCCCCTCAGAGCGGGTCGCAGGCGGACTCACCACCTCCGCGTTGGTGCGTCCGTAGAAGGCCTCGGCGAAAACGGCCACCACGAACACGTTGATGAGGAAGGAGACGAAGAGCGCGATGGACGACTCGATGAAGAAGTACTTGTTGGCCTCTTTGATTTCCCTCCTGCTCGATCGATCCACTTCTCTGGACTGGTAGAGATTATCGTCGCTTTCATAGACGTCAACCCACATCACCGGAACGACAATGGGCCGGACGCGGCGTGTCTCACCTTGACCAGGGCAGAGTGGAGGTAGATGTTGTGCGGCATGATGACGGCGCCCACGATGCCCACGGCCTGCTCCAGCTGAGCGGGCCCGCAGCCCTCGCAGTACGGCGCGAACATCCCCTTCAGCAGCTGGCCCTGGTCGGGACGGGCCGTCACATACTGGTGGGACGAGCGAGCGAGTGGAGGGGAGAGAGAGAGAGAGAGAGAGAGAGAGAGAGAGAGAGAGAGAGAGCGAGAGGGTTTTTTTTTTTTTCTGCGAAGAGCCCATTTCCTATTCACATACGTCTTCTTTATCGGGAGACGTATCTCAGTACCTCATATCCGAAGGTGACGGCCATGATCGTGATGAGCACGCCAAAAAAGGCCTCCAGCTTCCTCAGGCCTGAGTGGAGGCAAGGGAAAAGAACACTTGTGAGTGTATTGTGAGTGTTTCTCCCCCAGCGATCTGAAGACGATACCCCGTAATAAATCAGCCGAGGCCGCGCAGCCTTACCGTACTTGTCCAGGAAGAGGAAGCCAAACGTGTCGATGATGGTGATGAGGACGCCGCCCCACAAGGGTATCCTGTGTGTATAATCAACACAGAGGAAGCGATAAAACATTTGAAGAGCGCTCGTTAAAAACCGCGGCCCCCGTTCCCCGCGGTCTTAAAAAAAATTTGAAATCCACACGCTCCCCGGCGACGCGCGGCCCCCACCACCTGCCAGAGGAGAGCAGGTTCAGAGCGATGGCGCTGCCGATCACCTCCTGCATGTCCGAGCCGATGATGGCCAGCTCCACCATCAGCCACAGGAAGATGCGAGGGACCTGGACGGGGTGACACTGACAGTTAGTGGGGTGGTATATTTCACACGGCGCTCGTCACATTACTCAATCGACCAAATCGATGACGAGGAGTCACGACACATTTTAAATAGATTGTGAACTTTTCTGGTTCTGCCTTTTCTGGTCAGGAGGTCAAAATGGACATTTTTTGTGTATGCTAGACATAGTGTAGACTAATACAATTAATGGTTTTCATTATTGTTTCGTGTACATTAAGACATCTCCCGACAAAGATATATAGGTTTGTTTTCCTTAAGTATATTTTAAAAAATGGGTGAAGTGAAACCGCGACGGCAAGTCGGCGAAAACTTTTAAATTTGACTTTTTTGGGGTCGTGAACGCGAGAAGGCAAGCCATGGTTATGGCATTGGCCGATGTCACATGGCTCTGGCTCTCTGAGGTTTTGCTTTGTTTACAGGAGGATTGTTTTTTTTCTTGAGGAATTAATGAGGCGCAGACATTTTCTATGCAAATTGCAAAACTTCCACACCTTCCTCTGCATAATTGTTCCATAAGTCATTTCTATATTTAATGTAAATATCTTGGTAAAAAATAAATTGAACCAAGGTACAATTTTAATTTGGGGCCCTATGCTGTTTCGTTTATGGCAATATTTTGATTCCAGGGCTGCAGTTCTTGCTATTACTCAAGGCTGATTATGCAAATGAGGCAATTTACAGTGAGCCAGGGCAGGTGCTGCAGCTCAACGCATCTCAGAGCCAATCCCCAAAGCAAACACAGTGAGATTAAAAAAAAAAGCCATGTATGGAAATCCTCCATCGGGTCGAGGCATTTGTTGCCTCGTTTTGACAGGTCGGATGGATGACTGCGAGCGGAGGGAGGTTCTCACGGTCGGGTATTGACGGTGGCAAACTTCGGCCAGGTGCATCCCAGTGACCACGCCCAGTCGGATCGCCAGCCGCTGCAGCAACAAGCCGATGATGGTGGCGCCCAGCAGCACCCACAGGAGCTGGCGGATGGAAGGGAGCGTGTCAGGAAGCCGTGAAAATGCCAACCGTGGGTCCATCCTTCCTTCTGCCCCGTGTCAAATAAGTCCTTTGTGGTGTGAAATGCGACGCTCACCTTGAAGCCGGCTTTGGCGCCCGACTGCAGGTCGGACTCTATGTTCCCCGGGTCCAGGTAGGCTATGCTCATCAGAAATCCAGGTCCAGTGAAGGCCCACAGCTTTCGGAAACTAAACCCCACCTGGAGGACAGAGGAAGAGGGCTTGGGAGTAACTGCGAAGTAAAACCCAAACCGTTGATATGGAACTTTGCGAAGGAGCTGCTGCGATTGCAAGCGTTAACTGCAAATGGATCCCTCACTGTGGGAGAAGTCAACAGAAAGTAAGTGAACTTGAAACAAAAGCCAACTAATACCTGATAAATATAGAAACAGAAAACCTCTCATGAATATACATTACTCATTAGTCGTCACTTTTCAGAAAGTTCAAGCCAGAAACAAATATTTGTTTGATATGTTGCTGCATATCTTATCGGGCTTGGGTGGGATGGATGGCCGTTATACTGCTTGAATTGCCATTTTTGGCCAAAAAAAATTGCCAATGCCGTTTTTTTTTTCTAATAAAAAAAGATACACAATGCAGGTTTAATACAGTGTATTACCACAGTGTGAAAGCCTTTGAAGCTCTGGCACAAATGACTAGAAATCATTTATATTGCTCATCATGGGCGACGGACCTCGACACGGACCTTGGAAACGGAATCGGGTCCTTAGGGCCACACAATACCTTGCTGCCGTCCTCCGGAACCTCGACTCTCTGGCCAAAATACGTGCCGGCCACGCTTTCATCCTGCCCCTCGAGGAACACGGCGGGCGTGAGGGCCGCTCGGTGTGCCGTGATTACCTCCGTCTCCTCCTCCGCAGCTCCGCCTAAAGTATGTCCGCCGAATGAATCAAAGCAAGAACTCAAATGAACCAAAGAGTCAGCGAGGTCAGCCGACATTCTCCAGACTCAACGTTCCCCAAGAGCAGTTTAAAACACAGTCATCGGGAGTAAATGTGGTCACAGACTTCCTGTTGACTTGCCGACGGGTATGAACTGAGTGACATGCCTGCATAATAAAAGAAGGTTTGTTTACAGGACGCAAGGCATTATTGCCGTTAAAACGACCCTAATTTGATACCCATGTTACAAGCGAAAGGGTTGATGTTATTCCAACTGAACTGATATAAATCTCGCTATCAGCCCAATAGTGTGTTTTGTCCTCATATATATGCACATGTGAACTTAGAAAACCCACCTCTAGTTTGGACTTGGTCCTGATCGGTGGGAACACTGGGAGGGAGAGACGAGATGTGGATGCTCTCAGGAAGGGGTTGTTGATCTGGAAGCACACCAGCAATTACGCAGGGATTACATTGTGTACAGCACTACAACAAGTGAACACAAGACTAAAAAGGAGCCCCCCCAACACACACACACACACACACACACATAACTATTGAGAAATTTCAACAAGGAAACATGGTCTTAAACCAGTGATTGTTATCAGACACATTTTAAAAAATGAACCTTAATAGCAGATATGGATAAAGAAATAAATGCGTTGAATCACCTTCAAGTTAACAACAAAGTGTTTTCCTGTGTGTGTGCGTGTGTGTGTGTGTGCGTGCGATCAGGTTGCTCCGACTGTCATCCCCTGGCCCCAGCAGTCGGAATGCACTGGCATGTGGTATTTAGCCACATTTAAAACCCTTCACCTGAGCTCCAAAAGGGGAACATCCTGGTCGCCGTGGGTGTGGCTGTGGCCCCCTTCCAGTTTCTTTGGGGGGAGCGTCTCCACCTGAAGCGAAACCGTCGGTGTATTTGTCGATCAATTCCCACTCGGTAAGTTACCGATCTGCCGGTGAGAATGGAAGGAAGGAAGGCAGGAAGGAGGGAGGGGACAAATAGGTCAAATTCCAAGGCAAATGTTTGACTGGAAGTGGCAGATTACCAACCTGATTGTGACAGTTTCACTACAGAGGGTCTGCCCTCCGTGGATAATACTCCGTGGTATTGTAGGACACACTTGCACAGGGGTCCGCAAGCGAAATTATTATTGTGATGTATTATTTATTTATTTATAAATGTATCTATCTATTTATTTATTTATTGTTCATTGCTCAACACTACTCCCATTTCTAACCCACCTGCTTCCACCCAGACCGCCCTCCGCCGGGGAAGACCTCCTACTTGCATTCTGTCGCCCTCTTGCGGTTGCAAAAAAAAACAAAAACACAACAACAATGCGCGACGATAAAACAACGACAACACAGATCAACCTCCGGGTGGCGACAAATGTTCACCAACTAATGTGGTTTATACAGTGTTTCTGGTACCCCTAGGGGGTACTGCAGGGGGTACTCCGAATATTGTATGTGTTAAAACAATATTGGTTATATACAATAACAATTAAAAAACCAAACACATAAGACGTACATACAGTACATACTATATGTTAATTCTTGTTTTTTTCTCCCATTGTCAGTTAAGGGGGTGCCCAGCTGAAAAAGGGTCTTGGGGGGCCTACGCTACTTAAAAAGAGTTTTGAGAACCACTGGTCTAGGAGACAGTCATGGAAATAGAAAAAGAAACTACTGCACAAATCCTGGCCCATCTTCTTTCTTTTTTTTTTTTTTTACCCTCGACTACCAAACCCATCCTGTCAATTCCTTAAAAAAAAAAAAAAGCATATCCTGCATCCCCTGCCTATGGTATTGATTTGAATTTAACTGGAATTTGTCGTAGATAATAAAATGTGTTTCCTCACAATGTGATACATGTAATTGACAAGAGAAGTTACATAACCACACAATATCAGCCACTGGCCTTTCAGTGTTATGTCTGTCTGTGTCTGTATGCACAGGCTAGTGTGTTGTATTTATAGTATTTATAGTAAGAATGTATGGAAATGGTAACCTATACCGTTGCGCAGAAAACATGTTCCCCACCATGTTAAACTTCTATTCCTGCCTTTTTCAGATTTATTCCCCCTATCCACTAGAAACTCTGTGCATGCCAAGGCCACGAGTGGGTTAAAAAAAAGAGACAGGGTTGAGACTGAATCGTAAGAGATCAATTAAATCCCTATTTTATTCCAATAGTTTACTTGTTATCAAATCCGAGTCAGCACACAGCAGCAACAATCTGTATTTTAGCTGAAATAGCCATAACACACTGCCATTTGTCATGTCGACAAAAAGTTGGTGCAATGAAGTCAGATGTTCTAAAGTGTTTATTTTGGCAAGCACCATTTGGAATAGAGCAAATTTTGTAATGTGCTTATGTTATGTGATGAAGGATAAAATTATACACCCATGCAAAATTCCCTGTGAAATGTACATAAGTATTTTTTATTGCAGAGAGATTCACTGTCTTTGAAATCTTACAGATTTCTTTCTCCCCCCCCCTCCCCGCCCCCCACCCCTCCCTAGTCTTAATGACTTACAGGTTTTCCCAGACATCTCTGTGATTCTTCCATGTTTATATGTGGTGTGTCATTTTTAGATGTCTGTTGATAATTAGCTTGTAGAAATCGTAAGATAATTACACATTGCTGATCAAAAATGCTCGGCATGTAAGTTGCAATGATTTCCTCTAAAATCATCCGTACATTTGTACAAAATCAAAGTGGCTTTAAAAAAGAAAGAAATAGGTACAAATAAACTGACAGGATCAAATCAAACAAAAATGTCTGCGCATCCTGATAGTGAACTGGAAAAAAAACGTCATCATGTCATCTCGGATAGAGTTATAAAGCCTGTTTACATTAGTCATCTTCTCACACTTTATGTTGAGTTGTCTTACATATTCTTTTCGCCATCATTATAATCAGTTCCTCAATTATTGAAAAGGAGCAATTGGCTTTATTTTGTCAGAAGAACAAACGAGAGAAAGTCCTTAAGTTTGTGCTGTCTGTTGATGCTCCAGGCATCTCTCGCTCCATTCTCCATGGGCAACTGTTGCCTTTTTGAGTTTTTTGTACTTCACAACAGGTCTATAATGCCCTCCCCAATCTTCCAAATCGGGGGATACACACACCGACCGTTATGCATCCCGTCCCAACGTGTGGGGGCAGACTCATACGGTGGTGACTCTCATTACCACCTCCCGGTCGGCGGTGGCGCTGATCTGCGGGTCGTTGGACCGCAGCTGACTCAGGATGTGCAAGATGGTGTATCCGCAGTGGTGATTGAGAATAGTTCTTAACCTCCTGCTCTGCCGGCCGCCGCTGCTGCTGCCCAGCCCGTGGGGGTTGCTGCGGGAGCCGCGGCCCCCTGTCTTGCTGCTGGAGCTCAGCGGGTCCCCCAAGTCCTTCGATTTCTCATAATTCAGTACTTTCCACTGTTGATTGACAGCTTGCCATCGTTTGAAGATTCGGTAGACTGATGAGCCCTCGTGTATTATAAGGCCTGGTCAGGAGAAAGATGGATGGATGCAGGGATGTGGGGGGCGATTGGGAGAGGAGGAAATAGGATATTTTGATGAGGATGAGTGTGAGCTAAACTCATGAATCCATACAATTCTACATTAAATGCCATGTCTAAACAACTTGGGTCAATACATGCTGCAGTATTCACGATCGGTAACACACCGAGGAACTCTCATTAGCTTTAGATTAGAATAGTCACTTGGCAATATACACGGTGCTGATATCTGAGGCCATCTGTTCTCAGTGTTGCCTTGCACAGCCAATGCACCATTCCGCAGGAACGGTCTACCAGGTTTCACTCTAGGTACTCTGAAGCTTATTTTGGACTGCCGCTTGAAAAAACAAAAATCTCTCTTACTCTGCAAAACGTCTTAAAAAGTGTGTGGGTTCTCACCTCCTGCTGTTACAACCAGAATTCAACGTTTTGATATTGTTGAGTGTGATTTTATGTATCCCCGTCAGACTCGCCAACCAACAAATGTCCGCAAAAATGTAGACATCCTCCCAGCTTTTGCCCTTCCATAATGTAACATGTTTATTTTGGGGAAAGATATGCTTTGTGCAGATAACATCTTTGCAACCCATATTCTGACATTATTTCTCCTGTGCTTCATATTACATCTTCCGCCTGAGTGCATCTTATTACATCTTGGTATTATCTATTTCATGCAGCCTATGCCTGTGCTCTCCTCAATGTTTGTGTGTGGATTTTATGGCGTATTACCTTCTGCTGACTCATCAACTAAGGGAAGCAGATATTATATAAAATATGCCGCTCTCTTACCTATGCAGACGATATCCATGAAGCCGTACATGCCATAGCAAATCTGGAAGAGGAGGTCCTGGCGCTGCCACTTGGCAGAGGGACTGAGCGAGGACCAGATGAGCCAGGAGATGCTGGCGATGAGGAACAGGGAACCCAGAATGATGGCAGCGATCTGCACCTTCTCTATCACCGTCAGAGAGATGGCCTGCCACTGGAGGAGGAGACACACCACGAGCTCACGTTTGACCAACCCGAAGAGAGATTTGGGTCATTCATCCATAAACTGTGTGTAGACAAAGGGTGCCTATGGACACGCAGACCGAGGAGTTTCCTCCCGTCGACAGCTTTGGGAGCCATTCGTGGCCTCAGAACAGGAGGACAGAAGGCCGTGACGCAGAGGAGGTGGGGCGGGGGGAGGAGGGGGGGATGTGTCAGCACAATATGGCAAATGGTCTTCACACCACTGTGACTATACGCAAGATTTGTTCTCGCAAAGAGCGGAGCGTCCAATGGCAAATTCAGGGAAAAGCACCATTATGGAGTAAATGGATATTTACCGTTATCCTACATGCTCCGTCTTCGTGTCTTGGGTTTGCTTATCAAAATGACAAACTGCAAGATGGCCTACATATTGAAGACCATGTCATAACTGTGTCACATCAATTATGTTATAGGTTTCTGATTCATTGTCAAGGTATAAAAAATCCAGAACCCAGTTGTTTGGATATGACTAAGCTCAAATGTTATGCATGGTTGGAGGGAGGATCCTCTCATTAATTCACTTTTAGTTTCTTATTAATTATGATCCCCTATGAGTCTGCAGGGGCAGACCATTTGCCATCTGGTGTTATCCTGGAATCGTGTGTATTTGTGGAAGGCAGCTCTAGATGGTACCTGCAGTGGGTTCTTGGTACTGATAGCCAGGACCTGGTACTTGAAGTAGCAGAGCTCGCAGCTCCAGGAGCCCCTCTCTGAGATCCAGCGGATGAGACAGGGCTGGTGGGTGCAGCGCACTGAGCCGTCACAGCGACAGGGGCTCAGCAGCTCCCCCTGCAGGACAGATGAAGAACACACATCAATAACCATCCAATCAGAGCAAAGTCAACAGAGTTTCTTTTGTTATGGTTCAGTTTGGTTTTTATTACATTTTTCCCTGTTTAAAAAAAAAAAAAAGGTTTTACCCTGGTTATTTCATTATCAACCATGAAGTGTAATGGCTCTATTTAAGGGAGCTATAGTCAGAGCGGTGGCGGAAGAGGCTGTGGACGGACATTTTAGGCAGGCTGCTTAAGATGGCATTTAAAATCCATAGCCAAGAGTTTACGTGTTTGCTGAGAGGCTGACCAGCGTGTTGTTTGGTGCGTGTCCAGCGTCTGTCCTCCCAGAGCCACAGCAGCACCTGGAGGCTGCTGGCACTCAGCAATAAAAAAAAAAAAGAACGGCAAGATTCTGTCACCTGAACTCAGCGTCACATATCAACTCTATTGAGGAGCTAAATGTCTGACAGTACTTTAGAGAGTGTATCTCTGATAATCTCCAAAAAATCTCTTCTCCTCTTTCCTGTAATTACTGATTTTAATTGAGGAAAATAAAATCCACAGCACCGGCCACGTGCCTCACAACCAAATTGAAAGACTTGAAACGCCAAACAACGGGTTAAATCTTGAGTTACTAACTGTATTATTCATGAAAGTTGGTGAAATTAGTGTGAATCATTGGCAAATCATTGACTGGGCACAGCCTGATGATGCCAGAGTCTGGCGGCAAACGGCACTTGGTTAGCACTTGGTATCAGCAGTGGAGGAGCAGGTGAGACAGTAGGTGAAACGTTCAGCTCTAACGGTTCACGCAGGCTGCCATGGTGACCCTCAATCGATACGGAGCTCGTGACACACGAGCCCACTCGCTTAAAAAAAAGAATGCAAAAATTTTTATTGATAGACCTCAAACACTTTGTTTTGAACCTGGGGAAGGGGAGAAAGCGCTGTTCTGCAGAATGGATGGCGGGTTGCTTTTGAAAATAATGAATTCGCTGCAAGCACTGAAAGCTATATTCTAAAGTCAAAATGTAAGCAGGCCAAAATGTTTACAGCAATTACTGCGAAAACAAAATAATCCCTGGTGGTTAGCCTTTTAGAGCAGCTCGTAAAAATTCACAAGATCTAATGAAAATGAGTGAATCTATATGTTTATATGCTGATTTTCATTTAATCATTTGAACTACTGCGATCAATAAAATAAGGCATGGTATTTTTTCTTTTCTACACTTTTCTTTTCCCGTCGGCCTGCCTTTTACTGTAACCCTCATCAATTATAATACAATTTTATAAAATCTTTTCCAATCACATGGAACCTCATGAACTTTAAAATAACCATTGACATTGTAAAAATGACAATGAGTAGATCAGAAACATAAGGATCCAAATAAAAACAATATGTAGACAAAGACGTTTAAAATGTCAAGCTGCAGTAGTCGAATATGAATCCCGTGTGTGTGTGTGTGTGTGCCTGCGTGGCTGCCTGCCTGCGTGCGTGCGTGTGGTCATGATCCTCGGCTAGGAAATATCAAAATGACTTTTAAATGGTAACCTTTGATGATCTTTGAATATAAATTACATTCTAAAAGAAACATCCAATGTAGTTTTGCTTGATTTTCAAATAACTAACATTCAAGCCCATAAAGGAAAGCTTCTTTTGCTGTTTTTTCGTTTGACTTACAATTTTGGAATTTGGAGATTCGTTTATATGTATCAATGCGTTGAAATCATGGGACTAGGGGCAAACTCCTGTAGAATTGTTTTTTCTTTTAATCTAACCCCAACAAGGGTTCTATATGTAATGCGATGATATTTTGAAATATATGTCAATGTATTTTTAAATAGTCTCTTAAATCACCATCTTTCTTCTATGAGACCATTTATTTGGGCTTTGGGCATGAATTATGCAGAACTGTACTGAATTTAATGTCTTTGTATTTAATTCCTCTTAATTTGGAAGATCTTCTTATGTTACACTTGTCCCTATTAAGGTTTCCAGCTCGTCAATTCTGAATTGAGTTGAATTTGACTCAGTTCAAAGCACAAGTCATTAGAAATGGCAAACAGAGGAGCTTTTCCTCCGTCTCGATAACCCCCTTTGAGAGTGTAATTGTACACCCAAAAGTGACGCAATGAGGTAAACATGGAGGCTTAAAAGGTCAGATTTACACAAGGATGCTCTGCCCGTACCCAAATGAGTCCACTGTGGAGAGCGGACTCACTCAATAGCATGACCCCCCTTCTCTCTCTAACATTATTTCAAAAGGGCACACCTACTCCCAAATATCAAAGTTCCCTTTCACTACACATTCTGCAAAAAAACAACACACACTTCCCCCAGGTGGATAGCCTCAGCCCCATGTATTCACCGAGGAGCGTGAAGGTGCTAATTTAGTGGGTCACATCCATAGAGGAAAAAAAATGTTGGCCCTACTCAGCCCTAACCTTTAGATGAAATTAGGGCCTGGAAGTGGCCTCTTCAGCTTTAGGCCATGTTCCCTCACACCACTGGACCTTTGGGAAGCACAAGTGAATGAGGGTGCGGACGACTGCTTTCTTTAAAGAAAAATGTCTCCTACCTCCATTAATGCACATGCACATCTGTGTGTGTGTGTGTGTGTGTGTGTGTGTGTGTGTGTGTGTGCGTGTGGATGTAAAGCCTTATACACCTAGACTTCCCAGCAAGCCCTGGCCCAACTTTTGTGAATCTTGGCGGCGTTGAGCGGCACAGCTACTGTACCATGGCCTATACTGACAGCCCTGGCAGCCAGCTAATAGGGATTCATATTCTATTCAGCCCACAGAGCAAGGTGGTTATATCTGTAGATAATTTGCCCGCTGACAGCGACATGATCCCATCCCCTGCTGTGACCTGCTTCAATAATGTGGTAAAATAAAATGGCAACGTGGGGCCCACCCAACCCAATACCCACCCCAGCCCACCCTAACTGCACCACTGGGAATCCAAGTCAATCTGGCAAGTCTACTTTTCAGACGGACCCAAAGCGGTGTCGATTTCCAGAGCGACAAGCTCTTCATATCACTGTCATTCAGAGCGGCTGACTTGGTGGCACTTTTCTTGGGGATTTCCGCTCAGTGCTTTGTTTGTCAAGCTCTTTGTCTGTAGCTAAGAGGCGGCTACAGTAGGAGCCACATTGGATGATGAGTCACCTTGCCACGGAGCCTGGAGCAACAAAAAAAACAAAAACATCAACCTTTCTTGATTGGAAAATGTTGAGTGGACAAGGCAGCCATGGGAGGAGGGTCAATCCCTGTCTGGCCAAGTGTTGACAAAAAAAATCTCAAACTAAGATAGAGCACAAGTCCCTCCCGTGCGACTCCTCACTACGCCTTACAATGCAAACTCCGAGGCAGATTTCGTAAATTAGCACATGGGCTGCAATAAGAGTATTATCCTATCTTGAGGAGGCGACTAAGTGGTAAGATCCATCTGTGCTTCTTCAGGGTTTACAGTGTTTCTAATTATCCCCGGCTCTGGCTCTACCTGCTGAGTGAGGTGGCACAGGTTTCTGCACATCTGGTGAGGCTCACATTTGGCCACAGACCAGAGATAGCTGCACTTGGCTAATTGATGCTTAAAAAATTGGGGTGAAAAATACAGTAATCGGTCTGATGGCGTTCGCGTTGTATTACACGCATGTTATTGTCACAGTTGTGTTGTTTTTAATAGTTCAAGATCTAATCAGCAGTTGACCATACCGATCAGGCTGATTTAGTTCATTGCTAGGGTTAATTTACCTAGACACCGTGATTGTTAACTCATGCATATTCCTTCCTTCTCACTCTATTTGTCATCCTGCAGACCTAATTGGCTAACTTTCTTTGTTGCTATGCTGACCAGATTTCAGTTGTGTGGGAACTGCCTCCTCGCCACCAGTACCCATGAACAAAGCATTATTTATAGTAGATTATTAGACATTAGAATATTATTCACAAAGAGGAATGAGGCCAAATCCTGGGCTTCACCCAAACTCAATTTTCTGGCATTTTTAAAAGGGAGGCAGTGGTTTGGGACGAGGGGAGAGAGGAATGTGGGGCACGATGATGGAGCCCATATCTACCTGCTCGGGGCCTTGGAAGCAGATCCGACATTGGGGCGTGCGCATGCTGCTGGCCGTGCTGGCCAGGGACACAGCGTCCAGGCCCACTTGCAGCTTGGGGTCCTTCTCCTCAAAAGCCAGGCTGCGTGGCCGCGGATCGCTGCCGTAGTACTCCTCCTCATCATCCCGGGAATGGCAGTCGACAAAGGGGGGCCAGCCGCAGCCGCCCATCCCCAGACCTCGCATGTTGGCGGAGCGTCTCTCTACGTCTGTGCCGGACTGTCTCGAATCGGATCGCATGAAAACCAGGACTTTCAGTTCGTTAAAAAACATGCGTATTCGATACTTGAACATGGTTGGCTACATAAAGACAAACCTTCAGAATAAACTAAATTCCGTGTGAAAAAAAAGGGTTGGGGTTCTTTGTGACTGGGGATGCGATCCTTCCCCTTTTATTGTTATTATTATTGTTATTATTATTATTATTATTGTTATTGTTATTGTTATTATTATTATTATTACTGTTATTATGACACATCAGAGCTTTTTTTTTTTTTTCTTTCAATGGAACATATTTATACCGCTGCTGTTCTGTGGAAAGCCCAGAAATCGGGGATCTGGTCTTGGATGTTGTTGCCCCACTGATGGCATGTGTGTCTAAGCCAATGCGGATGAACGATTTTCCTTTCTAGCTGGCCCAGACAGTTTCAATATTCATTGCTCAAACAACTCGGCAAAAATGCTGTCTAGAGGTATCACCCCCCTCCGCCCCCCACTCACTCCCCCCACCAAAAAAACTCCCTTATATCTCAGATAATTAGATTCCTATTGTCCCATTTTCTTCACCGCCGATCTAAAAGACACATCATCAGACGCGAGCGGGCTTACAGTAAAAAAAAAAAATTAAAAAATTAAAATAAGGATAAAAATGAAAAATAAGACTACATTTTTTGCTACCCAAAGCAAAAGACCGAGAGAGAGTTGCCGAGTGGAGCGGCGAGCACCGCGGAGCTGCACGGGAATAGAAGACGCGATCTGGAAAACGGCATTTCCTCCACACAGTCATATTTGGGACCCCCGTCAAAAATCATAATCCAAAAAGACAGAATGGGGTGTTCACACGAGTGGGGTATTATTATTTTTTTTTGTTGTTTTGTTTTTGTTTTGTTGTCCCTCACTGGCGTCCCCTAGAACGTCAGATCGCGGTCAATTTCCCTCATCTCGCTGGCTTTGTGCGTCCCCCGGTCCGTCCGCGGATCCCTCTCGCTGCCCGGCGCGGCCACGTCGACATCCAAAACAAAATCCGTTTTCGTCTGCATTTTTTTTTTTTTTTTTTCTTTTCTTTCAGCCGCCCGGCTGAGTGCAGGGCAGGAAGAAGCGGCCGGAGCCCAGGATCCCCATCTTCACTCGATGTCCATCAGCATTTCATTGCAAGCGCCCCCCCCCCCCTCCCCTCCCCTTCACCACCACCCTCACGACCCCCCTCCACCCCCCCCCAAAAAAACAAAAAAAAACACACACACACACACACCGGTAATGCGCGGGCCGCACTAAAATGTCAGCGCGAGACGGAACAACTATAATAACAATTAAAAAAAAAAAAAAAATTAAAAAAAGGATCAATTGGTTCTAATAAGCGCGAGACGAACGCGCTCGCGGCCGTAGTGACATTGATTGTCGGAGCGTCAGAGCGATGGTGGTGGTGATGGTGGTGGTGGTGGTGGTGGTGGTGGCGCCGCTCGCTCGCTCGGCTCGCGTTCCTTTTCCTCTCCCTCCCTCCCTCCCCTCCCCTCCCCTCCCCTCCCCTCCCCCTTCCTCCTCCGCCTCCTCCTCCTCCTCGAAATGGTCGCGGTTTGCTTCGCGGATTGCAACCGCCGCGCCGCACGCAGCGCCGACTTCCGGAACGCTACTCAGCGCAGCGTGTCCGGGGGGGGGGGGGGGCGGGGGGGGACGGAGGAGGACAAGAAGCGACCGAGAAGGCGGCAGAAGAACCCCCCGCGACCGGCCGTTCTATCCGCTGCGCTCGTTTACTTCTGGTCACCTGTGACCTGGCGCCGGAGGTGGCGGTCCCGCGGGCGGGCAGGGAGGGAGGGAGGGAGGGAGGGAAGGAGGGAGGGAGGGAAGGAGGGAAGGAGGGAGGGAAGGAGGGAAGGAGGGAGGGAAGGAGGGAAGGAGGGAAGGAGGGATCCGCCTCGTTGTTGACGAGGCGCCGCTGTCCGAGGTGCTGATCTACCCACCGGTGACGCGACGCGTGCGTAGCGGCCACGTGCACTGGGCGTACCGCGAAATATAAACGGGCTCCGGTTGGCAACGGACGGTCTCTGGATTGCGCGTGCGTGCGTGCGTGTGTGTGTGTGTGTGTGTGTGTGTGTGTGTGTGTGGCGATCCTTTACCTGCAACTCTGCCATGGATCTATGTTTTCTTTTTGTTCGGGTTTACTGTAGTTGTGTTATGACGCCAAGTCAAGCTTATTTCTCAAGCCCCCCCCCCCCCCCCCCCCCCCCCCCCCCCCCCCCCACACACACACACACACACGCACACAGACAGAGGGGGGGACCCGCGCTGAGTTTCTCGACCCCTGTGCCGCGGCCCGCTCACTGGTGTGGTGCCGTGAAGAGGTCGCCGGGTGCGCTGGCCGTGCCGCGGACGCGTTTTTCGCACGCCTACTCGGACGTGCGTCGTGGAGACCGTGCGACGTGTCGCGTCGCAAGAGCAGAATCCGCAGGGCCGCCCAGCGCTGATTCCGCCGATTGGGGTCAGAGCGCCGGCCGGTGTGTCCAGCGTCCCGGGTTCCCAAACGCCGTCTCGTTCCGCGCTGCGTGGGCTGGGGTTTTTTATTGCGGTTGGCCACTGGCAGCGCGCTTCCACACTCGTGCGTCACATGCTTGTGACGTTCTGTGACGTTGTTCGTGGGGAGCCTGCGGGGAATTTCAGGCGTTACGGCGGCAGATAACAGTGGAAGTTAAACGAGATAAGAAATAACACTATGCAAACTAGTGAGACCGATATGTGCAGGTGGCAGTTAGTTTACAGTGAGCAAGTTACAGCAGCCTATTGCGGCATTAGTAATAAAAGTGGCATATAATAATAGTAGTGAAAAATTGGCACACGGTAATACAGTCATATATAAAAAGTGGCAGACATAAGAGAAATAGCAGCAGTCAAAAAATGTTATACAATGATAATAGCAGTCCATATTCAATAGTGCAACAGGATTCATATGGATAATAGTACTAATGATCCTAATATTACAGCTGTCCTATACTAACAACAGTCTTAACATTTAATATTAATATTTACGACAAGCTGCTATTAGATGTCCAGTGGTCAAAGTAATTGATTGTAAAAAAAAAAGTGTGGCATGGAGGTGTGGCTTCAAAAGGGGCCCCAAAGCAAGGGGACCCCTCTTCCAGGTCGGCCAGGCTGTAATGGATTCTGAGTGGACGCCATTATTACCGTTATATTACAAGTATCAGGTTATACTATATAATATGCTATGTTTGACTACACAGTATAAGAGTCTGTTGCGCTGATGCATGGCGACGCTGACAAACGCCTGCAGTGGAGATGCGGTCGGCAACGGGACCGGTCCAGGCTGGTTAGAGACTCCAAGCAGTCACCACAGATCTGTCCTCCACAGCACAACGGCATCTGGAAGAAGAGCAGTCCAGCCATAGATAGATAGATGGATAAGATAGATAGATAAGATAGGTAGATAGATAGATGGGTAGATGGACGGACAGATGGACAGCTAGATAGATAGATGATAGATAGATGATAGATAGAACGAAAGATAGATAGATGGATAGATAGAAAGATAGATAGATAGATAGATAGATAGATAGATAGATAGATAGACAGACAGACAGACAGACAGACAAATAAAAACAATCAAAAAATGGCACTAGACAGGAAACCTAATCATAACTTCCTAATTGCGAGAGACCAACCGATAAACAGCAACGGCGGGTCAGGGCAATGGTGTTGATGCCGTGTATCAGGGGGGGGAGAGACAAGGTAATTAGGAAAGCATCAGAGGCGCAGGTCCAGAGGTCACTCCAATCTGCAGTTTACAGAGATGCTTCCTTATTGGCTTCCCTCCCGACGGCCAGCCTCGCACTCAGCATTCTCCGCCATAGCAACACTTCCCACAAAATCCCCTGTCACATTGATCTGAATTGATTTTTCACACCCTGCCCCCAAACAGATATAGATCTTTTTTTGGCACGAGGCTTGATTTGGATGCAATGCCATAGCCAGACCGTCGTGCTGTTTCTCCCGTGTAGATGAAGGAGATGTGTACAGTAAAGTGCTCCCGATGTGTTTTTGCAGCGATTAGGACATGCTTGCCATTATGTTGGCCTAATTGTTCCGCCTCGTGCTTTTGGGTCAGAGACAATCCTGCGTACATCCTGTGTACAGTCGTTTCATATAGCTTGCTTTGACATGAACATAAGAAATGTGTATGTAAAATTTTGCTGATGAAAACACCCCGACCGGAGCAAAAATAAATAAATAAGGAATTGCTTGCCACAGGAGGTGGTAGTTGAGAAAAGACCATACATATTATTTACTACAGAATGGTAGCCTACATGTGGGTGGATTACTTATGATGCAATTTTATATGTGGGGGAGGTGTGATGGTAAATGTCAGTGATTAATCATTACAAAATGCAGTTTGCTGCACTGGTGTCTCTATTCAAATCTGCGAGGAGGAACATTCACCGCAGAAAATGTGCTTTACCAGGATCCTGGAACCCAGCACCACCAGACCCTCCCTCCCATACATCATCTACACGCATGGAATCTACACACAGCCAACTGAATATTGTGATATCAACCCTCACTGCTTCATAGCTACAATAAAGGCATTTCAGAAAGAGTTTAGAGCCAAGGATGCGAGTTGAAGTGATCTTTCCCTCAACTGGAATGTGTCCACTTGGCACAATTTCCACTCTCAGCCAACCTCCTTAAGAGGTTTGGAAGGAGTCAGCCCGCAACGGGAGCGGGGGCCTGGAGACCTGATAATGCCCCAGCTCCTGACGACCTTTGCCCCCCGGTTACAAAAGGGAAAAGCGTGTGACGACAAGGTGACGTATTTGTCAGGGGGCTGGATAATTTTATTCGATCACATTTAGAACAGTCCATCGCTTTTCTATTGACCTCGGCTCCACAGAACCGTTAATTATCTCCACTCCCGTAGAGCTACCTCTGGTAAAGCGTGACTTCCACGTTTTGGAGGAAAACCGCTTGAATGTTTCGCATTAGCATAGGCCGACTACCCGTGTCGTTCTTCCGTCTTTAAGAGGAATAACAATGCCCATCGCCGCTCTGCTTCATTATTGATAAGCCGCATCGACCCGTTTGCCTCGCCTCACCGATGGAAATGATTTCTCGTCGTGTTTGTCTTGGCCGTGCTGAGAGAAGGAGCGAGATCGAGAGCCATTAGGAGCACACCGCTTTCGCTCCACCCGTCTGATCCCTTCAATCCGAGCGGCCCGTGTGGTATGGTGGATCACACCGTGCGTTGCAGAAGTTTGCCTCGGTTAACTAAGAACCAAAAAGTGGTTTTGTCCCAATTTTTTGAAAAATTGCATGTATGAATTATTTGGTCACCATCTGCTTTCATTGGGAACAACATATCCAAACGGAGCTCGATCTGTTGCTGTTCAACATGAGGCGTAGATAGTCTACACTTAACATAAAGGTGCAGTGTGTAGAATTTACAGAACAGACTTGTCAGAATTAGAATATAATATTCACAAGTATGTTTTAATGTTTAATGTTTTATGTTGTGATTTCTTTACCTTAGAATGAGCCGTTTTTAACCACATGGGCGCGGGTACGCTTCACGGAGGCCGCCGTGTTGCACCGCCATGTTTCTTCTACAGTAGCCCACAATGGACAAATCAAACACTGGTGCTAGAAAGGGCCTTTCGCGTTATTCGCAATTTTCGCGACCACCGTCTCTTCCACAGAGGCGGCCATGTCGCACCGCCAGGGGAGGGGTATTCAGTTGGTTGCGATCTGTAATCTCACCGCTTGGTGTG
Organism: Zeus faber; assembly: GCF_960531495.2. Classification (NCBI taxonomy): domain Eukaryota; kingdom Metazoa; phylum Chordata; class Actinopteri; order Zeiformes; family Zeidae; genus Zeus; species Zeus faber. The sequence goes on along the minus strand of NC_137194.1, from coordinate 14,960,602 downwards.
ACTTAATTCTACACACTGCACCTTTAACTTTATGTACAGGACACACACATTTAACTCACTTTCCATAGCAGCGTGATATACAAGACCAAATATTTTATCATCCTGCTTTCTTGCTTTCGCAGGGCTCGCATGCTATATCTGTCAGAGGACAGATGGCCATCCCTGTTGGTGTGATTCTCCTCAGCCACTCCAAGTTAATACACCGGGCATATGGACATGTATCACAGGGTGGGGGACTGGCACGGATCCCTCAGGAGAACACGCTGACAGGATAGGGGACGCGTGCAATTCGTCCCAATCGCTGTCCTCAGCCACCGGAAGCTCTCAGGACCCAACGTCCTCAGCGGGCGTATTTCACTTACATAAAACCTTCCCACACCTCTGGGAAATGGACCTGCGTGTGCACCCTGCCACAAAGTAAGGCACAGCAGGGACTGTGCCATAGGTGGAGCCCGACATTAAAAAAAATGCATACATATTTTTTTCTCCCATGGCGGAGGGCCCTTTCGCGTTCGGGCCCCTGGGCACACGCCCAGATTGCCCATATGGTAGATCCGGACTTGATTGGGTCACACCTTCCGTAGAGGGACAAAAATGGCGGCGAAGGCCCGCCATGGGCCATTCAACCAAGGACAAGGGATACACTTAAATCCCATATCGCCCCCCCCCCCCCCCCCCCCCGCATTTTCCCTCTTGGGATTTATAAAGTGTTATGTTAGTAATGTGTTATCTCATCTATTTTAGGACCCAATTTGACAAAGGTAACCGGATAATTATGTGTCCTCACTATTCCCTGATCAGAGTATATGTGAGCCATCCTTCTGCTCTCTGCTTTCCATCCCTCTGTTACTGGCCCTGTCCCAACAGAGGGGATTAATGGCCTTATGAATGCATGTCATGGGGTATCAAATCCGACTGCTTGAGCCAATTAATTTTGCAGCTGCTGTGTTGATGCAATCCACCTTCAATTAAATATTTAAAGCTGAAGAAACCGATTGTGAGCAGAAACACATCGCTGAGCAGTAATACTTGTTTTTGTTTTTTTACACATCAGTGGCTGCAAACGAGTTCAATAAACCCACTGAATGGGAAGCTGTGTGAACGAACGGCTCCACTGACAATACAGGGTTTTACCACCATCTTGTGGTCGTGAACATGACTGCTTGTGGCACCTACACCCACAGCCCATCGCTGGTTCCAACACCACACTTAATCATATCAGCCTGTCACAAACCGTTACATTCATACACGCCTGCAAAGGACACTTATTTCTACACAGAGACAAGTTCACCACGAACATACAGCTATAAAGAACGATTCCCAAACTCATTCATTTGAGATTTATTTTATTTGGAAAATTAAGTCTCAAAAATCTAAGAGGGGAAGGAAAAAAAATGGAATGACAAGTGCACACAAATTAAAAGCATGGTGTAACTTACAGTATGGCATAACAATAACAGTTAAACATGTTAAAAGGCTATTTTTTTACACCAGCGATAAGTCCAAGCCAGCAGCAGAAAATCCATATCAGCATGATCAATCGATTCAAGTAAGACGTGTAGTGTAACTATGAGTAAATGCTCCTCCGTCTGATAATCAAATGCTTGAGAGATGCACAAAGGGAGCAATGAACTCTCAAGGGGAAACGGTCACTGTCAAATATTTCCTAAATCAGATAAATAGCAAGTCTTAACAAAATTAAAACTTTTTTTTTTTTTCCCCAGACCTAATGTACATTATCAGCACTTAAATAGATTCCGAAAAATACATAAAACATTTTTTTTTTCTTTACAAAATGTATTTAACACTGTTGGAAAAATAATGGCAATAGAGAACATAAATTCGCGACAAAAAAAAGACAAAAAGATTAAGATTTCCACAATAATGAAAACCACAATACAGCCAATGTGCTCAACTGAACCGAACTGTGACAATTCACCCCCCCCCCCAAAGAGGCAAATTGTATTTGCAAAATTACGCATGTATCTATAATCCATACTACTGATCAAATCTACACATTTCTTTCTTTTCTTCCAGTTTCAGGTACCTACCTAGTATTCAATTTTTATTTATTTTATTATTTTTTAAACTAGTGGACTGTACACTTACCAACTGTGAGGAACAAAAGGAACACAATAAATAGGGATGGATCTTTCCAACCACAATTAGGAGGGGGAGGGGGGTGTACGGGGCTAAACCACCGGGCATGGATCATGTAGAACTCAAGAAAGAAAAAAAAAAAAAAAAAGAAGAAACTATGTACAACATGAAAGCTGCAGTCCATTGGCTTCCTGATATCTGTGGGTATTAAAGTTAACTGGCTCAGTTACAGACGTTCATAAATATTTGAACCCGGTTATTGACTAATGACGTTAGAAACACGTATTTCCTACGATCCTCAAATCCCAGCATTTACAGCAAAAATTAAACAAAAAAGGAAAAACAAAAACAAATCACACATACACTTTTATAAATTAATTCATACAATTGCATCCCTTCCCACTCTACCTCAGCCAACTTTCAAACAAATGTCTCATTGCATTTGATATTTTTTTGGGGTGGTGGCGTGGGGTGGGGTGTGTGTGTGTGTGTGTGTGTGTGGGGGGGGGGGGTACATAGTTGTACACATCACTGCAAGCACTGACCCATGGAAAATTTGTCGCACATCAGAGACCGAAGGGGTTACCCGGGGGAAGGTGCATCTCCAGGTGAGTTTTCGGGGGGCGTCGGAAAATCGTGGCGAGGGCAAACGAGCCGAAGAGCAGTGTCTTGATCGTTTTTTTGCGAAAGCCGGGCGCGGGGGACGGGGAGCAGTTGATCGGGCGCCTGGCCCTCAAATCAAGGTTGCTTTGTGACTCCCAAAAAGCCAAAGGCTTCCCGGTGCCAGGCGGCATCCTTTCATTCCTAAGTACCCAGAGCCCGCCACTCCACCACCCCCACCCCGGGCCAAGGATTCGGTAGGATCTCGACGCCAGGGAACGTGGCACGAAAAAACGAGGGGTTTACCGCAAACCTAAAAAATGGAAATCTCAGTGCTCGGTGTCGTGTGCAGCCGTCCGCTCTTCTATGTGATTGTGGTTGATGATGCTCTCTCTCCCATATGCCTGAGTGTTTGCCTATAGATATGCACGATTCTATGTGTACCAGTGTGTCTACGACTGCATCTGTGGTGTCGCGTTGCGTACAGGGGCCAGACTATAGGAAAGCACTGGGATTCGCTCGGGGATCCTTCTGGTTCCTGTAACGCGCGGCCAGCCACACCCCCAGGATCTGCGGGGGAAAGGTGAGACGAGGAGCATCATTACCGGAACGCGGGCAACTACTATGCACTGCTAACAAAGGAAAATAAATACATTTATCACTGGCCACAATTTGAACCCGTTTGGGCAAAGATGACAGAAAGCCCCCCCCCCAAAAAAAAGTAGCGCGCTGTCTGCGCACATACATCCAAGAGGTTGAACACATCCATCAAGCTGTCAGTCTAGTTAGTGTGCACCCTCAAAATTCATCCGCGCCGCCGCTTCCCTCTCTCGGCAGACGATGCTAAGCTGACAGGATGATTGATTGGTCGGCGAATGAACAGTAACACTGGTGGCAGTTTGTTGGCCAAAAACTCACCTCTGTGAAGCTGAAGAAGAGTCCAACCCCCCCGAGGATCTTGAGCGCCTCTGTGGCATGATGTAGCATCTTATCCCCACAGGTGAAGCAAAAGTGGTCTTGTGTGCAGGGCTAAAGCGAAATGCACCAAAAAAATAAATAAATAAAAGGAACAAAGTCGCCTTTGAGATCTCAGAGATGCTTTGAGTCGACGGCCCATCCGGTGAGCCAGTATTAGCAACTGGAATCTATTTTGAGGAGGAACTGAGAACGGCCTAATTTTAGTGGGGTTAGTTAAAAAAAAGGAAAAAAGGAGCAGCTCAGCTGAGTTTAGTCAGCGCAACACTTGCATGGAAGTAAGAAAAGCACGGTGAAAATGTTATCTGCAATTACATTGAGGTTTTTGTTATAAATGCATTGCAGAAACAACCTGCGCCGTAATAGAGGAGTGCTATTTCATTACAAAACATTTATATTTTAATCGAGCTCGCGAGCATCCAACGATTTTTTTTTCTTCTTTTCTACAATTTTGCTACACAAGCATCCCCTCACCCAACAGCAATGGGATGCTTTTTTCCCCCACAATTGGCTTAATTCATGTCTTAGCTTACGGCGTGGCAGTTGGACATGTCACGATCAAATTGCTGCCGGCTCGCTGTGGTGTTGAGCAGCCCGCAGCAGTCTAGCTGGGACTCCAGGTCTGCCTTGATCTTGCTGTTCAACATCCCCCAGGTTGAGTTCAGCAGCGTCTCCTGGGAGAGAAAACACAGTGAGAGGAGAGCCAGGCAGAGTGTGTTGTTGTTGTTTTTTTGTCCCCTTCACGAATCACCATCAGGTTGTGATTTAAAGCTGGAAAGAGCTGATTACCGATGACAGTTTTGTTGTGTAGCTTTATAGCCTTTAACGGGAGATGTCGCACATGTCTAAATGATGTGTCTGCCAGCCAGGTGATTTAACTCTCTCTTGCCGAAAGTGGCAGCGCCGTGGCTTCTAGTGTTGTATGGCAACTTTTTAAAAGGATGATCAATAGATTTACTTTTAATTCGGATCAATCCACAGACAAAGAGATGGCACTGCAACTGGCAACCCGCACAAAGACATTTTATTTAGCAATTAAACTTCATTGTGTTGTACATAATAATTAAGGATAAAATACATGATGTTGGATTACCTATATCGAGGTACCATAACATACTGTATATAGAACATCATGTACTTTATTAAATCAAACAGAAAAGGACGAGACTGAAAGAAACCAACCCCTGGAGGTCCTCACCTGCTGCCCACGGTTCATCGCCAAGCAGGAGCAGGAAACTCCAAATTGGAAGAGAAAGACGATGAACAGAATGACCATGTACTGTGAGTGACGAGTCAAAGAAACAACCCCCAGGAAACTGCTATAGCTGCTTCGGCAAAATATAATCTTTTCGGTATGGATCGGGACCAGGAGCGACACAGTCAAACCTTCACACAGTTGCAGCCACTGTAGTGAAGGTATCCTTCAAATACCTAGAATGAAAGCAAATAATACAACCTGGAACAATGCCAAAGACGTCAATGAATGCATCGAAACCACTACTAACTCAGCTTCTTAGACTTGGGAGTCCCAAACTTAAACTATTAGCTAATGCAAAGTAGAGATTATTCATGAAGAAAAGTTCAGTCTCACTACCACTTTGTAATCTGAAACATCGTCTTTTGGGATCAGATTTTTGCATTCGGTTGTTCTCTGAAGCCGATGCTAAAATGGAGAATTGTGTATGTAATATATTACAAGTGAAAACAATGTGCTTCTTTGATACTCTTTTTGAAACCATGGCAGACACCAAAGCGGAAAGCAGTGCTAATTGTGTTTAACTCAGGTATGATTCCATTTACATTTCTACCAGTAAACACTGTGTGTCAGTGTACATTTGGACACGTTCTAAATCGGGTTAGTGAACAAACACAGCTCTGTATTTTAGTAATGATATTAGATATCACCATCTGTGTCGGTATTGGAACAGTTGACGCCACGTTCCACCAGCGTGCTACAGCGTTTCTGTAGCACGCAGAGGAAGCAGAAGCAGAAGGATACGAAGAACAGTATGACTTGGTGGTGGTGAATGGCCCCCACCAGGCCCACGATGGCGATGAGCAGCAGGAAGACGCCCACGGCGATCACCCCTCCGATGATGTGGATACTGGACACCAGGCCGAAACCTTTGCCCCATGCCGCCACTCCAATCAGCAGAAGCCCCACTAGCTGCACAGGCAAATAGAGTAAATAGCTAGTTACTGAGTGCAAGTGAGATAAGGTGGCACACGGGAGAGCAAAGTAGGAACTTTGTCATGGTGGTGGTGGAGGCATCTTGCTACACTTCACTAGTAATCACCGCCGGGTTTCTTATGAGATAGCCTGCAATCTTGTCGTTAGATCAAGTACAGTAATTACCTCACAGATAGGACGAGCCCAAAGATTCGATTTTAAATACGGCAAACAGCCACAGACATGAAAAGACATAAAAACTGTTAATGCTGTTAAACTGTTTAGCTCTTTAGGACTGCAGCCGGTCCCGGTCAAGCATTAAATGTGAACACATACTTCAATGGCGCACGGATTTGCCGAATGTCAAAGTAACATCCCCCCGTTAAGAAAAGTGGTACATTCCATGAATGTGTGGAGAAGTGCAGAACATTTAAGACATGCGTGTCTAATCAGATCACGGTTATAGACAAGCAACGCACTATATTCCTTCCTTAACAGCTCTGGGTATGAGAAAACAGCATTGTATGCATAAACCAACAACGATACCAAGAGAGAATGCAGGCCCAGCAGGGCACTTTTTAACTCCACCTATACTATTTTTTAATCAATTGTGATCAGGATGTGCAGTGAAAGGTACAGCCGTATTTTATGCTCTATTGTTGGCACTGGATACTATCCCTCTAAATACCTTGAGTGTAATTTAAGAGAGAGTACTGATATACTTTAATTTTACTTATGTGGAAATGTCAACGTGCTTTCACTTTCACTAGTGATTTTGTGTCAGGGTATTTATTCTTATACGTAACTAAACGGTCGGAAATGACAGCGACTCTCACAAACAAATCTCATTATTGGAAACAATAGATGGTCATGTCCGCAAGCATTGCAAGGTCCTCACTCATACGAGGAGCCGATTACGACATCCGCAACATTAAAGAGCAGCACTATGGGGATTGTTAATGTCAAAAACATATATATGTATATATCTTAGACGAGTGGACTTGTCACGATCAAGGCCAGATAGCGGGGACTCGATCACAACACGTCATGGCGAGAGCTAGCGTTCGTTGGTAGCCTGTAGCATGTGCTAACACGGAGAAACTAGTTGGACAACGTACTCCGCACAATACCAGCGCCCCGTCGGCGATTCAACACACGAAGCTCGTGAAGAAAAACAATGCGAGAATAATGAATATGTTCTCGATGAAGACCCCTGCGCTGTTAGTCGAGCCGGCGTTACTTCATGACGGTGCTAGCTTATAGCTAAGGTGGCTAAAAGTTAGCATGAAGATGGTGATCCATCTTGTAATACTCACCATATACACCACGTTCAGGGAACAAAGCGCATTTTTAGAGCAAGTGAATCCGCCGCAGACCATGTTGGGAAAAACTCCGGCGTCCGAACCAAGGAAGATAGATTGAGCACCAGCGAGTGTCCGTGCGGGTTTCTTCCTGGGGAGCGCTCGAACAAGCAGTCAGCAACAGTGGACGGAGAGGGCGTGGCCGATGACGTCAGACCGTAAGACCTGCCGTGACGTCAGCAGGCCGTTGCTCTTTTCCGGCTGCTGACTAATAATAATAAATCAAGTTCAAGTTCAAGTTCAAGAGATTATTTGTCACATACATATACATACGTTCATACATATATGCAGTGAAATGTCATGACACCCGGTGATTACGCACAATAAGCTCTTTAAATACTAATCAATGTAGTTAGGACGTGTTTAAGACCAAATGTGGGAAGCAGCCACAACACAAGTCTGCTTATTGCACTATACAGTACAATACCAGGTCACTTATACAGCGATTATATAATATTACAGAATTAAGATCATACAATATTACCTGAATTTCCCCCACGAGGATTAATAAAGTGTTAGTGTCTTGATGCACTATTGAACTTATGTCCTGTTATGTAGGAAATACTGTGAGATTCAGAGTGATGGATAACCAAAATGTACTCAGTGGATGTATTCCCAGATATTATTAGCCCGTGGGGCTGGATCCCCTATTGTTATTGATCGGGAAAAATTCTCTGAATTTTGAAATCTAACACTATTTGAAACAGAAGAACGGCAGAAGCTCCAAACAAGGTTACGTCTCGTTTGAACCCGTATGTCACAAACATCTCGTGGTTTAACTTTCATCCAAATCGACCCACACACGGAGCGGAAATTAGTGAAAAACCGACCGAATTTGACCGAAATCACAGACTAATGCATTCAACACCAAAGTATGTCCAACCCGGCTATAAGTATATAGAACACAACAACGACATGAGACTTGTGACCACTAAAATTACCGGGACCGATCATAATTCTTAAAACACCGTTCTTCAAGGATATTTAAAACGAACGCCAGAAGAGAAACACGCAGACGTCAATCCGGGTGGATGTCAATCCGTGCAGATGTCAGTCCACAATGTTTGTAACTTTTGTAACTTGTGATGCATTTCACAGAAGCCGAAAAACTGTAACACCTGTGCCTAAAATGAAGAAATCACATCCAGTGTATTGCATTCCGTTTGTATTCCATTGTATATTTATTATTAGAATTATTATTATAAAGAAATTTACTTTAAATGCATTATGGAGCAAGGATCATGTTTATGTTTATGATACTACCACTGAATCAAACATATATGAGTCATTGTTTATGGTTGCATCTATTAACAGTCTGTCTTTCACATTTTGTGTGGGTGGGTGGTACACAGAAACCTAATCTACTGATTTATGTTTCCAGGACTCAGTTGGACTTATTTGGTGTTTCTTCATCAAAATGAAGGTTGAATTAGGATGTTTTTTTGGGAGTATGACTCATGTATGATGCATTCTAAAGCATAAACCGTAAGTGAAACATAAGATAACCATCAAAGATGGTCTGAGGCTTAAATTTTCCACTTTGGTAATTAATCTTGCATCATGCTCTATCATTTTTTTAAAGAAAACCAAATAAATGTTGATGTGTCTCAGAGGGTTGTGTTTGCTCATCTTCGCTCAAATTATTTGCATTTTTTAAATAAAATTAAATATAAAACAATGGGTCCAAAACGGATGCCGTTGTGGTTACTGAAGTTCTTTAAACGACTTCTCACCGGAGCAGCCCGAGCAGAATATGTTTTTTTCTCTTTTTCAAATAAGGAAGTGAGCTTGGTTTTAAACATACACGGGAAACCGTGGTAGTTGCAGCGAGGTGATTTTTGTGGTCTGGAGGGTGCCGAGGCGACAGTTGTCTCTCACGCTGAGGGTTGTGTTCCTTTTTTTCTAACGGCGGCCCAGGAGTTTTTAAATGGGCTGAAGCAGGCGACCGCCGCACGCCACGACGGGCCGCTGTGTCAGGATGAATAGCAGCGGCAAGTCGCTCAAGTCCACTGCGATAAAAGCAGAGGTCCGACGGCACGAGAGCGTCCAGAGCTCCATCAACAGACTGTTGAAGCAGTTTGAGAGGGTTGCGGATCCACAACTGCGCTCCGGCCTAAAAGTTTACCTCCACAGCATTCGAGGTAAGCATCCATTTCACTAGCGGTCGCATTTTGTTTTGAAACATAAAAGTAATAATAAAAATAATAATAATAAAAAAAAAAAACACGATTGTGTTGTGTTGATGAATTGAATATTGATAAGATAGAACAAGGGAAACAGGGCTGTACGGATCCACTTTTGGGACACTGACATTGGTTTGGGCTTTTACTGTAAAACCCTTTTCTCTTTTCTTTTGCCTCTCGTTCGAATTTTGAGACAATGCGGTCTCTGTTTTCACGTGGAGCCTCATCGTTCTGTTTGTACCCAACGTTAGTAACGGATGCTTCAGAAATGCAAACATGATATGATCTTCCTCGTGCGCTTCCTGTTTCCTCCCATTGCACTGAGCAGCATTTTGGCCGTCAGACATTTTCTTTCTCATTTTATTGGGGTCGTAAAAGACATCTCTTGGCGCTTGGTGCGCCGCGCTATGCGTTCATCATTTGGCCTCAGAGCACACACACACAACCGATTGCAGCATCCCTGAGCAGCCATCGCCACGGCAACATTATGGAACCTGCTGCGTTGGCCTATTTCCTGTCTGCCAATCTGCAATTGCCCTCAAAGCCACTTCCTTCCAGACAAACGGGGCCTGAACATGCAAATGTCCCTACATAATTTCCTCCAAACGCTCATTCTTTACCAGCCACCCCACCATATTCTTAAAAACTCGTACTTACTTTACATTTTTCGCAAAGACTTTGTCTTTCTCCCAATATCTGCTGCTTATTGTACGTTAGCAGTGAAACAGTATCAAACCGAAACAGGGAAATAATTGGTTGACCTTTTATTTCAATAATTTATTCATTAGTCATTTTGAACTCAACACGCTGTTGGCCTTAAAACTGAAGGTCATTTAAACCCCTAATGGGTTGTGGGAATTCTGTGAAGCCAGATCTCATAAAAGCTTGGAGGTCGTTTTAGGATCTGCCAGGCCTCTGCCATGTTTGCAAGAGGAAGCTCAATGCTTAAAAAACATTCATTTGGATGTTTTTTTCATTTCCATAATTAGGTTGGAGTGCAACCGCTAGGGCCAGGATCAAAGCCGCAATTGTCTCCGCGGGCCCCGAACTCTGTTAGCGATGAGTTCACAGGCGCGAGACAGTGGACCGGCACTCTTCTGGATTTAATAATCGCGGCGCGATGTGGTCGGCTGAGTGAGCGTCGGCGAGAGAAAAAAGAAGGTGGAAGGGAAGGGAAAGACGAGGGGGAATGTGGGGTGCGGCGCTCCAGGGAGCAAAATAAAGACATTTAAATGGGAATCTGACTCATAGCGCCAGGCCTTGCTCATTGCAGCGTGGTAAGAAAAGCAGGAGACGGATGGAGAAAGAGAGAGAAAGAGGAGAGGTGGCGAGGAGGGAGAGAGATGGATGCAGAAATGAAAAATCACCCAGCATGACCAGTGCCCTTGGCCAGGGTCCATCTGACAGCATCCGCCTGCCAGTGTCAGTGTGTGTGGGTGCACCTGCGTGGACCAGTCTGCCTGTCACACCACCGAGAGAGGGAGAGAGAGAGAGAGAGAGAGAGAGAGAGAGAGAGAAGGGAATAGAAAGGAGGATGTCTCCAAAAATCCACGATTTCTCCACAGGTCGTGTGTATGAATCGTAGCGATTCCATTCACCGTGCAGCACAATAAACCTGTCAAGCCTTGCGCCCAACCTTGCACACATCCTTTTCAGACAGAGTGGGTTGTTTTTGTTTTACCACCGATGATGTGATTTCCCGACGTTTTTTGGATTTCCGCTCGTCTCCTTTCTTTCGGGCGCTTCATCGCCGACCCCTCGCCTGTGACGGAGGTCGTGATTGCGGTCGCTCCGCGTTCTGTGCGTTTTTTCCCCCCTTAACCCCGCGGCGGTTGTCAGGGGGTGTTTTGTATTCAGCGCGAGTGGTCAGCGCCTGTGGAAGGGAAAAGGGGGTGGAGGTGGGAGCTCAGATCATGTGTTCGCAGGAGACTAAGCGAGGTCCATTGTGGGGAGAAAGCGACCTACATGTACCGTACCGCAAGTTGTTGTTTTTTCCCCCCCGTCAGATCGTAATTAACCCCGAAATTGCACCCAGTGTTGCTTGAAGGAAACACGATGTTACAGCAGCTGGTATAGCTGATTTGGTTTGTTGCGACGTAGAAACCGAGGCTACGGTACAGGCGTAGAAAGTATGCAAGATGCACAAAAAATGTTTATAGTATTTAAAAATACATATAGTGCATGATACTGTGTATAGCTTAAGAGAAGAAGAAGAAGATGATGAGTGTGTGTGTGTGTGTGTGTGTGGGGGGGGGTTATCAACGTTGTTGTTTTTCTGCGTTGTATGGTTCTATTGATGTCCAATATTCTCACACTCTCCTCCTAATGCTCGGTTTGTGGCGTGAGCCCGGAGCTTAGCCATTCCCGCTAATGAACATCCGCTGCAGTCGGCCATAGGCTGCGGATCAATACATTCGCAGGAAACCCTACCCCACCCCGAAATCACCCCCCCCACGTTGACGAATGCAACACACACCAAACATAAACACCTTTTTTTTTTTTATACGGTGAGTCAGGCCAGGGATTGACACAGAGCGACTTCAGCGGTGGGAGGAGGAAGGGGAGATGATTGTGCCACCGGAGCCAGGAAGATTGTAACACCTTAGCAACAAACAAGCCAAGCCTCTCGCAGAGGAGGAGCCACACCACAGAGGCACGGGGACGCGCCGACACTCGGGCGCGAACGCACACAGCGACTGGCTGCCTGGGAAAGGCAGATGGATGGTGTTGATAATACCACTGTGGCAGCTGTATAAATGCGGTGGAGAGAAGACATAAAGGTGGGGGGGGGGGCTTCCTGTTACTCATCCATTCTTCCACAAGCCATCTGTCTATTTTTGCTGTCAAATCTTTTATCGCCCCGCTTGCCTTTGCCTCCTTGCTTTCCCTCTCTCTCTCTTTCTCTCTCTCTCTCTCTCTGCCACGGATCTTTTCTCCTCCGATCGCCCCTCGTCGTGCAGCTCAGGCTTGTGCTCGCTGCTTTACCTCCAGCCTTACCCAATGCCTCCCCTGCCTCCCCCTCCTCCTCTCCACCATGGAGAGGGAAAGATGGAGGGGAGGGGATGTGGGGAATGAGCAATAAAGAGCAGGGACCCTGCACAGTTTGCCTTCTGAGTGAGGCAGTGGGGTGGGTGGGGGAGAGAGAGAGAGAGAGAGAGAGAGGGAGAGAGAGAGAGAGAGAGAGCGAGAGCGACAGAGCGAGAGAGAGCGAGAGAGGGAAATAGAGGAGGGGATAGATAGAAAACAAGCAGGATTCTCCTGCGTTGTATGAATTGCCTCTTGCCACAAGGAGGGGCTTGCAGAGGGAGGGAAGCTGTATATTCCTATCAGCGCGTTTGAGAGTGTATGTGTGTGTGAGGGAGAATTAGAAGCACAGGGAGAAAGAGACGAATGGAAAAGGTATGTGCATGTATATGAGTGTGCATGTGCGTCTCTCCCTCTCTGTGCGCATGTGTGCACCGACGATCGGCGGTGGACTCGTTGAACCTGTGCGACGGTGTTTCTGCTGAGCGGCTCCAGACCCAGAGAGACACTGAGCGGGGGACTCGCCTCAGCGCCTGCTCAGTGCCGGTGCTTTGCTGCCACGCTTGCCGCCTGACGGGTTCACAGAGGACACAGCCGGTCAGGGACGGCACAATGTGCGCCTGATGGCCGGACGCTCCCTGACTCGGTCACGCGTCTCCAGATATCCGCTCGGGACTTTATTGGCTTCTTCTCCTGATCCCCCTGCGGCTCATCAATGTCTTCCCGGTGTGTCTCCAAAGGACTGCCTGCCTTCCTGCTCCCGCTCCCTCTGAATGGATGCTGCTGTCAAAACACATGTGCGGCTCGGGATGAAATCTCCGTGATCTGGACTTGACTGCAAACAGCTCCTGGTCCACTGGGCTACACAGCTTTGGGTTAATGCTGAGAATAGGACTCCCCCGCCCCCCCCACCCACCCACCCACAACTGCGGCTTATTGCAATTTATAGCGACTTAATGACGTACGATGCAAGGGAACTGTTTTTCAAATTAAATCTGAATTTTTCTCAGATTAGTCAACAGCATCACTCAACATCAGCGACACTGAAGATGCGAGAGCTTCGCGCGAAAATAAGGTCAAGTAAATAATTACCAACACAAATGAGTCACCAGATTCTGTATTGAGGAGTAGTAATAATTTACCTCAGTAGCAGCATTGGATAGGCATGAATTGGGGACGTTGGATGTGGACTAGCTAATAAATCTTTTTTCTAGGGGGAAAAGAACAGTCGGATTTCATGTAATGACTGGACATCGGCGGTTGTGTGGTCGAAATTGACTCTTTTGTACGTTCCAGACAGATTAAAAGCGGGTGAAGCAATCTGTGACTCAAATTAAAATCTCAAGCAGACGAATAGGGAGTGCGAGGCGGGTGATGGATGCATCCAGCAGTGTCTCTGCTGTCATATCGTCTGAAGGAAAACTCAACCTTCCTCTGTGTGAGTTTTTCCTCTCTGCTTCGCCGTCGAGTTCTTCAAAAGGAGTCGTTCCGCTCAGTGCTTCGGGGAACTGTCGGCTGTCCATGTGGCTCAGTCTGGTTTCATTCATCTACTGTGTGTCTACCGAAGCCTGAGCACATGAGCGGAGGAGGCACCCTGCAGCAACGCACCACCTACCTCATTTCCCTTACCCTGGTCAAGGTTGAGGCTGTGGATGAGAATGGAGGCGAGGCCAAGAAAACCACCCAGGGGAGGGAAGCAGAGGCCAGGCCAGGGACCGGGCTCGTGGGATTAGCTAGCGAGGAGGCGGCCGGCACAGGAGTGGGGTCTGAGGTCGAAGCTCCGGCAAGGGTTGAGAATGGCTCCGGAGTGGCGCAGGGTCAGCTGTGTGCGGCCGAAGATGCTGCACTTAGGAAGGGGTGCAAACTCAGTGAGCTCGAAGAGGGAGAGAGGAAAGCCCTCAGCCCCACAAGAGACAAGCTATCTCCCACTGGGGAAGTTCCAGGGAAAGGAAGTGAAAAGCCACCATGCAGCCTCAAGATTCCATTAGCTGCTGAGAGACCAGCGACTCAGCAGTCAAGGTCTGTGGACGGAGATTCTAGAGGAGAAAAGACAGCAGCCACCGTGGAGGCCAAAAAATGCAGGTCTCCATCACTGAGCAGTTCGTCACCCATGGAGGTGTTGGAGCCCAGCCGCACCCCGACCAGGAGCAGCTTTCCTATCCGCCCTGTTGGTCAGCGACCCATCAGCCTGCTGAAATCCCACAGCAGCGCAGCCACCCGAGGCCGGGACTCTCGAGAGGGCAGGGAGCGCAGTCCCACCTCCGCCCAGAGCCTCGACCGCAAGGACAGCCGGATGCCCACCCGCTCACCAGGGCCCTGCAGGGCCTCGTGGGCAGAGGCCAGCAGGACAGAGGTGTGGAGGGACGAGGGTGACCGAGCTCGAGTGGGGATGCCGCTGGAGATTGGAGGAGGAATGGCTTCGGTGGTAGTGAGAGACATTCCCAGGAAGGACAGGTTGAAGACGGGATCAGCCTCTCTGCCCGCTCCCGCCAGCCAGGTACCCAAGCCACGCAAGGGCAAGAGCCGCACCCTGGATAACAGCGACCTGAACAGCCTCTCTGAAGACCTGGGGCTGGCCAGGGAGGCCCAGGCACAGCAGGGCCAGCGTGGGTCTGCCAAAGACAGGAAGATGCTGAAGTTCATCAGTGGGATTTTCACCAAGAGCAGTTCGGGGGCAGCGGGGTCATCATCCACAGCACCCCCTGTCTATATACAGAGAGATTCCAGTGAGGAGGAAGGTAAAGCACTCATATATTCATGCACATATACAGTACACACTTACACATTTATCCACAGACTCACTCACACACACACACACACACACACACACACACACACACACACACACACACACACACACACACACACACACACATTTTCTCATACATTCACCTCATCAACCCCATTTCTTCCTGTTACATTGGCCAAATCTAATAACCCAACATTATCAGAGACAGACCCTCCCTGTTCCATTCTACACCATTTTAGCTGTGCAGGGGCCTTCCTTCACACTGAGCTGGGGATGGGTGGGGTGGACTGAGGTGATGATCTATTCAAAGAAGCCCCACAGAGGATAAATTTACAGGCTATAAAAGTGTCACATGTCGAGAGAGATTTTCCTAAAGCCGCGCGCAACCGTAAATTGACGATAGTTGAAGTTCTTTGATGTGGGAACCGACAATAGAATCATCTTGGACTGTCTTTATCTAATTCCCCCTCCAGAACGCGATTTCACATCGCTGGAGGGGTAATCTTTACACACGCACATCCCTGTTCGCACATTCACAGACACACACAGACACACACACACACACACACACACACACACACACACACACACACACACACACACACACACACACACACACACACACACACGCACACACACGAAGTGTGTGCACAGCATGGTTTTAAATCTCATAATGAAGCTAATGGGCACAGGGGCTGTGTGGATGAGCTGGTGGCAGCATCAGAGATGGATTGCATGGCGTCTCTTTTGCTGCGGCTTGGGCTTAATTTCCATAAAACTCAAACGTCGGAATGGGTAAGACATCAGGCAACATTTGTTCAGCCCACGTGAGAAAGGGTGGACTGGAATCACATCTGAAACACAGCATTCCTAATCCAATCTTTGATATTCCACCCACTGCATGTTCCACCACTACATAGGACTTGTAAAACCGTCTATTTCTATCTCTATGTCTCTCTCCCCGTCATCTCCAATATAGCTTTTTGTCTACAGTATTGGATGATGACACCCCAAAAACAAAAGTAGCCATTCGTTCACCAACGCATTCGCTCATTTCCTCCGGCGCATGGAAGCGTGCGGGTGTACTGGTGTACATTTTTTCATACATTCATGTACTGTATTGTGTTTTCATGCTGTTTCGGTGTGCGCTGTGGATCTCCTCATGTAGTGAGTCTGGTCCTACCAACTGCACACACCGACTCTGGGCAGGAGGAAGTGTTGCCATGGCAACCGGCAGGACTGCTGCTGCTGCTTCTCCTACAGAGCGTCTGATGAAAAAGGGGGTGGGGTGGGGTGGAGGGGGTCGGTGGAAGAGGAGCGGCGTGCACTATATTTGTACGTCTGTGCGTGTGCGTACATACACACAGGGTGGGAGGGATTCTTTGACAACATTCCAAGAAGAATTTATTTCAGATAGAAAATTGTCCCCTTGATTGACTGTTACTGGCGACATGGTGGGCGTAATGGATTGTCGGGGTTGGAGGTGGAAATGTGCGGAGGCAGTAGAAGGATCACCCTGTCTGATCTCTTTGGCACACGTCCTTAGCTTATGTGATCGAACACATAAAGAGACCTTTGACTTGGGTTCAGCTAGAGAGAGGGTTCTATGTGTTTGAGTATGTATGGTTGTATGTGTGTGTGTGCGGGTGTGTGCCTGTATGTGTGTGTGTGTCAGTGTCTTTTTTATCCTGCCTTCAGTGGCAGCTCGTGTCTAAATCCCTTTTCTCCCTTGTAAAAGCGCTCCAACACTGGATGCATCTGTGAGGTGTCGGCCTGAGCGTCCATATAGCCAGGGTTTAGAGACATCATCGCGCGGCTTGCCTCACGCCTTGCTCGACAGCTTTCAAACGCCCCTTTTTTACTCAGCCGTCCTACCTTCTGCCTCTCCTTTTCTGAATACTTAGCGCTGCTGCATTTCAATTATATGTATTTCCTCTTTGCAATTTCTCTCTCCCAAGCCCAGACATACACATTTGATCTGCCTCTCTCTCTCTCTCTCTCTCACTCTCTCTCTCTCTCTATTGCTCTCTCTCTCTCTCTCTCCATTTTGGCCAGCAGCTGGGTGTCTGGGTGTGAACGTCACATTGCATTGGGGACATAACACTTCTTTTTTTTGCCGAGCACGAAAGCTGGCACAGCTGGGTGCACCCGCTGCCCTGCTTGACCACTGCACTGTATCAGCTTGTGTGAGTTGTGTACATGTTTGTGTACAGACACACACCGTGCACATGCTTACTTTCCAGTGCAGTCTTGAAAAACAGACGGCGGCTCTGCACCAGGGAAGCCAATATAGCGCGCCTGAGCTTGCGTCACTTCATTTGTAGTTGGAAGCCAAATCTCCTAAGTTCCTAAGCGATGGATTGTCCATTCCAAAGCAGGGAGCATCCGCTTAACGCCATTTTATATTACGGACAGGTGAGCGGACACCTTTGAAATGCCGCAGCGCTATTTTCCAAGGTGTGTCAGAACCCACCACACTACGGTCTGTCATTTATGACGTGTGAGGTGGAGGTGGAAGATGACCAGGATGTGGCTGCACCTTGCTGGACCCCCGTTGTGACTGAAAGGTTATATTCATTAGGAGAACCTGCTAACCGAAGCCATATGGTACACAGTATCTTCCCCAGCTGTTACCCACTGTCTAGACTGGGTGAATCATGGCTGCCCCACAAGGGCTAAATTTAATAATTGTCGCTTTTTAATGTTGTTAATAAAGACACCTCTCTCTCTCTCTCTCTCTCGCTCTGCTCCTCCCCCTGTTCCCATCCCTCTGTAGTTAATGTTGCCAACAGCCAGGAGTGGACCCTGAGCAGATCCATCTCCGAGCTCCGCCTGGTACGACAAAAACATTCCCCACTCCCCTCAATGTTTTTTTAAGACGTAGGTTAGCTGGCTGTCTGTTACTCCTCTCCTTGACTTGGTAGGCGTTACCGTTCTTTGTTCTTCTCTTGCACATCTTAAAACCTCTCAGGGGGTCCTGGGAAGTCTTAAAAGTGGAAAGTCGGCGCTGGTGAACAAATACATCACGGGCAGCTACGTTGCACTGGAGAAGCCTGATGGTAAGAAGCCGCCAAAGCCACCCTGTGAGGTTCTCTTGATCGTGACGCCTTCCGACACACCTTTGGCAAAAGACTGACTGAAGCAAAAAAACCTGCCAAGAAACAAAGCAAGGGTGCTAGATTTTGTTTATAAATACAAACTATTCTTATACCCAACTTTGGATGCTTTTTAATACTAGAGGCACAACATGTATATAATTTAAAATGAAAGAGCAGCATCATTATCTTATACTGTATATTTATTTTGTTTTTGCTGCGCTTTAAATGCCTTGTTAGTTTGTATAGCCACGCAACCAAGTATGTTTTGGTTGAATGGCTATACTTGGATGTCTGCAATAAGCCATATTGCATTCACATCCCTTGTCAATCATGGAGTCTCTGTAAAGTACGGTCACCTGCTTGGTGCTGGTGAATGACCTGGCTGTCACCGTGTGTGTTGTTGTCCTTGTCAGGTGGCAGGTATAAGAAGGAGGTGCTGGCAGACGGACACAGTCATTTATTACTGATACGAGAGGAGGCTGGGCCGCCAGATGCACAGGTGCGTAGCAGTATGGCTGAATACCCGCAGATGCTCTACTCTATCAACCTCACGCCGGGCCGACCGACATTGCAACCCGCCTCTGCTTTCTGCCCCACTTCAGTTCTGCAGCTGGGTGGACGCCGTCCTCCTGGTCTTCAGTCTGGAGAACGAGGCCAGCTTCCAGGAGCTCTACCAGCTGTACAGCCAGCTGAACGCACACCGCGCCGACATCCCCGTCATCGTGGTGGGCACCCAAGGTCAGATATGTGTCCAAAAAAAGCTGATCTAAGACGATGTCCATAGTCCATACGATTGTCTGCGTTGGGTAGATTACAACATAAGAACCACAATTCCATTTGAAACTGCAATGGAATGCAAATACATTGAATGGCTGTTACTTATAGAATGGCAGATCAATAACTATGGGATACATATCAAATATGTGATTTCTTTTAAACAAAATTATCTTATGGATTACCACTTTAATTTTGAAGTCTGAGGAGGATTGGGCGCAAGGAAATACATCAAATAATAACCCAACTCATTCATTAAAAAAAACGTAAAAAAGTAATACTAAACCAGATAAACCCAAGTAATTGTTCTGTAACTATATGTAATAAAACTCTTTAGAATTTAGGTGTAGACTGAACTTATCAAACTAGCGTTTTAAGACTTAAGTTACCCCTGCTGACCTTTGGAGTTTGACGGCTCTGTTTTCTTTCCATCACCTGTTCTTTTGGTTCAGACAAAATAAGCAACATGAACCCCCGTGTGATCGACGACCACAGAGCCCGGCAACTGTGCATCGATGTGCGCCACTCGCTGTTCTACGAGACCTGCGCAACTTACGGCTTCAACGTGGACCGCGTGTTTTCTGAGGGTGAGTTTTGCACATTTTCTTGCATATGGCACAAAATGCTTATATTGTTATAAAATAAAATATAAATAAAATAGTAAAAATAAAGAACTACTGATAATAAATCAATAATAACACAAAAACAACAACAATAATAAATGTAGCTGCAGGCAGCAGCCAGGGGTCCTATTATTCTTATGATAATAATAATAATAATAATAATAATAATAATAATAATAATATTTTTGCTCTATAATACTGTTGATAATGATCTGATCTACCACCAATTAAAAAAATATATATGATGTTGTAATTTTTTTTGGTGTATCTTCCTTTGTCAGCTGCCCAGAAGATTCTAGCCCAGAGGAAGCAGGCCGCCCTCCTGGCCTCCTGCAAGTCTCTCCCCAACTCCCCCAGCCACTCGGGGGGCTCTACCCCAGGATCTGCATCTTTCCCAGGCCAGGTAACATCACAGACAGCAGTAGTTATAAATACTTGCTAAAGTTGATAAAACTTAATCGTTTTTAGTTTAAATAACAAACTGAAAAGTTTGCGCTTTAGTCCTGAGGATGTATGGAACATTTTCCCTAACTTGTAGGCCAATTTGAAGTTAATTGTCTTTTGTTGTGGTTGAGCACATTTTCCATTTCACAGAGGAGTTTAAAAAAACAACATGTGAAGATAATAGAACATGATTATAAGCTAGACCTGTTGGGGTTTTACGTCAAATAAAAGCCATGAGCTCATATTGTGCTCATATTACTCATGTTAGTCATAATGCTCATATTACGTTAGTTGTTCATAAAGTCACTTGCGAGCTGTGGCTTCCTTGGGGAGTCTGACACTGACATGGCCATAGCCACCATTTAATCTCCTGAATCTACGGTAAATATTGGGTGTTTTCTGTCCATGCAAAAAAAAAGTATTACTACATTTCATAAACATCCGTGTGACATATAAACGTCCAATAAATTCAATAGATTGAGCAAGGTGAAATTTCCAGATGCATAAATCCCTCTATCTACATCCATCTTGGCTTAATGATCATCATCCTCATTATCATGCTCATCATAATCATCTTAGCCATATACACATTGATCGTCAATCAAAACTCGTTTTCATTGCCATTTCTTTCGTTTGTTCCATCGGTGTCATATCGTAATTTCATGTCACCATCTCGTAACACGAATCTCCATTTCATCTCTCTCTTCGCCACTTTTTCTGTCTCTCTCACTCCTTCTCCCGACCTCCGAACCTCCTCCGCTCCCCGGCGCCCCCTTTCCTCTCAGGCCACTAATGGCCAGGGTGGTGACATCCCCCATTCTCTGCCCTCCACCCCCTTGGTCGGCCACAGAGAGCTGCGTCTCGTGGCGGGGGGAGAGGGGGGAGGTAGCGTCAACTCGCGCTCCCTGAAGAACATCCCTTACAGGCGGCCGTCCCTCTTCAAGGTCAGCCTCATGTCATCCCACACTGTCACGCCCGTCATACTGTCACGCGCCCCGATCGGCACATTTGTTTGGATCCCCTCTCCGATGTCATTCCTCTTTCAAAAAAAAACAAAAAAAAAAACATTAGTTACAGCCGTCTAACCGATACCATGCGTCCGCGTTCCTTTCCAGAATCGAGACTCGGACAAAAAGGAACCTAAAGGGGACCTGGGCAGCGGACGGGCCATCCCCATCAAACAGGTTTGTTTGACTCCACGCCATCGGGGTCAAAACCGCCCATCCCAGGAAACAATCCGCAGTGGGGCGCACGGGTTCGAGTGCCGGCGCAGGTACCAAAAAGAGATTTTGCGCCGGCGGTAATGGAGCCGTTTCCGAGGGGGGCACAGGATGTCGTATTCCATCCTCGGCAACGGCGGAGAACAAAAGCGAGAGTGAAAACGCACCTCGTCTATTTATTTCACCTTACGTAAGCCGCGCAGAAGAATCGGCTGTTTATATCTTTTTCAACCTTTCTCAAGGGTGTGCTATTAATAATGTGCTTTCAGCGGCTGTCGTCTGTTGTGTGGGAACGCTCTGGGTTTTTGGTAGGGTTTTAAACAGACGCCCTCTCTCAGCCCTCGCGTCGGCTCAGAGACTGACAGTGTCGCGAGTGTGCCGCGGGCGTCGTGACCGCCCCCCCCCCCCCCCCCCCAACCCCCACGTCTTGTTTTGATTGTTTCGGCAGAGCGTCCTGTGGAAGCGAAGCGGCAGCTCCCTGAACAAGGAGTGGAAGAAGAAATACGTCACTCTGTCCAACAACGGGACGCTGTCCTACCACTCCAGCTCCAATGTAAGAGAACACCGCCGGCCGGATCAATAGTCGGCAGTAAAAAACGTGGGTGAAATACGGGCGGCGCTCTCGCTGTGAGCGGAATGCCGATGCAGGCCTCGCCGCGCCGTCGCAAAATGGACGCCGGCGCTCGGCGTGGTTCTCCATTTCAAGCTTTTGTTAAATTTGTGTTCAGGCATACGAACAGCATTTCACTGCGGGAAATAAACCAACGCGTCGAAGGGTCTGGCGAGAATTGCGATAACCTGATAACCGTTTTTCGATGTCCCCAGGACTACATGCAGAACGCCCACGGGAAGGAGATTGACCTGCTGCGGGTGACAGTGAAGGTCCCCGGGAAACGCCCTCCGAGAGCCATAGCCCCGGCGGTCTCCTCCTCCACCTCCTCCTCCTCCTCCTCCACCGCCGCCGGACCTCCCTCCGCCCCCGCCGGCTCCACGCCCGGAGTCAACGGGGTCGCCAAGGACACGGCCCCCGCGGAGACCGCCAGCGCAGGTACCAGGAGAGAGATTTGCGGTGGCGGTGATCGAGCCTTGGCGAAGCGGCGTTCGAATTTGTTTTTATGTTTTTAGCGACGTATGTCAGGGGCTGTTGAGATGTGCCGGGGGAAATGGTATGAAATTCACCGTTATGATACGGTCTCTCTCTCTCTCTCTCTCTTCATGCCCTCTATTTCTCAATCAGGTGTTCAACTGTGTCCGGCCAACCTCAGCGTCGCTGACGATAAGGCCGGTGTTCTGTCCCCGCAGGGAGGGGAGAGGGGACTCCAGCGCTGCTCGTCCTCGCTGTCCGCCAAGGCACAAAGCGTCGGTACGGGCCGAACCCACTCTCACCCACTTCCACACCGTCCATCACAGTTTGTCTTTATCGCAAGCGGGACAGTGTGTCCGGCGTCATTGACAGAGCAGAACAAGCCAAACGTCAAAGATCTTGCCTGTGGAAAGGGTCTGAGGAACGAAGTACAAAATGGTCTTTTACACCCAAATGTCAGATGCCCTGGAAGCGGCGGCCGCTCCCTTCGCCGGCAAGGACCCCAGCCAGTCGTCGCCGCTGAGCGACAGGAAGAAGAACAGGAGGAAGAAGAGCATGAATCAGAAAGGAGACACCGCGGTGGGACAAGCTGAAGGTGACTACTGAGGCAAACGTCCGCGTGTCACGCGTTTAGTATTTCAACGTTAATACAGTACTTACTACGACGAATAATAGAGTACTTTTGCCTCTATGATTACTTCTACTTCCTACTGCTACTGCTAACAAGCTGTCCACAGATGTGTATTTCCAACCTCTGGCTACTCTGGCAGTTATCTTGCTGTATCTTGTCTCTCTTGGTTGTCCTCTGAAAAATGTCTTTTAAACACTTCCATTTCTCTGTCTCTTTCTCCTTCTGCCCCGTGCTCATCTCCCACTCTGCAGCCAAACGCAAAATGTGGAAATTAAAGAGCTTTGGTAGCTTGAGAAACATTAATAAGACAGGTAACGTGCGACGGTGGAGGAGCCGATTCAGCTCCGCAGTGTCTCTTTTGTATACCGCGTTGTTTTCTGTGGTTTTTCTTTCCACCGTTTTTTTGGGGGGGGGTTTTGTCTGTGTGACATTGTTTCGCCGTGGATTTCAGTTTTCCCCTTCCTCGTGTTCACGACCAAAGATTTCTGTTTGTCTGCCGTTCACTTTCCATTATCCATCCCCAGCGTTTGTCATGTTTCTTAAGCGTAAGTCGACCGATTCGTAACCATTAGGCATTGGTGTAATTTTCTGTCTGTGTACCGCGTGTCTTGACATGGCAGAGGAAGAGAACGCCGACTTCATCGTGGTGTCGTTCACCGGGCAGACGTGGCACTTTGAGGCCCAGTCCCTGGAGGAGAGGGACTCCTGGGTGGCCGCCATAGAGAGCCAGATCCTGGCCAGTCTGCAGTCCTGCGAGAGTGGCAGGAACAAGGTAAGCTCCAGGTCCGCTCGGGGACGGTGGCTTTCCCTTCATTGTCCTCCCTGCGTATGACTGTGTGTGGGTGTAATTCAGTGCTGGAGTCACTGCAAACTAAGCAAGAGGGATTGTTTTAATCCTTTGGGGTCCTTCCCTTGTGGGTTTAAACACTTTTTTTGGGTCATATTTTCTACGTGTTTTCTGTTGATCAATGATAGTGTCTGTGTCTGCCCTTGAAAGCTTTTTTTTTCAGTAATCAAGCCAAGTAGTTTCATATTTCTTTGTGTGTGCGTGCGTGCGTGTGTGTGTGTAGGCACGCAGGAGCAGCCACAGTGAGGCCGTCGCCCTGCAAGCCATCCGGAACACCAAGGGTAACAGCCTGTGTGTAGACTGCGAAGCGCCCAGTGAGTTTTTGGACCCTTTGGTTTACAACCAGTGGATTCCCTTCTCGCCTCGCCCAAAAACTCATTCTTCCGTTTGCATCGCACTTCCAGATCCCACCTGGGCGAGTCTGAACCTGGGTGCGCTGATCTGCATAGAGTGCTCGGGAATCCACCGCAACTTGGGTACCCACCTGTCTCGAGTCCGCTCCCTGGACCTGGATGACTGGCCAGGAGAGCTCACGCAGGTCTTGGCCGCCATCGGCAACCACATCGCCAACAGCATCTGGGAGAGCTGCACCCAGGGCAGAACCAAACCTGCGCCTAATGCCACGCGGTCAGTACAAGAAGCGACCCCTGTGTATATGTGTCCCTGCCTTTTTGGTACGGGCGTTATTACAATAGATTTTGAGGAATTTAATTAAATTTTTGAATTGGGGAACAATCCAGCAACCCAATTTGAGGGTTTGCTGGATTGATCCCTTGATTGATCCCTCAGCTGCCCCTTGCAAAAAGTGTTGAGGTGTCATTTCGCACCTAACTCTAATAGCTTTCAAGCTTGTTGTTGCATCGGGTGGATGAGAGAATTAAATGTAAAGTGCTTTGAGAGTGTGCAGTTTCTAGAACATAAAGGCAGTCCATTTACGATCTGCCTCATTAAATCTAAATGAAATTTGCCGATGGGGGATTGGGAAATACCTGGCAGTGAATCCTCCCACATGGAGACATCTAAGGTGCCGTGGTGTGTGGTCTGGTGTCACTAATATTTTGGTGTGTGTGTCTGCACGTGTGTGCTTGTCTTCTTGTGTGCGTATGTGGACCTTCCTCTCTTGCACCTTTAGTGAGGAGAGAGAGTCGTGGATCCGCGCAAAGTACGAGCAGCGGGTGTTTGTGCCACCCCTCGTGCCGGGGACTGCACACACGGAAGACGCCGGTTCCAACTGCATGCCGGGGTGGCTGATTTCGGCAGTCACTGAGAGGGACCTGCCCAGACTGCTGCTGCTCCTGGCCCACAGCACAAAGGATCAGATCAACGCTCACCCAGCGGGGTCCTCCTCATCGCATTGCCCAGCCCTGCATGCAGCTTGTCAGCTGGGCGATGTGGTTATGACCCAGCTGCTCATATGGGTGAGTAACTGTTGTCTTTAAAGTTCAACCTTGTTTTATATTTTGTAATGAGGTAGTTAGTACGTAGTTATAATTCATATTTACAGTATACTGTAAAATCCATACACCCATAACAATAAATGATCCTGTGCATAGTATCACATTTTGTGTATTCTGTATATTTTTAAATATCTGACTATATTCTGCTTTCTATTTTTTTACATTTGACCACTTTTATTAATGTTTTTGTTTTATTTTATTGTCTTTTATTGTATTTTATTTTATTTATACATTTATTTATTTATGGATTTATTATTTTTTTTATCTCTCTATCTATCTATCTATCTATCTATCTATCTATCTATCTATCTATCTATCTATCTATCTATCTATCATCTATCTATCTATCTATCTATTTGTTTGTTTGTTTGTTTATTTATTATATATCTATCTCTTTGTTTGTTTGTTTGTTTGTTTATTTATTTATTTATTTATTTATTTATTTTTACTTTTTATGACATTTTATTTTATGAATTGTTTTTTTTCTCATTTATCAGACTGTTGATCTTTTTTTAATGCTTACTGTCTGTGGAGAAACGCACCAAACCTTACCAGAACAAATTCCTAGTTTATCTAACTGTACCTGGTGAATTAAACAGATTCTGATTCTAAACTTTTTCAATCGGGCTCTCTGCACAGTATGGGAGCGATGTGAAAGCAAAGGACAGCCAAGGCCGTACAGCTCTGGCAATGGCCCGAAAGACCGGCAGCAAGGGGTGCGTGGATATCCTGGTGCAATACGGCTGCCCCAACGAGGCCTCCCCCACCACTGCCACACCTGTTCTCTCCCGCCGATCCAGCACCACCAGCCTGGGACGAACCAATTCAAGGAAGCGGGTGTCGTAGCCTGGACTGAAAATGTTTCTCTACACGGGCAACATTTTGAAGGGAAAATTTTGAATTGAATTGACTTTTCGGGAGGGTTATAATAAAAATGACTGAAAAAATGATATGGTATTGGGATAAACAGTATATTACGCTATATCATTAATTGTTACATATTGAAGAAAAAAACATTTCTCTAAAGACTGAGCAACATATCAAACAACTGAAAAAGCAATATTCATTCTATTTGTTGATGGTAGAAATATTGCTGAAATGTGTGTTGTCGTTGGCCCATTTCCAATATAGCTGAAGTAAAAGTTCCTAGCTGTCTTTAGTCATTTTAGAGCATTAACTGCTCCTGCATCACTTCCCTTTGAAGAAGTGCAATAACCAGGAGTGTATCTATGTCCCCAAGGCCCTATGTTCCCAGGGTCCTATGTTCCCAGGGTCCCATGTTTCCATGGTCCTATGTTTCCATGGTCCTATGTTCCGAAGGTCCTATGTTCCCAGGCTCCTATGTCCCCAGGGTCCTATGTCCCCAGGCTCCTATGTCCCCAGGGTCCTATGTTACCAGAGTCCTATGTTACCAGGGTCCTATGTTCCAAGTGTCCTATGTTACCAGGGTCCTATGTTCCCTGGGTTCTATGTTCCCTAGTTCAATATTCTGTAAATACACATTAACCCTCCTATTTTGTTTGTTGTGCTTCAAGTTAAAATATTTCATATTATATATTATCCATTTTTATTATTATTATTATTATTATTGGAACAAGTCTTCAAAACAGCTATATAAACACAAAAAATCCATGGTTCTCATTTTATTTGATTTTGAAGGTCTCAAAAAAAAAGTTCCATCTGTTCCAGGTCAAATCTGACCCGACACAGTATTAAAGTGTCTGGGTGGTTCTGTGGATATCAAACTTGACCCTAACCCCAACCCCAACCCTAACCCTAACTCAAACTAACCCTAACCCTAACTCTAACCCCTAATTCAAACTAACCTGAACCCTAACCCTAACCCTAACCCTAAACCCTAAAGAACTGTGGATCTTTTTCAGGTTCCCATTATGTGTTACCCCTAACTCTATAGAGCTGGGGGACATACAGTAGGACCCTGGGAAAATAGGACCCTGGGAACATAGGACCCTGGGAACATGGGACGCTGAGAGCATAGGACCTTGGAAACATAGGACCCCGAGAACGTAGGGCCCTGGGAACATAGGCTCTTGGGAACCTCGGACCCAAGGAACATAAGACCCTGGGAACATAGGGCCCTGGGAACAGAGGACCTTGGGAACCTAGGACCCTGGGAACATAGAATCTTGGGAACATAGGACCCTGGGAACATAGGACGTTGGGAACATAGGATCCTGGGAACATAGGACGTTGGGAACATAGGATCCTGGGAACATAGAACCCTGCGAACATTAGAACCCTGGCAACATAGGACCCTGGGAGCATAGGACTCTGGGAACATAGGAATGACCCCCAATAACCTATCTAAGCTTTTTACAGAGCTGCTGTATCACCAGTATAGTTTTACAGTATTATTACTTTGCTGAAAGAATTTCTCTTTTCTTTTCAGATTTTATTGGAACTGATCCAAAAATAGTTACTTTTTTCTTTTGCTCAACAAATAAAGTACAAAACTACAGTATGTCGCGTTGTTCGTTATGTGTGACTGTGTCAACAATATGACACCAATCAATTTGGCAGACAAGGGTTGATTTTGACAAATCAATGAATAATAATTATAACATTCTACTTAGACTAGAAACTGAGTGGTTTTAAATATGAAATATGCCAGTGTTACTCTCACAAGTTGAAAATATGTTTTATTATAATGTAAATGTACCTGCAACGTAATAATGTTTAACTCTGTAATGGACATATGAATTCAGAAAGAACAAGACCCAATTTTGTAAATTGTTTCTTATTGGTGATTATATGATTGTCAGTTTGATATTTCATTTCATTTTACTTTAGAAGTTTTTTTTTTTTTTTATTTCAAAACCACGTCATGGAGGCATAAAATGGTTAAAAAGAAGAAAGAAAAAAAAAGATGCGTTCTCATATATAAACATGTGTCTGTTCTTGAGAATAATATTTAAAGTAGCCAAAAGATCACATGAAGGCTATAATATTGGAGGGGGGCAGCAAAATTCCAATTGTTCATTCATGTCAGTATTGTGTAGTTCCCCGCCATGAATCTTGAATGAATTATGATGAGGTTACATAGCGAGGGGTGTCATTCCGTTTTAGGCCCTTTTGTGGACCATGTAAATGAGCAAAAAAAAAAAAAAAAAAATCCTGAATAAAAATACATTTTTGTTATAATTATATTTGTGGTTTGCTGAGCGCATTTGGACCTGCCGCAAATCTGATGAACTTTATTGAACTGACGCTTTAAAAAAAAAAAAAAGATAAAAAAAAAATAATAATAATAAAAAATCGAATGCAATAAGCGCATCCGGTCACCTGGGGGCGCGCGAAACGGATTTGTTGACATGCGTCATCAAAGTGCGACGGCGGGACAGCCTCCCTTTAAAGGCATAAAAGAGGGGTTGTTTGCTAACAAACAAGTTCTTCCTTTCGCTGGTAAGTCCACGCGTCAAAATAAAGTGAGCGCCTTAATCGCGTGTCCTTGAAAAAAAGAATTTTGAAAAAAGGCGACGAAGGCTAGCCTTGTCATATTTACGAGGCTATCTGTTTTCTTGCGCCTTCTTTCCTTCTCAAAACCACAGAATTATTCCCCTGGTTTGTCCATGGTTTCGTTTATAGACATGTTGATACAGTTTCACTGGTTAATTTGCCCTTGGTCAATGGTTTCGTTTGTATTTTGTTACTTTCTTATGGTCGCCCATTGTTTTGGTGTGTGCTGCTGTACTACCGCGATGAATAAAGTATTAAGTATTTCTTTCTTACAGTACTTGAATGCTGCTCCGATAACATCGAATGTAGCTGGAAAGGTGAGCCTGCTGATAATTAAGTAAAGGCTTAGAGCAGGGTTGAATTGGCTATTCTATGTGCATAATGTTGAACAGCAGTGGATTAGGCAGTATTCCATAGTACGTTCATTAGAGTAGGACTGGAACAAAATGGCCTTAAAATCAACAAAGGGTCCCTCGTTCTTGTAAGTTGAAGTTCCAGTACACAGTGCAAATAATGGGGACCAAAGTGTTGCTGAAATACGGCGGCAACCAGGGAGGGAGGCCTCAGGATCTTAGGGAGGATATCAACAATTTGGTAGCTGTCTTCTTCAAAAGACCATGTGGAATTTCACAAATAAAAATATGTCTCATCTGGCCTGCAGTGAGTCACGTTTCAACTTGTTGGAAATTTAGAGGGCGTGGGATATAAAGCAATATTCAGGGAAGAGCAAGTACGGACTATTAAACGGAGCATGTTGTAGTCACTGTGTTATAAGTTGTTCGCTGTGTTCTGATGAACACCAAAGTAACCAGAAACTTTGTGACTTTCAAAGTTGTATTTTATGGACAGATATTAAATGATCAGTGCAGCCTGATACATATTATTCTTTCAAAAAACTGTCACGGTAAAGTGAACTTTGGTTGCTTGTTTGTGTTTTTAACAATAATTGTCATTGTCGACGGGGGGACTAGTAGGTGGGAATTCATCAAGTGCATGGTCTGCCAACGACTAGTTACGGTGGAGAAAATACTGTCTTCTAAAAACCTGTAATTTCTCTCCTACAGTTAGACTGCAGATATTGCCTCTGGAGCTGCAGCAGCAGGGATGAGGATCCGGCTACTGGGTCCCGGCCATGCTGCCGGCCTCCTCTCTGAGCTCAACCGCTGCCGCATGTCCAGACTGTATTGCGATGTTCTCCTTCAAGTGGGAAATCGCTCATTCGCAGCCCACCGTGCCTTGTTGGCCTGCTCTGGGACGTACTTTCGTAGTCTCTTTGCCCGGTCCCAGACCCCCCCCACCTCTGCCTTTACTCTGGAATTTGTTTCCCCTGCCAACTTTGAGAGAGTGCTGACATTTATCTACACTGGGGAGATCCTAACCGATCTTATAGACGTAGGGGTGCTGTATGAGTTGGCCGAGAGGCTGGGCATTAGTGAACTGGTGAGGGCTTGTCATGCCACCTTTCCCGACCTACATGCCTCTGTGTCCGCAAACTGTAAAGGAAATGGACCAGGAGACCTCGGCGCAGACTCCAGCGTGATTGCTGCCGCCGCTGCTACCACGGTGACCGTTTCGGCATCGTCCGTCTGCTCGTCTGCGGCCTCCTGCTCCTCTTTGTCTTCATCAGCCGGTCCCTCTGCCGCCACAACGCCCGCTGCAGCCCCTTCGCCTTTCCTCCAGGTACGGAACGCTAGGACCAGCCGTGAAGCCCACACAGTCCAGCTGTCCCTGGAGCTCAAGGCCGAAGATGTCCACTCCCACCTGGGCTACGGAGAGATATCGGCAGATGATCAGCTCTCTGCCGAACCCTCTCTGTTGACCAACAGCCAGTCTGAAGGCGCGCTACCCCCGAGCACCGTGTTCCAGCTGAAGATCGAGGACGGAGAGGAGAGACAAGACGCCGGAGTCAGAGGGGGCAGCGACGGGGGAGGAAGGATGGCGACCCCAAGGAGTGCAGCGGCGGTCTCTCTCCCACAAAGTGGCGCCACCGCACCTCCTGGTTCTCGCAACTTCCCCGACTCCTCAGCTCAGCTCTGCGTGGAGGCATGTGCTCCCACGTTGTCCTCAGGCGACCCCCTGGGTAGTCTGCAGGTGGGGCCGGCGGAGGGCGGCGCAGTGGTGGCTGCAGTGGCGGCCCGGGATGACGGGCTCGTGTTCAGCGAGGTGGGGGAAGGAATGAATGAGGTAGACGAAGGTGAGGAGGAGGAGGAAGAGGAGGCGGCGGGCGAGCGCCCTCTGCAAGGGAACGGAGCGATGGACGGAGTTGAGGAGGAGGAGCAGTGGAGGCAGCTGGCGGGCGAGATCATCGAGCTGAGCGACGACGAGCACTACATGGAGGAGGAGGAAGAGGATGACGAAGATGACCTTGTGTGCTTGGAGAATGGCGGGAGCGTTGCGAACTCCAGCAGCCAGGTGATAAATAAATAAAAATTCCCCCGATGTAGAACGTAATTGACATGACCGAATACCTCAATAGCCATTATGTATAACTCATGAACACTGGTGTTAGCTGCAGGTGGCAGGTGCTTTTACACAATATTACATTGAAATTAAAGATCAGGGACACCAAGAAATACCCCCTCCCCCGACTCTTAAAATTCACTGCACAGAACAGAAATCAGATCAATCATTAGTAATGTAGTTACAACGGTCGATGCATTGATTATTCACTTAATTAATCGAAAAAGAGTCATCAGGAAATCGAGTGACGTCGGTCTAATGACATAATAAAAGCCATAGCACAATATTACAATAACAATGACAAAGTAATATTGTTATCAGCTGTACCCCACTGTGAGAGATGCGTCTTGGTCCTCCCTCCCTCAGATCTCTGGGAGCGTGGTGTCCTGCAAAGCCTGTGCGGCCTTGGTGCCGGCCGATCCGGCGGCCGTGCGAGCGCATGCCGAGTCACAGCACCTGACGGAGGCGGGGCTCTGCCGTGTGTGCGGGGCATCGTTTACGGACCGGGCCGCCAGCCTCGTCCACGCCATGTCCCATGTGGGCATCCAGCTGTTCTCGTGCGACATGTGCCACCTGCAGTTCTGCAGCCAAAGCAGACTGCTGCGCCACCGGCGGCAGGCAGCCTCTGGCTACACGCTGCCACAGGGGGCACTCATCAACGCCGCCCAGGGTCAGGGAGACGCCGAGCTGCATTGTGGAGTGTGCAGCAAAACCCTCGCCAAGGACTTCCAGGTCCGTGAATCTCTGCTTCTCTTCTTATTCCCTCTTTTTTTGTTGTGGTAATTGTTAATTGACATTCATGTTTTATATTTTATCTTTGATATAGCGGACTCATTTCCCCTTCAGAGGAGTCGAGTTCTGGAACAGAGGCGATAAAATGAGATGTAAAATGAATGATTGTTTTCTCCTCGACAAAATAGGAGGGAGTTTACAGCCTGGTAGTTAGGATAACTCCAGCTTGGTATTAGTATTCAGAGACCAAGATGATAGTATGACAGTGATACTCGAATGAATGAATGAATGAAAGGCACCACAGAACAATACTTGTATTGTTTTTGACTCAATTTTTTGAGTACACTATCCGCTACAGAACACTATCCTTATCCCTTAAACTATTACAATGTGATCAACCTTTGAATGGGTACTTGAATGGATGGCAATCTGATGTCTCCTCCTAATGAACCTCTATGAAGTTAATCTTTGAAGTATTTATGGCTTTGTTTCATGCAATTTTCACGCCTTGGGCTTTTATTTTTGTAGTCCAACCTAACCATGAAATATGATTTCCAAATGGCTTTCAAATTAAGAAAATATACTTTATATCAATACAATAATAATACACAGCATTAAGCATAATTATATGTCTTTATCTTCTTTCTTAAATGCCACTTTGAGTCATTTTACATGTGCTTTCTTCCCAGACTGTTAGGGAGCACCTGCTGAGTCATGTCTGCACCCAAAGCCTGAGTTGCGGCGTCTGCCAACTCCCGCAGCTCTCCCTGTGCTCCCTGCTGTGGCACACCCTCACCCACCTCTCCCTGCCCGTCTACACCTGCCCACACTGTGCTCACAGCTTCCTTGAGCGCCCCCTGCTGGACAGGCACATGGCCCTGCACGCAGACGAGGCGGCGTCCAAGGAGAGGGAGCGCTCGGCCCTGCGCGCCTTTAGGGAGGCGGCCGACGCGGTGGGAGTGGTGGGGGTGGAGGAGCTGCACTGCTTCCTCTGCCCGCAGACGTTCCGCTCCGCCTCCGCCTTTCAGTACCACCTCAGCCTGCACACCACCGAGAGCCTGGGGGGCGGGGGCGGGGGCGGAGCTGGCGGAGGCCACGGGTGGGGGGGCAAACGTCGGGCGGACCACCTTCTGGAGATCCCTTCGTCTTCCTGCTCGTCCTCCTCACTGCGGGAGGCCGGAGGTCTGGTTAAAATGAGCAACCTGGGCTTCAGCCTGGGAATGGGCTTCGGCCTGTCAGACAAGCTGCTGCAGGGCCCGCTGCCCAGCTTCCCCGCGGGGATGCTGACCAACGGCGGCTCCGAACTCGACCGGGTGGCCGCCAACGTGCGGGGAAAGTGGTACCGCTGCCGCTACTGCGGCAAGCGCTTTGCCCACTCGGGGGAGTTCACCTACCACTTGCGCATCCACACGGGGGAGAAGCCGTACCAGTGCAAGGTGTGTCTGCGCTTCTTCCGGGGACGCTCCACCATGATCTGCCACCTGAAGACGCACGCCGGGGCGCTGATGTACCGCTGCACCGTCTGCGGCCTGTACTTCTCCACGCTCAAGCTGGTGTCATCGCACATGGAGCTGCACAAGGACCACCTGCCCCTTGACTTCAACATCGAGCAGACCTTCATGTACAACGACCACTCAAAAGAGCCCCTGCCCACTGTGGACACCTGACCGGCCCCGCTGCCTCCGTGGCCCCCCCGAGTTACACTCGCCCGTTCAATGCAAACCTTGCACATTCCAGGAGTGTAAAAGTGAATTGAGCGTGCGTCGACCTCAGATATGTCAATAGTGGGGATGCACCTTTTTATGAGCTCACATACATCCAAAAGACATCCGGCAGCACATTGCAGACTGCGGGCAACGCTGCATAGAAAGTTTCGGTGTCTCACCCTCACAATGCATTGTGGGATACGCTTGTCAGCATAGCGTGCATTGTTCACATACATGATAATTCACCAGATTTAAAAGTATATCGTCCTGTTATTTTCGCATACTATGGTTTCGGAGATACTTAATACTAATTTGGCGTACTACATAGTATGCTACTATGCTATTTTAACACAAGGATCCATTGCACGCCACCACTTTTTCCTCATCGTGTCTTTCCTGTGCCTCAATGTCTGACTTTAAAACGGAGATGAGAAACTTCTTTCCGTTTGTGGGCCATATCGTTATTATTATTTAAAAATAATATATTACTTTATTAATCCCCAGGGGGGACAATACTGGCAAATTTTAACTAATCGTCTTTATTTTGTCACTTACGTTTTCTCTGTATGGAACACTTGCATTTCGGCGCTTAGTCAATGATGATAAATTGAGAAAGGTTTTGCAATTCAACATTGTTTACTCATCGTTTAAACATCTGGAGGCACAACACAACAGAATCTTAGTCATTTTTAAAATAAATAAGCATTTTTTTTTTTTCCGAGGTAAGTTTTTATGTTCCTTTTCGTTTTGCCACTTGCTCATGATTGAGGTGTGACCACCTCCTCACCCCTCCTTCAAAATGAGGTGAAGCGACACAATGTCCCAATAACTGTGCTTCCCTTTAGAGGCTGCCCATTCAGATTGAATAGCAGTTTGACCAAAACGCCTGCGTTGTACTGTTAAGTGTGGACACTGAGTGTATATCGGTGCTTCAATTTTTCCCCTTCTCTGTCTGTGACGTTTCCCTGATGATGCCTCGATGGTTGTTGTGGACCATATATTATAGACCTAGTCTTAGAATGTAATGAACCTGTTTTTTATATATAAGGAACGCTGTTTGTGTCATACTCTTTAAGCCGATGCTAAAGACACCACTAGGTGGCAGTGTAGCTCATGTTTTGCTTGTCAGCGGACAAGGGGCGTGTTGGAGACTGACTGCTTGCATTATGTGTCCTTAACTTGCATTTCAGGAGAGACTTTGACATCAACAATTAATTATTACTCTGTAATGAAAGTAGCACCACACTGTAGCATAAAAGGAAAATATTTTGATATATTTGTAGTCTCTCTGGAGTCACATTATTGCTATGTATTTATAGCCTTTTTCTTGTACGGTCCTTCATTCTACATAAAGTAACACACCCAACTTTAAGTTTGCAGCCTAACCATCCACGGTTTTTATGTATTGAGGCCTTATCTATTAGATGGATTCACTGTCTCCAAAGTCTTTATCATTTCAGGTTATGGTACATTAAAAAGTATTTATTAAAATGTGTGAACAATGTACAGCCTTCTTTTCCCAGGCTTTCGGTACTCGCTCACCATGTCCACATGTCCTGTTCCACATGGTCTCATTCTGTAGGAACATGAAACATGGTACTGAAATGCCCACATACATGTCCACATCTGTGATACTTAGGTCTTACCTCATATCTCTGATAATCTATTTATTCTATTTATGCTTTTTTTTTTTTATTAAAAAAAACCTTTTATTGTTTCTAATGTAGTAACTGAGCATTGACCTATAATTTTTTTAAAGATCTTGTTTCCACCTATTTGAATGAATAAAATGTACTCGACGAGGAAAAGTTTCTTTCCTCAAATGTACTTTGCTGCTTCATTTTGCCATTTAGCACAGAACACCATCAGAATGTGGATGATGAATTTGCAGTATTTTGTGTAGTATCAGCCTCCTGTAGCAACCTTTGCTATCTCTGGTCACTTCCTGGTATTGTTTCATCTGTGATGCGGAACCTGAGGCCTTTTCTACTTCCCATTGCTGAGATATACAGTTAGAAATGAAGAAATCTTGTAAGTAACAAGTAAATGCACAGGCTAGTCTTTAAATATTAAGTAGGGTATTGTATCGGAGAAAGTCTATTTTTTTCAATATACAAATACATTTTTGTCAACATTACCAGGCAACATGTTATTAGCGTACGTCTCCTTGGTTTAAATAGATGAGAAAACAGCGTTTGATGGCGTTTTATTACATGTTACAGATAACCATATCACAGCAGCATCCTGGAGTGGATGAATAACCATTTATTGTACTAACCTGGAGCAAACCTTTCAATGGTTACGTTTGACATAAAAAATATTAATTTCAAATTTTTTGCATTTACAGATTTGTACAAAATGGGTTCTAGCGCTTTAGATTTCCAGACTTCTTGCTTTGTCACTGCATGGTTTTCCTTCCCCAACTAGACCCTCGATTTAACATGAGTTCCTCTGGGACTGGAAAAAATAAAACCCATCAAGAAACATTTCCTGTCCACTGATTGGTTGTTAAAAAATATGAAATAAGAGAAAGGGACTAGCGGTGAAATTATACATATAGGAAATTATTTTCTTCAGGTAGTTAATCTGAAACATCAGGGTAACATTGGTCTCAGATGACCTACGACAGAATTTTTGTACAACAATTCAGATGTGACCAGCGCTTTATCTACTGTTTTTTTTTTTACCGGCTACTTGCTTATGATCCAACTTCTGAGTGGCTGGTGCTGGTATTGCTGAGCCTGCGCTGCTTCCCCGGCTCTGCCCCTCCATTGTTGGCAGTGTTGGGCTGGACTCCAGCGCCAGCCCCGGTCCCCGTCTCTGCGGGGGCCTCCCTCGGTATACAATTCACCACCGTATTGATTAGGTTGTTGCGGAAGCTCTTGCTGAGGAAATTGTAGAGAATGGGGTTGGCGACGCAGTGGAACAGGGACAGACACTGCACCACGGTGAACGAGAAGTAGAGGGACTCCACCGTGTTGCAGCTTAACACAAAGGGGTCTATGTCGTCGATGAAAATCAGGAACATCACCATGTGATAGGGGAGCCAGCACATAACAAACACCAGTGAGTACACATGCACCAGCCACACGTCCCGCCGGCCCTGCACGTCCGGGGCCGTCTTCACCGCGCGGGCGATCAGCACGTTGCAGGTGATGATGACGGTGCCAGGCACCAGAAACTGGAAGATCAGACTGAGCAGCGACACGGAGACAAACCACTCCGTCATGTTGTACTCTGGCATCAGGTAGCATCCCGGGTCGTCCCACTCCAGGAGGTCCATGTGGGCGTTCTCCAGCAGGGCCAGAAACAAGGAGAAGAGCCACAGGCCCCCGCAGAGGAGCCAGCGGCGGCGGCGGTCCGCCACAGGGAAGCAGGCCGGGGACGAGGGTCTGACCAGAGACAAGTAGCGCTCCAGGGACATGAACGCCAGGAAGAAGGAGCTGCTGTAGAAGTTGACCATGTAGATGAGGTTGGTGACCTTGCAGAGGAAGCGGCCCCACAGCCACACCTTATCCAGTGTCACCTCCAGCAGGAAGAACGGCAGGATCACCACCAGCACCAGGTCCGACAGGCTCACATTGAGGACGCAGAAGAGGACCCCGTTGGCCGAGTGACGTCGCCGCCAGTTGACCCAGACGACCAGAATGTTCTCCCCCAGGCCCACCACGAAGATGAAGAGGTGGATGAGGAAGAGGCTGACGCGCCGCGCGTCAGTGTCGAGCGTGATGGTGCACTGGTAGATGAACCACGGCGTGCCATTGTGAAACGAGTGGTTGCTCAGGTCCCCGGCACTCATGGTCTGCAGCGAAAAGCAGAGGGATACTTTTTCAGATGTGGTTTGGGAGTTTCAGATTTAATTTGGAGGTAATCTGATTAGGTTTACATAACAACAGGAGGAGGGGGAGCCAAGCATGCTGGCTTTCTCAGACTTTTTGAATTGGATATACTAATACCATACTTTATATTAACCAGCAAATACCGGGGTGGATCAAAGAAAATGGAAAAAACAGGGGAGAGTTTGAAATAACTAATTACAACTTTTCTAAAAACGAAGTGAGTTTTCAGTACACCATGAGCCAACTAACAATGTTCCAAAGAGGCTAGATAGTTGGCAACCAAATTGCACGTGCTTTGGTCACAAAACCTGGAGAGCACTTTTATGCGTCAAGTAAAAGGTCTCAAAAATCATGACAACATAGGCCAAAAAAATAAAATAAATAAATAAATAAAAAAGCGTTAGTCATAGTTAACACTTGATGGCACAAAAAAACATCACAGAATTTAATCAGCGCCACAGTGACCCAAAAAAATACACGCCGTGAGCTTCACAAAGCTGGAAGTGGTGTCAGCGCTGCCAAGTCGGAAACCACTTCCATGCAAACGCACAAAAGGTGCATGACCTGGTTTAGGTCAAGGTAAGGAGAACAAAATTCACCAAAGGTTCCAAAATTTCCTACAATGCCTGCCTGACCGAGTCAACTAAAGGATTCCCTTAACCCACAAGACACGTCACCAACTGTTAAACATGGTGGTCGCTCTGTTTGGGCCATCATGTGGCAGTCATTGGGTCGGACAATTGTCCTCATGACCATTAAGCGCACCATAGTATATGAAAATGACCAGGACTACAGACCACAACCAGTTAAATATGGAAGCATATAAACACTGCATCATCAAGCCACAAGGTGCTGAAAGGAGGCGGCGTGGTTGTAGCGTCCCAGAGGCCATTGCTCTTGACAGGCCGACTACAGCACGCTGGGCTGGGCATGGAACAATGTGCCACTTCAGACGTAGTTGTTGAAATGATGATCCCACGTTCCAGGATAATAGCTACGCGATCCTGCCCATTATGGCCTCCCCAATGACCTGAACGGAGTCATCCAACCTTCGTGGGAAATTCTGGAGTGATTCATTTTGTTGTCTATCATTTCAAACTCAGCTGGTCATTTACATGAATAGCAATCCCGTGTCACTGAATTGGTGATGCTTTGCTTCCAAGTGAACTCAACGACCATTACTTTTTTGTTCCAAAATCTGCCCAAATTTATTTACACAAATTAAAATTCCCGGGAAATGAAATACTTTCAAAACATTTGCAGAATACAAAGGCAGCAACATTTTCATACCGTACCTTGGTGGCTGATGAAGAGGGAAGGGTCCCTCTGTCTGCGGGAGCAAGCGAAGAGCAGTCAGAGTGGAGGCTGCAGAGACAAGACAACCTCCAGTTCTGCCGTTCGGGTGGATCTCAGTGTGGACAATCACTCAGTGTGGAGTGTTTTCCCTCCCATTTGTCATTACACACAGATGCAGATACATGTACCCCAACCCCCAACCCCCAAAACACACACACACACACACACACACACACACACACACACACACACACACACACACACACACACACACACACACACACACACACACACACACACACACACACACACACACACAAAAGATCGAACAGGACATCCTCAGTGTGTCAGGGGGAGTTGTGAAGATGAACAGGAAAGCACACACCACTAAAGGCTCTGGGTTTAGGGGAGCAGATACCGGGGTCTTGTGGGTCTGAGTGAATTACAGCCCAGGAACAACGCATTTGGAGAGCAACATGTTTTCCCACCTGTCGTGTTAAGTGTTAACAAAATTCCTGTTGGCGTCGAATATAATCCTACCTGGTCACAACTCTAGATTGACCACATTGCTGCCTCTTAAAACTCCCTCTGCACAAACCCTATCGGTTTCACCAGAGTAATTGCAAATTCCTCAACTGATTACCTTTCAGGGACCTTTATAAAAAAAAGAAAAGAAAGAAAAGTATGCATGTGGGTGGTGGGCATGGAATGTTACCAGCTACCACATAGCATTGGACAATCTCAGGAAATCCCCTGAGTTGCAGGCGAGCTATAGTAGAGGTAGGAAGCAAGTGGCAAACATCTCACGAAGGAAGGAGGCACGCACACGCACACGCACGCCATTCGCCGCATCTCGCCATGCACTACTGCTAGTGCAGGTTACGATTTTCACTTTGAGTGAATACTGAGAGTAGCTGTGCCAGTGATGACCTCCGTTCTTGCACTGGAAGCCCGCAGAAACGGGAACAGATTGGAATAGGAATAGACAGGAACTTGGGTTCAAACTTTGCTGATTACTCAGAGAAATAAGGAATTTGCCCTTGAGCGCGAGGCAAACTACTGTTTTCTTCGGGAAAACAACCGAGGCGCAGGGGTCCTTCAGGTCCTGTCGAGTTCCTTCTAACATGTCCGCGCCAGGATGACTTCAAGGTCATGACGTGGGTCGGCGTGATAGCGGCAGGAACGTTTGTATTGGCCACGGTCTGCACCTAGTGCTCGAACTGCCATCCCCAGATTGTCAGCGTTTTGCAGTTTTTCACAGTTCATCAAGAACACCCCTTCCTCTTTTCTCAGCAACAGGAAGGAAACAGTCAGCAGAATTACAACTTCTGGTGAAGATGATACAAAATTCAGTCCCTGACCCACACTGTATGTTTATCTAGCGCTGGTGTAAAAGCTCAAAACAACATTGTGGAAAAGAAGGAACTGTTCAGCTCTGCACATGGGGTTCCGGGTGGTGCTTTTCCTGCAGTGAAATCCTCTTACCAACTAATTGAAGACCTTTCCCTTTTCACATGCATTTTTTTTTTGCCTTGTGCACAAGAAACCAGTCAACCAGATGGCCAAAAGTTCTTTGTAAAATATATTTTGGTCCAAAAGCTGATTTGCAAAAATACATGACGTGCAATCATAGGTTCAGGAGGCATTATTCAGAATGAATCTTCAGTGTCTTTCCGGTGTATTGGAATAGTTTTATCATTGCTCAACAGTTCTTAAGGCTAATTGCAATTGAAATGTAGTGTTATTTTCTTCATTTTTTTAAAACACATCTAACAAGCCACCACTACAGTTTCATTGAAGGTAATTTACAAGACAATGAGAGTTGCTGTACCTCAGATCAACATATATTTTTAGCTATTTGACAAAGTCATGACCTTCATCAGTCTGATGCACTAAACATTTCAATCTTTCGGAACCCGAGTCAGTCAGACTCTGGGCCCATTCTCAGTAGGTGCTTTAATGCTGGTTGACAAATGCCCCCCACCCCACCTCACATTATTAGTTCTTAAACAGGCAGGACCGGTCCCAAATCAGCATTTGGTCACAGTCATGTCATAAATTCAGACTACTCCCTGATCGCAGTGGCACGCAGGGAGACACTTTCTCTCAGGCTGGCTAACACGTTCCCTTTTTTTCAGGCTGTGGCAGCTCACAGAGACAGGGCTGGCTCTAATGTTCACAGGCCCAGATTTAATGCTATCAAAATTTCTAATCCCCACACCAAAACACGATCCCCACCAATACGGTTTACTTGACCTCACCTTACGGAACTGGTGAAAAACACTATATAGAACGTCCATTCAAATACTTTCAGCGTTGGCCTGAACCAGCCCGGCCCTGTGGAACCAATCTAATTGAAATCGAGAGAACGGGCCCACTCAGTCGCCGTGAAAACACAAGCCGGTCTCCCACAAAGTCGTAATGTTTGCACATAGAATAAAGCTCTGCTCCTACATGTTTGGCACTCCAGAGAGCCGAAAGAAGTGGCCCATTTCTACATATACGAATTAAGCTTATTTCTTAATGCCTGGTACCTAGAAAAAACATGGCTACGCAGTACAGATTTTCAAATAAGAGTTAAGATTAATCTTAGTCCTTTTCTATAAATCTACAAAAATGGAGACAATAGGGATATCTGACCCAGCTCTGATCCAGTTAAACTCACTGTTAAACACAAGTATTCTTTTTACAAGTCTGCTTCCAAGTATCCTTTCCTGAGTCAGAGTGCTTATAAGAAATTTATCTCACAGATGTTAAAATTTAAAAATAAATATATGCAGTAGCAGTAGTACATACTATTACAACAATGGAAGTAGTCTTTTGGCAGATCGCCCAATATCAAAGATGATCCAGGGCTCAAGAGAAACTTTTGCCCAGTTGCCCCGGGGGACCAAATTTGGGCCGTTGTTAACCATCTTGTGCGGTCTGGTTGCCCTGTTGTCAACCAAGCACGGTTGTGCCCTGATCTCACTCGGTTATGAACACGACTGAAATTGGTCAACAATTTTGTCAGCCTTGGCAACCAACAGCGGATGCATGGTTGGCAACTTGGCAACCTCTTGTTTAAGTCAGTGTCGGTCCCTGTGATCTGATTGTGCATTATTTTTGGTCAATGTCACAAAGCAAAAATAACTTTTATCTATCAAACCAAAAGGAGGAAGACGTCTCCCCGGGAGGCTGTACAGATTGTTGGCACAGAGCGGAGCGCGACATTATGCAAAAATGTTTGAGATGAATTCACGAAATCGCTTGGCATATTGTTCGGGGTGGACTGTGGAGATCTCAGCGCCGGCCTGGAAGAGAGGGACGAACAGAGCAGAGACAAGAGAGGGAGACGGAAGAGCGAGAGATTAAAATGTGGGGCCACAGATATACTTTATGTGTGTATATGTCAATACATTTCAAGCTTACAAAAACAAAACAAATGATAAAACTCCCAAAAGCCAACTCTGCACAGGTAGGGGGTGGGTGTTTTGAGAATCTGTCAACTGCCCTACATCTTCTTTCTTCCTTCTTTCCTTCCTTCCTTCCTTCCTTCCTTCCTTCCTTCCTTCCTCTTCCTCTTGTTACTCACCCCGTGTTTGACGGTTTTTGCTGCATGAGCGGCTTTCTTCTTGGTATCGTACTGAGTGAGGACGTCAATCAAGCCCATGAAGTAGACCTCCCTCTGAGGCGATCCTGAGAGAGAAACAGAGATTTCACCGGGAACACACTGACTCTTAACGTGCTCCTCTAAACCTGAGTGCCAATGTGAGGGCAAAGTGATATTCAAATAAATCGTAATTATTGTTGCTTATAAAGGGACTGTATCTAAAATTGGGTTATTTTATTTATTTTTTAGAGTATGAATTACAAATAATTGTATTTAAAACACACACACACACACACACACACACACACACACTTTTTTTCACGAGAGCCATACAGTATATTCACTTGTTGTACAGCAC
Source organism: Zeus faber (assembly GCF_960531495.2). Classification (NCBI taxonomy): domain Eukaryota; kingdom Metazoa; phylum Chordata; class Actinopteri; order Zeiformes; family Zeidae; genus Zeus; species Zeus faber. The sequence continues at coordinate 14,917,802 of NC_137194.1, read as the reverse complement.
AATCTGAAAGCCTCTTTTCTTGCCTGAAATCCAAAACCATACCTGGAACACTAGCGACTGCGTACACGTCAACATAGGGGTCAAACTCTCCGGGCCCCAGGGGTTTGCAGGAGGACATGTAGCCCGCGATGCCCTCAGGGGAGGTTCCGTAGGAGCCCACCGCGGGGGCCGCGGCCAGGCCGTTCTCCACCTCGCCCTCCTCCTTGTTCCAAGGCTCCTCGCCTTCCTCTTCCTCACGCTCGGCCCGACCGATGTCGTGGATGCCGAGAAGTAGGCTGTAGTCCATGATCTTCAGCTTTACTAGGAACTGAGAGAAGATGGATAAATATCAGGGGTGTGCATCTCTCCCCTCTAAGACGATCCAATAGGTACAGTATCTAGATACATTCAGGGACGATACATTTTAATACGGAATGAGTCGGCCCGATTCAATGCCACGCAATCGGATTCAGTTCTTACCATTTGTTTAATGTAGACATTCATTTTCCATTTTAAATTTAAATAAGCCAATTCTATAAAAGTGCCTTTGCTTACCTTCAAATAGATATATTTCATATAAGGGAATCCCAAGTATTTCATGTTACTTTATGCCATGCAGATATATATAATATCTAAATATTGTGATTCTGATATAGTAATATATAATATAATATTACAATGGCCCTGGGTACATTGGAGAATTTTTAATTCAGTCAGTTCTAATGTGTTTTACTGCAGGGAACACACTGACTCTTAACGTGCTCCTCTAAACCTGAGTGCCAATGTGAGGGCAAAGTGATATTACATATAATATAAGCAAAGGCACTTTTATAGAATTGGCTTATTTAAATTTACATGTCCTCCTGCAAACCCCTGGGGCCCGGAGAGTTTGACCCCTATGTTGACGTGTACGCAGTCGCTAGTGTTCCAGGTATGGTTTTGGATTTCAGGCAAGAAAAGAGGCTTTCAGATTGTGCTGTACAACAAGTGAATATACTGTATGGCTCTCGTGAAAAAAAGTGTGTGTGTGTGTGTGTGTGTGTGTGTGTGTGTTTTAAATACAATTATTTGTAATTCATACTCTAAAAAATAAATAAAATAACCCAATTTTAGATACAGTCCCTTTATAAGCAACAATAATTACGATTTATTTGAATATCACTTTGCCCTCACATTGGCACTCAGGTTTAGAGGAGCACGTTAAGAGTCAGTGTGTTCCCTGCAGTAAAACACATTAGAACTGACTGAATTAAAAATTCTCCAATGTACCCAGGGCCATTGTAATATTATATTATATATTACTATATCAGAATCACAATATTTAGATATTATATATATCTGCATGGCATAAAGTAACATGAAATACTTGGGATTCCCTTATATGAAATATATCTATTTATTAGAACAAGTCTTGCGAGAGGGAATGTGTGAGCACAACTTGGTGCTGGGGGGTGTGTGGCAAGACGGAGAGAGAGGGACAGAATGTGGAGGGAGAATTTTTCGGTTGTCGAACAATTCAACGGTGTAGGTTATGGCCAAAACAGTAGCCTGGAAAGTCACGATAATTGTAATTACAACCGTGTGGCTTCTTCCGCCGTCTAGAACGTTACAATATCATCATCAGTTGAAGCTCTGGACGGCACGTTGAGACGCAGGTCGGGGTTCAGGTTGATCATGGGTTTAGAGAAAGATTTAGATTTAGTTTGTTGCCTTAGCATCTTACTTGTATGGAAAATGAGAATCCTAAACCTAAACCTGCCCCAGTTCTCATTTTAGATCTATTTATTTTTGATCGTTTCTACTTGTATGAAACAAACATTTTAAACCCAACTAAGGACCTGTGTCGCACCACCTTGGGATCAGGGCACACACACACACACACACACACACACACACACACACACACACACACACACACACACACACACACACACACACACACACACACACACACACACACACACACACACACACACACACCATTTGCTTCTATGTAGTCCAGTAGGAGTAATGTAATAAGAGGGGAATGTCGATGCTGCCCCCCTGTGGTTGAATGTTGCAACAACAGTGGAAAGTTCCATCCTATGGGGCACCCACCTCTACATCTTTATTCAGTTTCTCCATGAACTTCTCCTTCTGCTCCTCAGTGACGTACACCTTCTGCATGTTGTTCCTAAAGTCCATGTCCTTGAAGGTGGGCAGCTCCTTCACCTTGTACATGAAATGCATCTTTAGCTATGGGTGCTATTGGATTTAGAGGAGCCAGATGGCCAAATACTGACAGTGTCAAATCACATAAACATAGATATTGGTTAAAAGATTTACCCTTTCTTTGTCACTGGCTTCACGCGACACCAGAGAGCCCTGTAAAAGCAATTACATTTTTGCAATCACTGAACCATAGTAACCATATGCAGTATGCATTTACCTAAATGCAACCATATATTAACGAGAAGAATCTCTCCATAATCACTTTCCTCCTTCCTCCATAATCATGTTTGTCCTAGAAGATTCTTCCTCACCTTCAGGTCATATTTCCTGTGCACCACCAGTCTATGGCTGAACATGTTCCTCATGACTATCAGGTAGGTCTCCTCACTCTCCACACTCACACGGTACATGCCCAGGAACTGGGGCAGCAGGGTGCTGCCGTGACACTTCACAATGTGCTGGATAAAAAAAAAAAAAGTCAATATTTAATCATTAATCATAACATTGTACTTATTCCAGTCTTAGCACTTTTAATAATATCATTGATAACATTAACATCGATATACTGCTGGTGAAGCCAACAGCATGTCCCCAACAGACCAGACAAAATGAGTGCAGAAGATGCAATGTTTTGCATGAAGGGAAACTGCATATTGTATATTAAATTTTAATTTCTATCCATTATTCTCCATTGGTGCATTATAGGAGTAGGACAAAATAAATTGTAAAATAATTCTGGACTAATGAAAGCCCTCACTCCATTGTGAGCTGTAAAAATGAGAGCGCAGTGATATGGTGAAATCAGTCTCTCAAAACCTCAAACCAGAATACAGCAAAACTCAAGACATGCATGTAAACAGTACCTCTTTCTTAGGATACATTTTTCTCATTCACACACATAGTCACATTTAAACCAAGGTCACTGGTGAGAGAATGATAATTCATCTTGTCATCCGGATCCATAAACATAATTAGCTTGAAAGGCAAAAGTTCCAAATTAATGAAGTAGGACTGGGCCACGAGGAAGAATCATGAGGAATGTTATGGAATCTGCGAATATATTCAATACAACATTTCAAATAATTCAAACTCTTATCACATTGAACTACAAGGTAAAGTAAAGTACAGTACAGGCTCATTTAGCCAAAGGTCACAGAAATGTTTGTGGTGTTTGTGTTTGTGGTCAAAACATATTTTTCAAATAAAGCTACAGAAAACCTTTCACACCAAATATGACACATTCGGCAAAAATTTTGAACACACCCATGTCCATCGTGCCATGACAACACATGGCAGCTATATTATCATATCGCTCAGTCCCATTAATAACGCCTCTTTCCCCTGATATTCAACTGTTCTGCACCGAGGACTGCACTGTTCTCTACTCCAATTAGTCTTTGGTACTGTGCAAACATCATTCAAATTAAAATTTCAAACACTTAATTACTGCAAGGTTCTTTTTTCAGTTTTCCAAAAAAGCCTGAAGTCTGTGGCACTCTCTCACAGAATGAGCCAGAGCTTTGATAACAATGTAGTCATTGAGCGCCAACAGAGGGGAGCTGTGTTGGCTCCCTCCGTCCTACAGCTTTTTGAAGGCTGTGCGACCACTGGCTACACATTCCACTCACAACTCACAGCAGCCTGGAGTTTACTTTAGCGGGATGCTTGTCTGAAGTTGTACCAGGTTCTCTCAGGAACCGACCTGACTCAGCTATTCAAATGCAGCCAATTACTCAAGGTTTCGCTGCTTGAAAGCGATGTTTTCTAGTCTACTGGTTGTATTGGCCAATGCTTGAAAGTTTTAGTTGATAAAAAGACTCACACCTGCCCCCAACCCCTCTCGAACATTTGCTTGGACAGCAAAATCGATAGCGTTACTACTCCATTATTTGCCAATTAAGAAAAATAAAAGGTTGGTAATGCTGTTAAGCACCTGCACATCAGGATGATACCAACCGCATTTGTAAGAATGTTTGGTTCACCATTAGAAAACGACGGGGCTGCACTAGCAATAGCTTGCACGGGGAGGTGTTGGAATTTCAATTGTAATCTTTGTTACGCCGGTGGCAGTAGAGAGAAAGTAGTAAATGAAGAAGAGCGCAAACAGCAAACATGGCTGCACGCATAGCTTGTTTGTGCCGAGGAGGAATTGCTGTTCACGGTGGTTAATGAACCGACAAAAGCACCAAAAAAGGGCTGGTCTGTCCGTCCGCCCGTTCCATGCAGAAACAGGAGAGGGGGGCTGAAGTTGTGTTCTGCTCAGCATTTCATTATAGAGGACTACTTACTGAGCTATGGAACGGAGATGCGTGATTATTCTCCCTCATTGCAAGACTCTCTAAAAAGACACGGCACATAAAATACAAAAAAAAATATATATATTTGTAAACTAAACTTAATTTACGATAAAATCACCAAACCTGAATGTTTGTTGATAAAATTTAGTCTCTGCTCAAAAAAGTAATTGGTAGACTTTGACTTTGACATGTGGCTTGTGCTGCGGATCGATTTTTCTTCAACATATTAGAAATAAAACAGCAAAACGTTGATCTTGCATCGCTTCCAATGCATTTCCAGGAAACCTCCCTCGTGCCAAGTCGCAAAATCTCGGAGGTGCCGCGACGTCACAGCTCCCCACATGCCATGGCGCCACCCCAGATGATGTCATTTGAGCCACGTGCTCCCTCATGTGCTTTAGGCAAGTATAAAACTATCTTTAAACGCCTGGGTCTTTCTCGTGAAATGGCTGAAAAGAGGATCTCTGTGACATCCTCTTTAACGGTAGCCCACTTTGAAAAAAAAAAATTAAATACAGGACAAAAATGCCCTCATTTTCTTCAACAACCCCTCCCTGGGACAGGAATAGAAGCATTTCTCAGGGAAACACCGTTCGTGCAATTGTGTTCGACAGAAGGCAATGATTTTGACATTTGCGACAAACGTGAAATCCTGATCGGCAGGTGATAAAGAAAGCAGCATATTTGTCACCACACCGTAACACTGAAACCGGTTTTTCAAAAATAAAATGAAGATAATAATATTTCATAAACAGAAACACTGATAGTTGAGTAAGGAGGAAAAGAAAACACAACGGAATTTAATATATATATTTCTGTTTAAATTTCTGATATTTTGGAGAGCGTGTCAGACAGTCCGGTATCTCAGAGGAATGAACTGAAACGGTTTCTACTAAGCCAAGTTCTCCATTAAAGTGGACTTATTATGCTCCTTTTTACTACGGTAATAGGTCTCTGACGTCCCCAAAACATGCTTGTAAAGTTTTTTGCTGAAAATACCACTCAGATTATGCATTCCAGCCCTTCTAACATGCCTCCAATCCGCCTGATTTCACCTAATCAGTCCAGCGAAATCTGTTTGCGAACAAATTTGAGGCAAGAAATAAGCAATCCAGTTGCTGAATCTTCTCTCATATCAGATCTACAAGGCGTCATTTAAAAGTTTGTTCTGACTTTCACCACAGTGTCTGGACCAGCACGGGAGACGACTGGGGCTTGGCGCTTTTCATTCTATTACGGAAATGTGGAAAATAAAATACATCTACAGTTTCGTTTGGAGATACGCGGAGCGAATTGCACACCGCAGCCTCCATTACAGTCAGTGGACACACGCACACGCACACACACACACACACACACACACACACACACACACACACACACACACACACACAGCGGTGTCTGGAGCAGTGCGGTGTCTAGAGCAACACAGAGCTTAGCGCACCGCAGGATACGGCCGGGGCTTGAGGCCTTATGTTGCATTCAATTACGGAAACGTCGGAAAATAAAATAGAAGCATCTATGGTTTTGTTTGGAGAAATGCAGAGCGGATTGCATGCTGCAGCCTACAGTAACCTAACATAGACACATACATACACACAGAAATGTGAAATTTTTTTTTTTTATATTTACATTTCTCTCATCTGCAGTTTTGTCACGGACAGTTGGCATTACTTCCTCTTTCTTTTTAAATATTTGTGGTGGTCTCTGCAGCCAACAGAGCACTTCCCATGCTTAGCTCTTAGCTTCGATGCTAGCGGGTATGGTCGCGCTCCCGGTCATCGGTGGAGTTACTCAGATGTGGGACGGTCCTAGTTCTAATGTGTCTCAATGTGTTTTCTGCACAGTGAGATCAGAAGAGTTATAATTAAAAATGATGTCAATGTCAGCCTGACACTCAACCAAGAGAGGTGTGAAAACAGGTTGGACATGACGGAAACGGCTGTGTAATTTGTATTGGGCAACCAAATACTGCAAAATAGAGTTTTTATCAATAATGTCAATGATATGAAAAGGATATTTTGGCCATATTGCCCTTAATATAAGGATACTATCAGATAATATCAAATTTGTCACAAAACTAAGGGCCATTATTCACCTTCTGTTAATGTTTACCCAACCAGATTTACTGTATTATGAAGTGTTGAGTAGGCAGTATAGTACAAACAAACAAAGAACTTTCTCCAAACACCATTGTCAACCCACTCAATACCAAGAGTATTCACAACGATACAGCGAGGGAATGGACTGGAAAAGAAAGTTGAACTCTACCCTGCTGATCAACCAACCATGTGATATTCGGACCATTTGTAAACATGTGGATGTGAGCCAACCGTTGGCACCATGAGCCTTACTGACAGCCCCACGACTCTTTTTGTTTTAAAACACACGGCGCTGGGTTTGTGCACTAACCATCGGGTGCTTACCTGGTGGTACTCGGATAAAATGTTGTGCATGTCGGCCACGTCCTCGCTGGAGATTTGCTTGACAACCAGTGTGCGATCGTAGGAGTTGAAGAGCAGCCCCTCTCCCTGAGCATCCACACTCCTCATCGGGGCACTGCGGGTCAATGACACCTTTCACCGCGGGAAATGGAGAACAACCATTTTAGAGAGGTGGCAATTTAATGTTGTGAAGTCAATATTTTTCTTCGTCAAAGCTTTGAGGCTGGATCGGAACATCAGGACGGCATACCTGGTAGTCCAAATCCTCGATTCCAAAGCGCTCTCTCAGGTTACGGAAGACCTGAGGACAGTATTCTTTGAACTTAAAATGTCCCGGAAGATTCTCTCTGATAAAAGACAGACAGTGAGAAACAAGGTTGTGTTATAGTTCGGGCTGTCACAATCATGAAATTTTAGTTGACCATTAATCCGTCAGACAATTAATTACAATTAACAACTCATTTGTCTCTACGTTACCTCATTTTATGCCACTATCATAGTGCAATATTATAATAAATATCTATCTATTGCAGGATAGCCATTTGAACAGTGAAAATAACTCTTCACTTACATTTGCCAGAAAGCTGATTCAAACTCACTTCATTCCCATTTTATTTATAGTGTTATCTCTAACATTGGTTTCAAATTCCCTTGACTTTTAGATGGGAACATAGGATAGTAGAATCTTAACAACTTTCACCATCTGCTCCAATAGTCATGATTAGGCGATTATGTAATAACTGTGAAAGCTCTAGTTATAGTAACATTCATCCGCACTGAAATAGCCAACGCATGATGCATCAAATAACCACTGAAGGGCATCTTAAAAGTCCTTGAGAGTCGACTGGGACCATTTCCACCCTGCGGCAGGTATACCGAGCTTGGTGATTCGAGTGGCATACTTGTTGAAGAGGTGGTTGTTGACTTTGATCTTGGTGTTGGCTTTGAAGTCATCGGGCAGGAGCATGACAGGAACAGGAACCTGGTTTAGATCATTGATCTGTGGGAAGCCAATTAACACATTTAACCATTTACCATAGCGATGAAGGTGACTCTTTTTTCAGATTCGGTTGCCGATAAAATAAGTGCAAGGTAAACCCGCAAAAAAATAGGCAATTGATTCCATTCCCATTGCCCGTAGACGAGTATGACTTTCTTTTCTTCTTTTCTGGTGTGTCACGTTCAACGTCACAAAAGTGCTGGAAAAGTGCCGTGTCATTATTCCAGTGTGATTGGGGGGGAACCTAGAAAGCAGCACGGAGCATCCATGCCCGCATGCTGCCGGGCAGCCAGCTGCTGAGCAGGCAGGCTCGCCGCGCATCGGGCCCCGCCCTTCGGCGGCAGGGAGCAGAGACGCTCCTCCGGTTGAGAGGACGGCTTGGGGCGGTGCTGGAGCGGCTTTGAGCCTGGCGGGGAACGTGAGTGGGGGTCTCCTCTCCGTGTGTGCACCAGCCACATGCTCAAAACATTTCATGGTCCCGCATGCAGGAAATAAAGTCAATAACTTCTGATTTTGGATTCTAAATCGGATATAAAATGATCGAATGATACTCCTGTCTATTATGCGCCAACGTCTGGAACGCCAAGGTGTGTCGCATTGCGCCTGAAAAGGGGTGGAAATTAGCGTGTCTACCCAGGTGTCATGTTTCCATTACTGCCGAAGCTGGAGCTGGAGCCCATAAATACCCTGACTTCTGCAGAGTCATTTGTCCTGGGAATGAAGGCCGATTGTAACCTTTCCCACCAAAGACAAAAGCCAGATGTTAGCAGGTGTTGGAGGGTTTTTTGTGCAGTGGAAAAGGAGCTTTATTTGTCAAAATGATTTATTTAGGCGTAAGTATGCAAAATGTGGATCCGAAAAATCTGTTTGCCCACACATTGATTTATTTGTGGCAGCCCACCACAATATCAACATTGACCGCCACATCCCTGAGTCCCAGCCCCTGAAGACTCTCTCTCGCTCTCCGCGGGATGTACGGGAACCGAAACCCAGTAGCACTACGGCACGGTTCCTATACGATCCTGTATCTACTGGACTGAATCGCAACACAGATTTCGGTGCCCCATTTCAGTGCCATGCCGCCACCCACGCCATCAATCAAACATTATCGCTGGGACATATGACGCGCCGCAGCTTTCCTCCCCTGTGCGACTCAGTCGCCGTCTGAACTTTTGGTTGACAGCCAAACAGCAGCGGCGCTCGTCAATGTCACATTATGGTCGCTTAGCCAATCAGATAAAAGAGGCGCGTCCGAAAGGTTTTCACTACAGATAACGTCCGGTTCATACAAACTGTAAGTTATTTGTTAACATGTGACACGTGAAAAATAATTAAGGACAAATGAGTTTAGTTCATAAAAATCTCTAAAATAGCCCCGATCTAAACATTATATATAATTTACAAAAATAAGAAGAACAAAAAAAATTAGGTCTTGGATCTATTCATTGGTCATTCTAATCGAGCATTACAGCCTTTGAAAGTAATATGACACCGTTGATCAAAAACGCAGATATGTTTGGGTTTGGCTACGTCCTCTGAGCGTCCTCTGAGTGAGTGATTTGCACAGCAGTCTCCCTCTCCATGCGTAATGGAGACATTGGAGGGAGAGCAATCGTGTGTCCCGTTGCTCTAAATAAAGCATATAAAAACAGTGTTTTTAATTTAGATGCATATTTTTATTTTACTCAATTTCCTTATTGAACGAAACAAAAAAGCACCATGCGTAACGCCCCAGTCAACTACCCCACGAATAGAACCTAATTCTGTGGGAAACACTGGAGTCCGATAGGGAATTTGACTTTTCACGGTTGCTATGGGTTGCTATGTACTCTGGTTGCCATTTTTGAGGATCACTTCCATTCATTTGCATAGAGAAATAGCGGGAACATACAAAATGTGCAAAAATTGAGAACGGGGGAGAGTAAAAGAAGGGCCGAGGTGTCACATGCAATGGGTGCAAGATTTTCAGGGGCAGTTTTTCACCCGACAAGACTTCCCAGACGTCGTTTAACTCGAAAATGCAGACCGACATTCACAGTCAATGCGAGTGATGCCCCAAACACTGTACGGTGGCTCGCTCCAGCAACGTGACGTCAACTTCACATTCCCCACAGAGAAATTAAAGGTGTCGAGACAATACTTCTGTCAAAGTGATATATTTTGGTGAAATGCAAAGTTAGTAAAGAAGTCCAGTAATTATTTTCAGTTTGTGAGTCAACGATTCACTCACTCGCTCGCCCAAGCGACTCCTTAAACTGGATTCGTTCACTACGAACGATTCGCCAGTCTTGCGTCACTAACTTACTGCTTACGTCATCTTACACGGCGGTGACGTCAACATTAAAAGAAAAAACCGCGTTCTTACTTCCTACATGTCAATGTTGTTCGCTGATGAATGATTCCTCACTTTCAGTCACTCATGGGCCAAGAGTTAACAGTAGAAGCAGACACTCCGGATACACCTATGTGGGTGGCTGTCAACCCAGCTGGCTAACGTTAGCTCAACTAAGCTAACTCACCTCAAGTTACTTTACTGTGGAGAGCTGGCGTCGACGTTAGCATTAGCTCAGCTACGGTGCTACATAATTAGCTTAACGCAACTCACCGAGTGGTTCACGCCCCACATGAACACGCTCAGAACCGGGTCGCTGGCCCGGAACACCTTGACCTTTTGCTGCACAAAGTGCTTCTTCTTGGTCTTCGTCTTGGGCGCCAGTATCACCATGGGGCTGGACGCAGCCCCCGACGTACCGATGGAAGCCATGACGCCTGTAGTTGCTTGCTTGGTGACGGTGACTTTCCCGCTAGCCGACAAGCTAACGCTAGAACTCGGCACTGCTCTCCCCCTCCGCGCAACTTATCCGCCGCTCTCCCTCAAATCGAACGCCCCATTGTACGCGTTCCCTCTCCGCTGGGCAATGTTGGTGTATTCGTAATGTCAAACGTCCCCCAAACCACATCCTACGAAGCGAAATCAATCATTGTTGGTGGGATCCAGGTTCGGCCAAACGCGTCGCGGCCCAGAGGCGCCCCCTAGGGACGGTCCGTGGTGTGGACCGGGCGCTCGCTCCAGGACCGACGCTGCATTCCGTTGGAGCCGACCTCGGGTAAACACCGAGTTCCTGCCGCGAAAGGCGCAAGGAAACGGCCGTTTAAGTTGGAATTTCGGTGCACGTCGCTGGGTCTGAGTTGGCCGCGATAACGCACCCGACGTGTCAGCGTGGCGACACGCTGTTGACCGGTCGATTGAACGAAGGGTCCCCTTTGGGATGGGTTTACATTCGAAAACACGTCCAGCTCCGATCTAAACTAAACCCAAGTTTTATTGTTCAGTGAAGACGCACCTTGTAGATTTCAGCATTCACAACCAACCATGCCAAGCAGGCGCACATTTACCGCAGTCGCCCCGTGTTTCCTCGAACAGAGTCAACGGAACACCATTGGCTCGGAATGTCCGATTTCCGAGGGTCACCGGAATGCAGCATGACAGGTGGCAGTGTAGGAGAATGGACACCTTGCATCAGCTGACCTTGACCAGAAGTAATAGTAATGGATTTATTACATAAATATTATTAATATTCAATATTAATAATAATTCACTTAGTATTCATCAGCACAACACATGTTATAGGGAGGATTTGGTTGAGCAAAAGCACTTCATGTTAAAGTGGTAATCCGTGAGATAGTTTTGTCGAAAACAAAATCCTGTATTTGATATCTGTCCCATATTTCTCAGAGGTGCCCATTATTATACAGCCATTTAACATATTTGTGTTAAGCGTGCGCTCCTCTATGCTGTTTCCATGGTTGGTGGCAGGGTCCGCAAGGTAAGAAGTGAAAGTCAGCCCCAGGGAACCTGATCAGCCGGCGTACGTGAACGTTCACAAAAAAAAACAACGACAGCGCCCTTGCACTTCAAGCTTGTTTCTATTAAGAATTTTGCACTATTTCACTTCTCCCAGTCTGGCCATACTGAACAGACTTGATTTCGGGGGGAATGTATTCACTCTAGAGGCTGTATCTCCGTTTCTCGCATGCAGCAGAATCTCCCAAATAAAAGCCAGAGAACCACCGCCCGGACAGAGATGCAGGGCACGTGTCCATGCGATATCACAAGGGATCACGTTTCTTCGCCTCGTTTCCTGCGAGACCATTTCGAATTTCACACGCACGGGCCCACGGGCAACCCTATGCTGTTACCGTGGAAACAGGCATGTATTCGTTCCTCGTATAGAAAGTAAATGATCATTTATAGGAGAAAAGCGGCGTGACACTAATGTGCCTATTAATTGTGATTGCCGTTACCGTGGCAGTGGGAGGACGTGAGGATTAGAGCAGAAATCTGGCGACGCTCCGATCAGTGTCGCATTAACATGAAGTTCTGGCGATGGCTGAGGTGATGGTGCAGAGGATGAGGATAAGGGTTCATGTTTTACCTGTAGTTACAGCGCAGCTTAGGGATGACGGCGCAGAGATGTGGTTTTCAGCTGGTTAAAGGCTTCTCGCTCGCTACCCCACCCCCTCCTCTTTTCACAGGAAACTCACTTTGGGTGATGTTCGTCTGGAGAGAAACTCATTTTGAATCCCGCCGTCTTCATTCCCAGCGAAACCATCAGCGTTAGAAATTATGTCATTGAAATTATAATCCTCCGTGATGGAGGGGAAAAAAGCAAACGCTCAAACACTTGTTGTTATATTAATATATGCGTTTTATTCTCCATTTTTTAATCATCATTATGTTTAATTTTAATATTTGCAATCGTACAGGTCCTTCATACATGGACCTACCACCACAGCACACAGATTGGCACAACGAGATTGGTCAGAAATAGTTTAAATTCTAATCACACCTTTTCAGCGCACATTTGAATGACTTCTGCAAGGACTTGGGAAAGACGGAACTATAACAAGAACAAATAGAATCTTTTTTTTCCCCCTCATTAAAATCAGAATTTGTATGCTGTGCCCAAATAAAACATGAGACAAAATAAACATGGACGATCCGAGATTCAATCGTACAAAGCATAAATAAGAAGGGAAAAAAAAACAACAAGATGAAACCATAAAATGTACAGCAGTTGAATATCTCTCATGAATGTGATGAGTTTAGCCTTGAAGGTGCCTCTGAAGCACAATACCTCTCCCCAACATGAAATAAAATAATCTCTGTCTTTAAATAAGAAACTGCTGACAATATAAAAATACATGGCATTGTACTGTAGTTCATTAAATAAACCAACAATTCATATATAAAATATTATATTGACGTGTATAAAAATATGCCTTACAACTTCTTGAAAAGGGTAAAAGCTATATGCTTTTTTGTCTGCCACTTAAGAACACACACAGTCAACCACAAAATTCCAACATATGTACACACAATCAACTAATGAGCAGTCATAAAGCCATTTTTTTTTTACAAATAAAATGAACAGATAAATCGAAGACTGTATTCATGACTATTTTTTTCTGACTCGATATACTGTACGTATATGATACTGTGAGATGTAGATTTCAAGCAGTATTTATTTTTTATTTTTTTGGTAAATACATACTCTAAAATAAATTAATACAAAAAGAAACATTTATTCAATGAAGTATTTCGATATCAGTGTATCTTTGGAGAGAGAGGGAGAGAGGATGGTGAGGGAGACACATTTCTTTTGAACATTTGTGTCACATCACCAGCGTAACAGTATTTCAGCCCACTGAGATCAGAACAAACACAGGCAGTGTCAGCTATCCTAAAAACAAAACAAAAAAAAACCAAACAAACAAAAAAAAAAAGAACAACAAACAAAACAAACAAACTTAGAAATCTACCACAAAGCCGGGACAAGAGCCAGGAAATATAGAGATCGTTTGGAGTAATACCGCTTGGATCACTGAGGCAGTTTATGGAGCGCTAGTGTCAACATGGAGCACGTCACCAAACAATGCAGAGAACTTTGCTGCAAACTTGAGAAACATTCAGGCAGATAGGATCTTTGCTACTGTACTGTATGTGTGTCTTGGTTCTAGAGAGGACATTAAGGATAATCGTGGTGTCATTTCCACAGGAAGTGGTTAATCCCTGCTACCTCCTGTCCAGGCAGTGTCTAGCACAAGCTAAAGCCACACCCCCTCTCCCTTGTGCTCCTCTTCCTCCTCCTCCTCCTCTTCCTCCTCCTCCTCCTCCTCCTCCTCCTCCTCTTCTTCTGCCAGGCTCAGTTCAAAGGGAGCAGGGCGCCGCTCACTCGCCATCGCAGGGTAGCGCTCCGTCCTCGTTGGTGCGTGAGGGAAGGGCGACGCCGAGCTCGTCCACGCACCAACAGTGGCCGCGCTGCATCCCCTTGGAGGAGCGGCACTGCGCGGGGACGAAAAGACAGCGACTCAGGCGAGCGCGCGACTTAGACGGAGGCGAGCGAGAGCGACTGGGAGGGGGATGAGTCAAAGGGGATGAGCGAGAGCAAGGTGGATACAGTGACAGATTAACGAGGGAAGGAGAGAAATGACATGTCATCGCCGCGCTTAACCCGTTCCCTCCGAGCCTCGCAGCTCAGAACCTCAGAGGCCGAGAGCCGTCGGTTCTCCTCCGAGCCCCCGATTCGCCGACAAATCTCTTGTCGCCCTCAACAGTACGCTGCGGCAGAATACATCCTGACAATAATAATAATAATAATAACCTTTATATCTTTCATTCTCTGACAGAAAACATTTGCAATCAGGTTTAAATCGCTCTGCTAGATGTAACAAACTATCGCAGCCACATAAAGATCTGTCCCCTCGGTCTTTTCTTAATACTCTACCTGCTTTTTCCTGTAGAATCCACGGGTGTCACAGTTGGGTATATAGATGTCACGGTCGGATTGGAAGATTGTCAGCTCCAGACCCCTCAGGACGCTATTTAATAACTTACGGCAGGGTGCCTAAAAAGACCAATTCAGATGAATGATTTCACGCAGAGGCAAAGATGGAGAACCAATCCCGATCGAAATGGCGAGATTACAGTAACAGGTTTTTTCCCCTCTGATCATGTTGGAAGAAATCCTCTTAGGTTACACCACGTCAGTGTTACTCATTAAGGATTAGTAACCCTGCGGCAATAACAGAGCCAGAAGCCGATCATATATATTTCAGATGTCACATAATAGAAAGGCATATTATATAACCATATTGTCACACAAGGCTCTTGCTTTTTCAGGTCACTGAGTGGCTGGAAGCGCCCGAGAGGTGCTTTCGTTGTCATACGTTGCAAAAATGAAATGGCACAATCGCCAGCGATATCCCATCTGCCGCTGTGTTTCTTACAGTCGAACAATTCTTATGTTGCAAAAAAAAAAAATCCGTGGAGGCTGTGGCAGAGTCGAAACTTTCCTGATTCACATCATGGTCAATTAGTTCTGCCGCATAGCAGCACACACATCATGCACCATAATGCATGGCTTCGGAGCCCTATATATACATGCTGCTGCAACACCCCACACAACAGAGCAGCTACGGTAATAACTCTCTATTATCTAGCTAGATTATCCCACCTTTTCCGTTTCTAGGGTATCTCTGTGAATCAAATCATATTGAACAGGATGCTCCCTACAACACGTCAGAATTTGGTCATCTGTGAATCTATCGAGAATCTACGGCATAGTTTTGGTATTCACGGCGTGACACAAGAGAATAAACTTACTTTTTCTATATCACCACTGTGCGAGGGATGGGGACCTAGAAGAAAATGACACACTGGCATGTGAATGTGATATTTATGCATGATAGCAATTAACATACACAACACCTAACGTCAAATGATATACACACACAGACACATTTGTTTAACATCCCTGTGCAAAAGATAATGAATATCCTTTATCGACACGAGATCTGGTGGGAAAGAGACCCTGAGAGACCCAGTTTCAATGAGGATATTTCCTGCACAGATTATTCCTGGGGAATCGCAGTGTCTTAATGTGAACAGCAGATGGAGACCACTGCAATAAAAATCTCCTTAATAAGGATGTAGGTGACACCGTGACAGTTCATTCACATTCATTCTCAATAGCTTGCAAAAATGCTCACTTGTAGGATGCACTACGGTCACTCATGACGTTGCATATATCACAGAAATTACTGCACAAACATCTCTCTTTACAAACACTACACACACCCTCAACAAAAGCTTCCAAAGTGTCCTTGAATATATTTCAAGAACAATCCAATTGCATCAGGTTCTTTATAGCTCTAGTTTCAAGTGAAAGCCCCTCGTAATGGCTCGTCAAATGACATTTTTCATCACAGTGGCAGCAGGGGCACTGCAGAACATTGCTGGAGCCTGATGGTTTACAAATCCTTTCCTGGTGCATTAAATGTATAAATTTGTTTTTTTTTGTAAAATGAAACAGTATGATATGCAATCCTCAATGCACTAGATGCAACAGTATATGCTGTGGGGTTTTTGTGGATGAGGTTATGGAAGCATTAAGTCCTTGACACTTTTCACTCAATACATCTCTACACTTGGAAGGACGCAGTAAGTCTGATTGTGGTCGTCTTTTTGCATCTTGACATCGAAACACGTGCGTGTGTGTACGCCGGCACATTTATGAATACATGCATGCGTAGGTGTGATTGTGAGTGCGTGCATTGCCTTACCTGTGGGGTGGGGCCTCTCAGTGGGGCTAGTCCAGCTGTGCTTGGCGCAGATGCCCCTTCCCTGCAACAGAGCTTGGAGGGGGCTGTGTTCTCTCGGTGGGGGAACACAGCGAAGCCCCTTGGCACAGCTCAGTGTGTACACGCCACAGGGTTCGCCCTGGGCCAACACCAACGTGCTTCCTGCAACATTATGGTCCCTGGGGAGCCGACCTGCCCCCAGTGGTTCCCTGCAGGAGGGACAGACCTTGAAGGGCCCCAAGCGGTTTGCCCAAGTCCACGATCCGCAGTGGCCGATGAGCAACAGAACAATGGTTGTTAAGTTGGAAAGGAAAGGCATTTTCTGTCCAGGTCTAAGGTTCTCACTCACTCTGTCAGTTAAATGAAGCTGATGCTATTTCTGGATGTATGTCCCTCTTTCTCTCTTTCTTTCTCTCTCTCTCTCTCTCTCTCTCTCTCTCTCTCTCTCTCTCTCTCTCTCTCTCCCCCTCTCTCTCTTTCTGTCTGTCTTTCTCCCTCTCAGTCTTCTTTCCGTCTCCTTGGTGCTTTGCCGGTTGAGCTGAGAGGCAGTCAGGAGTCCCCTGCAGTGCCAGAGGAGACAAATGGATATCGAGAGAGACACAGCAAAGCACCAGCTTTTAAAGATCTGAAAGGCGGTGATAGAGAGTGAGTGAGTAAGTCAGTGAGAGAGAGAGAGAGAGAGAGAGAGAGAGAGAGAGAGAGAGAGAGAGAGAGAGAGAGAGAGAGAGGAGAGAGAGAGCACAGTTATGACACCTTCAGGGGCTGGTACTCAGAAAGAGAGAGAGGGAGGGAGGGAGGGAGGGAAGGAGGGAGAAAGAGAGGGAGGTGACAGGGAGGGAGAGAGTGAGTGGGGGGTGGATTAAGCTCCTTTTAGAAATTATCAAAATCTCTCCACCCCTTCCTGCTAAATACAGCATAGGTTTAGTCGCTCTGACAATATTTTTTTTAACATACCACATACGTTGAGAGTAAGCTTGTGCAGTTAATGACTCTCTCTGCTGATGCATACATGTCAGACCTTAGAATATTTGCCATGGAAACAAATATATTGTGTTGCCTCTAAGAGAACTGCATACAATGGCATTTGTTACACAGGGTTTTAAATTTGTTGGACAAAGAGTTGACTGTTGAACTTCAGTTCAATAAACTCCTTATTCCTTACTGAAACATCCAATCAAACTTATCAGTTATAGGCAATACAAAACCCCCTAGGCAAGTTTAAAGTAATAGCTTTTATGAAAAATGCCAACATCCAATTCTTCAATTATATATTAAGCATCAATCTTATAGTTATCTGATAATTAGTTGATTCTTAGTTATTATTGATAGCCTAGACCCTCACTTTGCAGTAAAGTCTAGCACAGAGGGTCGTTACTTTTTGAGTGAGGGGTCTTCAAACTCAGCATCAATTGCTGTATGGAATTTGCAACATATCAAAGGTCTCGGTTTCTTAAATTCCGGTATTGCACTGCTGCCATTGGGCCCTAGGTGAATGGCAGAATCATTTTGTTTGCTATTCTGATGCAATGGCTTCAAAGATAAATGTATATTGCGCAGAGCATTAAATTGGATTCAGATGTCCTATCAATAGATAGAAAGCACCCATGTGCACACAGAGGATCCCGAGGTGTGTGTTTACATATGCATGCGTGTGCATGCATGGCCACTTTTGGCAAGTGTATGCAAGGGTTTATATGGATTTGTGTGGCACTGAGTCGCCCGCTTCAACTTCGAACACACGAGCATACCCATTGGCCCACGCTTTCCAGAATCACAGAGGCTTCGCAAGGCCAAATAATCTGCCCGGTCATTGAGGAGGGTAGCGTTCTGATTAGGGGTGATTAATCTTGGCAAGGAGGGTAAAATCACCTTGTGTTCTCATCAGCTCGCTACCTATAGCGGTCCAGCCTGTTTCCACACATGTCCTGTCAGGAGAATATTCCAAAAGACACGCCAGGCCAACGGGGCTTTCTTTTTCCACACTCCCCTGGATTTTTCCTCCTCTAGTCCACGCCATTTCTTTCACTGGCTCATACCTCCTCCTCGGCTCAGGTCTATCCCAATTGGCGCCGACGTCTGCACTGTGCTGGCCCACTTTTATCCAAGCCAGAATCAAACATTCAAGCCACATTGGGATAGTCCATGCTTTGGGAAGAATCCCCTCGTCCACCCTTGGGCTGAACACTAGCCTCCTTAAATGCACCTCAAGGGCTTGGTCGTAAAGTCATATCTTGGTATAATACAGCAAGCTATACTGCCTGCTGATGGGGAAAACAATGCAATAAATGGAACATGCATCTTGAACTATGACTATTACTCTGCACCCAAAGTTAGTTGCAGTTCATGCACGCAAGATAAGGGATGTTGTGATTCATTTTGCGAGGCGGCTCAGGAGGACGGAGAAATGTCACATCTTGGAAACAAATCTGATGATGAAGGTTAAAGTCAGGAAATGCAGCCGCACTTCTACACAGCCGTACACACACACGCACGCAGGCACGCACGCGCGCGCACACACACACACACACACACACACACACACACGCGCGCGCGCGCGCACACACACACACACACACACACACACACACACACACACACACACACACACACACACACACACACACACACACACACACACACACACACACACATCGAATGCAGTGATTGGCCAGCTGCGTATCACCCCGTTTCAAGGTCGTCTCTGATTGGCTTTACGGAGTCATCGGTGCGTGACGTCACTAGGAAGCGCCGAATCCTTTAGTTTACAAAGTTTTATCCGTAGCAATGGATGACGGATTAACAAAAAGTGAATAAATGTGTTATTAACCGCCAGGATAACAGGTAACGTACGATAAAAACATTTTTAGATCATGATGTCCACACTGCTGTCCACTTTCAGCAACAACGACTACTCTTCCTCACGCTAGTCTCAGCCCCATTAGCTCGGAGCTAATGTTTATCTTGAGGCATAGCCAAGAAACATCTTTAACGACTGTCTTTAAACCGACCGAACCACTCTATTTTGCACCGTTTAAAAAGCTGCTTATTTCGAGTGTTAGCCATCGTTCAATATAGGCTCGATCGTTGTGTACTGTGCGGGACTTCATCATGCTAGCTACTAACCATTCAGTGTCATATAAGCTGCCTCACGTTTGAGAATGATAAACACTTTGACACGACCACCTCTGATCATCTGCCACCAAATATGTATATTCCCTGTATGATACTGGTTTCTTGGGCCAAAGTCATTTTCTATATGATATCATATTTGCTTAAATCACCTTGATGTATTGGCCGCTAGTTATGCCCATGTTCTTTTCTTACAAACCAGCTCTTATTTTGTGGCTGTTTCCCCCACTGTCTCTTTCCTTAAATCAGATGGATGACATCAACCTACACCACAGGTTCCTGAATTGGAGGCGTCGAATCAGGGAGAGGGAGATGGGGGAGGTGCGCCCGGCACAGGAACGATATTTGAGGTTGCTGAAAGATGGAGACACTCTCAGGTATAGACACATCTTTATGCATGGTTGAGTAGGGACATATTGGGTTGAATTCTGTTGTTCTTTAATAGAGTGTGTGTGTGTGTGTGTGTGTCTGTGTGTGTGTGTGTGTGTGTGTGTGTGTGTGTGTGTGTGTGTGCGCGCGCGCGCGCGCGCCTCTCTGAATAATTGCTCTATGCAATGGTATCGGATGACATTTATAAGATAGTTTATATTTTGTCTATTCCTTAGCCGGAGAAGATTTAAAAAAAAAAAATCAAGCTGCATAGGCCCTTTCCACCTCTACAATGACCCTTACCACTATATAAGTTTCCCCAATGTGCATATCTGGATTGTGTTTGTTCCTAACCCTGCCATTATGTGCCATATAATCTTTGGCACTGATGAGAGGGACAGGAGCCCAGGCTGTAGAACCTCCTGTAGGGTTAGCAGTGATATGAGCATGCTGACTTGGCACAAATCAGGTGGTCTTTACCCTGTGAGGAAAATGGATTGGGTTGTATCCCTTGACTGCTTTCACATCCCTGTTTTTCTTAAACCACAGACTGTAATTGACTATAATATGCATGCAGTCAAGAAAAGCAGACTCATGACATAGAGGTGGAAGATGGCAGCCTGACGGCTCTGTGTGTGTATGTGTGTGTATGTGTGTGTATGTGTGCATGCGGACAGTTGGCATGCCATCCCCTAATAATATAACCAAAATAGCTCTGCGACCTTCTTCAGACCCTCTAATTGAAACAATTAAAAGCTCAAGGATTGTCAGTGGGAGCATGTTTCCTGGTCAGCAAAAGGGACAGCATTTAGCCCAAATTTTGGGCCGACTTTATTGGAAAATAGGCTCCTTTGCAATTAGGTTTTGTTTGACTCAAAAACCTCAGAGCCTATGCATTTTTGTATCGGGATTACTTTAATTCTAGAGCGCCTCAAACAGTCAATGTGTACACACACACACACACACACACACACACACACACACACACACACACACACACACGTGTGTGTTCCACAAATGCCAACAAACCATGAAAATCATGTCCAAAGCAGCAATTTGCTTTTAATGGTCATATAGTAGGCTACAATTGCTAAATATTCTGATCTCATTCTGATGATATGAGGATTTGCAGACAGTTACAGTATTTTGATATCAAAAGTATGCATCTTGTTTTGCTATGAAATGTGTTTAAGATTTTGAATAGAGCAGTGAGACATTTTCTTCACCTGTGATTTTGTCATTTCAGTTACCAAGGGAACTCTGATGAAGTGGGTTGCTACGTGGCTCCCCATCCTCTGTCAAAGGGAAATTGCTATTTTGAGGTAAGACATTTTGACAGCGTTTGCACCATGGCTGCAAATCACAATTCTGACACGGTCATCATAGTTCAATCTCTAATCGAGGCCGTTTCAATCCTGTTTTCAAGTCTCTTCAGTTTGCATCAGTTTGTATACATGTCTCCACTGAGCAGTGTTCATTCTTTCATGTTTTCATTCCAGATTTAAATAGAGGCTATTTTGTAAATAAAGAGACTGTCTGTGCTTAGGTAGTCAATTATTTTGAGCTGCTGGTGAGGGAGAACATTATAATTGGGGTTCCTGTCTACTATCATCACTGGTTGTGCCCAAGATTGCTTTTCCATTCATTTAGCTATTTTATCCCGCGGAATCCCATTGGTTAAATTTTCTGAAACTTCATATCAAACTCCAAAAGCCCCCCGCAGTTCCAGTTCACCAAGTAGGAAAACCACTACCTCAAAAATGCCCTTGCTGTGTTGGAACGGGGGATTGGTTGTGGGTTTGGGTGGTATCTCTTGGTGCAAAGATTAATCTAACGCACTACGTTTTTCATCAGGCGGGGAGTGGGATGGAGTGCAGGCCATTTATTCAGCCATGTTGATGCACCCCTCCGTCTCAGGAGTGTCCAACATACTATGTGTTTTTAAGGGGGAAAAAGTGTCTTTGTGATTTAGCACAGGAAAGCCTGCGAAGGCCCAGTCATAAATTAGGAGCTAGAGGAGGGTTGGGGTGCATTATTTATGAGGCAGTGGTCGAAGCGTGTAGCGTGTGCACAGCAAAAGTCAGGCCCACTACCATGTCGTTCAGCAATAGCATGTCAGGGTGGTTTGATGCACTTCCTTTTTTCGGTTCTTGGAACAAAAGTTTAATAATTTGTATCATTGGGCTTATTAATAAATCATCTTATACTTTTCTAGTTAACGCTGTTCCTTCTTAATTTTCACAGATAAAAACATAGGCTACTATTGCTTTTTGCAGTAAGAGGTGTGTGATGGGGTGGGGCTCACTTAGTTCACGAGGACACTTTGAAAATTGATTTCATTTTCAACAGATTTTAAAGTTTATTTTTCCTCACTCTTTCCCGCTCTCACTCTTTGTCTCTGGCAGGAAAGAAAAAAATATTGAATCACAAAATTGCCATGTTTAAATGACAATCACACACAGGGTGCTTAAAGCTGAATTAGTTGAGCTTGACATTTACAAGGCAGGAATTTAGGGTGAACATTAAAAAGTCTATAGTTTTATGCGATGTGGCTCTCCGCACTGTGACGCACACAGGCAGCACGCTTTCCAGTTATCTTGAAAATGTTCAGTGCTTTTATTCCGATAAAGATCAGGCTCCTGTCAGAGTTTGCGTCAACTCCGGCACGCTATTCCCTCATTATGCTTTCACAAGGAGTCAATTTCATCTTTGTCAGAACGGCTGCACTTTGTTTGAGACACTTCTCCTCGTCCGTCTCCTTGGAGCTGAGCTTAAACATCTGCAGTATTTCACTTATTTTAACAGATTTATTTGAAAATAATTCCATTTATTAGGCAGCATTCCTCGTCGGCTCATCAATGAGCACATTTATGCTCTTTCCACATCCCAGTCACCTCACATTTGCCAAAATAACCCACAAACCTTTTATTTGGATCTTTATCAAGCAATTAATATTCCATTGTATTTTATTATTTCTGACTGCGTTGAGTGCAGAAGGCCCGAGCGGCCCAGCAAAGACACTGTCAACTGTAGGATATAGAGTGCCGTCATCAAATGAGCGAATGACAAACTCATAGCTTTCCTATTTCCTCATATCTGCCACACCGGCTTCCTGCCGGAATCCTGCACGGGTGCCTTTTTTTAATCTATCTGCATCCCACCCGTATGCGCACATTAAATGTGAACATTACATTTTGAACCATAACCATACCGTAAGCCTCCGTTTATAGGCTTCAGTATATATTGTATGTATTATTATTTCTGTATAACACACGAATAAACATTTTTGTAACCCATTTATTCTTATTAAGACATTGTCATGGTCCCAGAGAGATTTTATGCTGCCCTCCCATCTCTCATAGAAAGCCCGCGCTTTGCTTCGCACCACCCACAAAACAGAATGGCAGGTTTCTTCTTGGCAGCGGCTGCCATTTTGAATGAACTGTGTCTGCCCGCCCGCCTGCCTTGCTGCCTGGCTCTAGGAATCGGGCATCGGGGAGACAAAAAAAACCCCACTAGTCATACAAGCATGAGTGCCAGGGAAGCCAGAGATATTTCAAGCAGCAGATGGAAGTTTTCCATCGAAGGTTACGCTCAATTTCTGTGTTTTGCCAAAGGATTTTTGTTGTTGATTCGTTTTTCTTTAATAATCATGTAAATGAAGAAAGTTTCAAATCCGAACAAATTTCAAGTTACAAGTTATACATTTGTTTTCTCATTTTGTGTCTGTGTGTGTCTTAAGGTGACCATAGTGGACACTGGGGTGAGAGGGACTATTGCTGTGGGCCTGGTGCCCAAGTTCTACAGGCTGGATCACCAGCCAGGTTGGCTGCCATACTCTGTAGCCTATCATGCTGACAATGGCAAGTAAGTCAAGCCCTTCTTTAAAGCATTAAACACTATACATCTCAGATTCCTCTCCAGTGTTGACATCTAAAATGCTGGTGGTCTACTGCTACTTGGTACCTGCTGAGCTAGGGCTATTCTTCTTTCCCTGCTGTTAGGTTATACATTGGGAACCCCCTGGGTCAGCGGTTTGGTCCAAAATGTGCTCGTGGAGACCGCATTGGCTGTGGAATACACTCGGAAAATACAGAAGCAGGGTTTATAACAGTCTTTTTTACCAAAAACGCCAAAGAGGTACGTTTATATCTTTTTTGAGTCGTTGTGAAATGCGTTCCTAAGAAATCCCAAAACATGGCAGTGAGCTAAGAATCATTGGCCTATCTGTTTATGTCTCTGTTTGCTTTTCTCCATTGATCCCCGTGCATCCATCTCTTATCCAGGTGGGATCAGTGGAGGTGCCTGTGTCGGCCGAGGGCCTATTCCCTGCTGTGGGAATGCACTCCCTGGGGGAGGAAGTACGAGTGGACCTCCAGGCTGAGTGGTTCTTGGAAGAGGATGAGGGCATGATGATGGTGGACAGCCATGAGGACGACTGGGGGCGTCTCTATGATGTTAGAGCGAGCGGCATGGTAAGCACGTAAGGACAATTTTACACAGGATCTGATGTTTAATCCCTTGTGCTGATAGGGGCATTATCAGTGGGCACAGACTGAAATGTCTCTGGATGCAATTGGTTGGACCTACCACCAATCAGAGCAACAAAACGTGTGACTTACAGTTGAGCGATGGAAAAATGGTGTATTGGGGGTAAATAAACTTCAACCAAATCCTGTCGGAAGTATGGCAAACACATCTTTCTTATCAACAAAAGCTTTAAGTGCAGTTGTTTGTTCTTATTTGAGAAAAAATATACTGTCCACTTAGTTTAATACTGTTGCGATAGCTGATTCAACAGACCGTTCCACATCAGCGGAGGGCATCTCGGTAAGGTGCCTCAAGGGTGCTCCTCTGTATCGTCATCGTATCAAACCCGCCTCATATTAGATAAACGGTTGTGATTGGCCCGACCCTGGCAAGGTTGGTGGAAATCGTGGTGAATGGAATGGTGGCCAGACGTATCTGGCAGAGCAAATGAAACATGAGCTTGCAGATTTGTCTGGTTCCCAGGCTATAAGTCTCCATAAACCATCTCCAAATGGCTTAGTTGGCTACCAGGCTACAACAACCACCACACGGGGCACGAGTGTTTCACTGAGGTTATCAAGTGGGCGCCTTCCTTCACTGGTTTTTCATTGAATTAAGCAGTGCATTTTGTTGTCCAAGAACTGCCCCCATCTTTACATACATCTGGCACCTCAGCCTACCACTATTCTATCTATATATGCACAGTGACAGTCCTTAACACCGACCTATTATGCTCCTTTTTCAACAAGCTTAAATAGGTCTCTGAAGCCTCCAAAACATGTTTTTTATTTATTTTTTGCAAAAAAAAAACAACCTCAAATTGTGCATTAAAGCAATTCTAACATGCCTCTAAATCCATTGTGTTCTGGACGCTCTGTTTAAATGGGAGAAGCTACCCTCCTGAGGCCACGAGTTCTGTGAGCCAATGGAATCTGAGCACAAGTTCTAGGTTCTGTGAGCTAATGGTGTTTGAGCATGGCTTCCGGGTTTCGTTGTATTTACTCTGTCACTATTTTCACCTTATCAATCCACAAAATCAGTTCCTGAACAAATTTGAGGCGAGAAATAAGCAATCCAATTGCTGAATATTCAATCATATTACATCTACAAGGCCTAATTTTAAAGTTAGTTCTGACTTTTGTTACCGTGCTCCAAGCTTGTGGGAGACGCGGACACCACCGTGACACACCGGGACTCTCGGACATTTCGGCGCATTTCTTTTGTTTCATGTAAACGCGGGAAATAAGATAGAATAACATAAATACATCTACAATAAAAAACACACACTATTTTAATTGGTTTTGTTTGGATAAACGCACGGCCGATCTGATGGAGCAGATGACCATATAAAGAAATCCGTGACGAGCTGATGTCAGCTCGTGCAGCGTTAAGTGCGGTCGAAAGCCTGAGCGTTTTTGTTCACACTGCGATTACTTTGTCATTCATTTTCCTCATTATTTGATACTTTGGTTAAGTCTAATATGAATGTCTGACATTGTAACATTATATATGACAGGAAAAAAGCAAAAGCATAATTGTCCCCCTGCCACAAAATGAACCACAACGTATTCAACGTATTCCTGTATGATTGATGCATCATACAGGAACAGAAGTATGTCATTTGTGCTGATGGGCCACATTGCTTATAAGTTCAGGTGCAGTCTGAACTCACAAGAGATTCTTTAAAAGGTATGATCGTCCGATGGCGTTTCCCTTTTATTTTTATGAAACTATCCCATACAAGTAGTCCCCTCATGTGAAATGCACTACAAGCTTTGTACCTGTTTCCTTTGTCCAAGTGTTGAACGTCACAATGGAGTTGAGTGAGTACTTGTTCCGGAGAAAGAGTTGCTGTGCTTATGTTTTTGTTTCCCATCGTTTATAATTGTTCATAGCGCAACCTCGCTGAAGGCCCTGCTATTGAGAAACGTACACCTCTGCCTCCCGTTTTCAGAAAGGAGAGAAAAATATTTTTTTTCTCGGCTTCAGACTTTACCCTATTGGACTTTGTTTAAGTTGTTGTTAGAAGCAGCAGAAGAGTGGTATGTTTCTTCATTGTAATGCGTTCTGCATTATAAATGCTAATTCACATGTGTTGTCTGTGGCAGTGCTATCTTCGGCAGATGTTACCAGAATTTGCAGTCAAGGCTCGCTAAGCTCTTGCTTTTGGCCGGCAGCCAAGTCCCCTTCGGGGCCACAAAAACTTTTGTTATCTGTAGAAATCCAAATACACGACCACAGCTCTCGGGTCATCAGTCTGTCCTGCCGAGGCACTTTCTCTCCCTGCCCTGTTGGCATCCATTTGCTGTAGTTCCACATTCATATATTCTGGTCATATACTTTCAAGTACTGGTCATGTCGAATTATTTATGTCGTAAAACATTTGTCCAGTTTCATGTCCAACGTTATGTTTTCTCAAGTGTTGCAGCAGCTCCTGCTAGACTGCTAGATGGAGAATATAGTCAACATCATGTGGGATTTATCCGTGTTCGCTCCAGTTTTGGGATATCGTTATGGGGGAATCTGTAATACCTGATAAAATCTGGATTAAAAAGAAATCTTGTCTACCTTATCTATCTTTTGACAACGAGTGAGGGTAATCATTAAAATCTGAACCATCCCTTTAATTCTTGCTCCTAGTCCTTGATAAATCCACATTTTTGGTCAGAATTGTAATTTTTTTCCTTTTACATGTAATATATTAGTCAAGTCCTTTAGCGTGTAGCATGTTTTACAGTGCAGTAGGTAATAGAATTACATTTGCTTTTGGAGTTCATGACACCATATGGTATAGTTGAAATTGAATTTAAAAAGTGCCTTTTTCCCTTCTTCCCTCCGTCTTCCATTAAAAGACGAATCCTTCAAAGTACAAGTTTGGAGACAGTTTTATATTTGATATAAATACACTAACAGTATTGAAGATGACCATCCAAAAATGGCAACAACTCTCAGGTAATTGGAGACACCAGCTTCAACTAATTTACTACCGCTGCTGGCGTACTTAAGTTCTGAATGTCTTTAATCTTTTTTGATAAGCTGAAGACATTTTTACCTTAGTGGTGACAGGGAACTAAGTGTCAAAAGAGCCCAACATCTCTAACACAAAACTACCATTCATGTGGTCGGTATTTGCAAACGGAGAAGGACTTTTTCAACAAACGCAAAGGACTGTGCACCCATTGCAGGTGTCACTACGCTACTCCCACCGCACTACAGAACTGTGCACTATGACTCCTTTGTTCTATGTTTGGGTTTGTGAGTGCTACCCCCCACCCCAACACTCCCTGACTTCAGTGAAACCAAAGGAAGTGAGAGAGAAAATTGCAGCTCCGGTTGAGGGCCGAGGCTCCGTTGGTCCGGTGCGTGCCGGGGCCGTGTGAGATACGTGATCATTCTCAGGAGCGCAAGCACTTCTGACACACACACACACACACACACACACACACACACACACACACACACGTACGTACACACCTTTTGTTAAGGAAGGCTTATAAAACCAGGGATCTGCGGGTGAGGGGATGATTCAAGGAATTCCTCTCGCTCTCCCTCTATCTCTCTTTCTCTCTCGCTTTCACTGTTTTCCTGGACCGGGGGCTGGCAGTGGCATGGAACGTGCCAGCGGAGCCAAGAGCCTGGCAGCCCACCAGGTTGTAAAAATTCAATAAGGGAGTAACGGGACTCCAAGGAATCTTTTTTCCCCCTCTCGTGTGTTTGGAGGTTTTCACAGCTGGGATGCCCGTCTATATGGTCTGCTTAGCAGGCCAGCAGTTTTTATTTATTTATTAATTTATTTTTTATTTTTTATATAACTTTCTAGCCCACCCCACCCCTTTCTCTGCCATGAGTAACCTAGCATCAGCCCCCAGCAGCATAGTACGGCTGCAGGTGTGGAGGCTAAAGTGTGTGTCAATAATAAGATGAATAATACCGGCATGTTTTAAAAAGCACAAGGGTTTGATGTGAGGTTGTGAAGACAGTGGACTTTTTTTTTTCCGTTCCCAAAATGTAGATGAGTGATATGAATTTGAAAATGGAGTAATGGTTCAGTTTAGAGGAGAAGCATCGAAAGAGTGATAATGGAGTAAAATAAAGAGGTGGAGAGAAACTACAGGTGTCATAAGGGATAGGGAGGGAAACATATGGTAAGGGGAAGGAGAGCAGCAGAGGGTTTATTTTGAAAGTTCAAAACCATAATACCGTCATTATATGGTATGATGTAGGATAAGGCTTTAATGGCAGAGGATTCTGGACCCTACAAGGTGGGCTCATTTGTTCTCTTTATTATTTGTTGGGATCTGTAATTTATTTTATTGTTTGGTTCAAACCAAAGACTGAAATTGTTCCACTTTGCCTTGGTCTACTTTGGCTCTGCCGTCTCCTCTCCTGTTCTAAAGTGTTTCTGTCTGCTCCATCCAAGCAAAACACCCATGTTTTTCAATACCTGATAGTTCCCACGTCCATCGATGTGATGTATAGTTACAAGGAAAAATATTTCTCCCTTTTCCATATGTACCTCTCCATGCAACAGTTTTCCAGTGAGTTGCGGATCTATAGCTCTGTTGCTATGCATGTATTGCATCCTGTCTGGCTCCATATATCTGTTTTCACCTGGCAGTATTGGGTAATAACATTTGGGCAAAACATTGGGATAGTTGTATGTGTTGCTAAGTGTGGATAATAACTGTTCTGAATGAAAGCTAGCTGTCCTTGCTGATGGTTAAGAGGCAGGAAAATAGGGAGAGTGCCCCAAGCTATTGCCCCAAGATAAATGACTTTTCTGGCTGGTATGCTTTTTATGAGGCTGAATTGAAAACTGCAAAGCTGCAGAATGCATGGAGCACAATGGCGATGGCAGTCACTTGTCTGCAGTCGAGTCTTTCCTTTTGTGAACTGTTTACATTGCAGCCGACAGGACGGCCGCTCCTGTTTAGATAAGTGGGAATCAGGTCCCAGCTCTCTGCCAACTGTCATCATGCCTATCTCGCTAAATTTTCTCCATCTCTAATCTGTCCAAGCCCAAGTTTTTCTGTTTTAGTAACTTCACTGCTCTCTGTTTAAATGTTCTCTCATCTGTCTCCCTCTCTTCCCCTTTGTTCCTGGTCCATGATAATCAAATTCGGTCTTAGCCTCTCCTATCTTGCATATCCTTGAGACAAAGTTTTGTGCCAAAAACCTCAGAATCTCACTCATGGAGTTTAGTTTCTCTGTTGAGTGTTCTTTTCACGCTGGACTCCATAACCCTGCATTCATACTTCACTGTTTCTTTTTGTCTTTTTCTGTTTCACTCAACTTTGTCATGTTTCTTTCGAAGGCCGTTTACCTACAGGCCAGTGAATAAGGGTCTCACCCTGAACTTACTTGAGTGGAAAACCAAAGTAAATGGAGTGAATTTTAATTGAATGATGCTGCCCTTGGTGACTTTGTTTTGCTCATAAAGACTTCCACTGGCATTTTAATATGCAGTGAAAGCAAGTGCGTCATTGTGCAAAATGTAAACAAAAGGTGGTGACGCTTGCCAATGCAGCAGTCCTTTTCCACTTTTTATCAGCCATTAGCGGGGGTTATCTTTAGTCTTCAAGCACATTCAGCATAATTAAATAATATACCTCTACTTTGACTGTTTGCCATTCGAGATCAAGAGATTATTTGTCACATACATATACATACGATCATACATATATGCAGTGAAATGTCATGCCACCCGGTGATTACGCACAATAGGCTCTATAAGGTCTAAAAATACTATAAATATTAAAATGTTCGTCATCGACACGAGGCGCTCGGGCAGGCGGCCGCAAGGGGCAGCGCCACAATCGCAACTCTGAGTTCTATAATTATATAATAGAATTGTCTGTGTTGTATTAAATATACATTTAAATCCTCCTAAATGTATGTGTTGTTAATGAACCAGCCTTCTTATATAACCATCATATAGATACAGTTTGTGATAGAGTAAGATGGGGTTAAGCTATTGGTTGTGAAGCATCGCCCTGAGCATCTGGTTGAAATGCAAGTTTTGGATTTAATTTATCAGTTCATCTCGGTTTCAGTTATATTTTCAAGTCAATTTTCCAGTATGTCTATTGTCCTCTTCATTTTAAATGTTGATTTCTTAAGCCTGATGGTTACTTATTGTATTGTATTTTATTGGTAAGGTGTAACCTACCTTTTGTCATAATTACCAATGGCAGATGTCTGTATAAAACACATGCTTTTAGGATCCAGATATGTGACTTCAGGTTGGTATTTAGGTGTTTGGTTAACTACTGGTTGAAGGTTTTTTTCAGATGCAATGTAGTTTTCCAATGTACTGCTGTTCTTATGGGAAGATGTTTTTTTTTTACTCTTTGGCTGACCCTCCACTGCGTACGTGCAGCTCAGTGCGAACATGAGTCTGATCATCTGTAGCCAGTTGCCACGGCAGTAGCTTTGCCCGCCAACTTAATCCCCTCAGCTGCGTATGAGCGGATCGGCAGGCAGGCAAGTGAACGGCACCTACGTCTGCAGTTATCAGCTTTCCTAAGCTTAGTTTTGCTTCCTAGCTGCCCACATCACACATGCCCTCTCACCCTTACTCACAAACTTCAGATTAAGCCCTTCATTTCCTGTGGAGATAAAGTCTATGTGGAATGTTATCACTCTCCTCTACCACCTGACTTAACCCCATTGTTTTGTGCTGGATAGGGATTTTGAAATGCCTTGCTTGAGATTGTTCATTGGCTGTGGTCTATATCAAGTCATTGTAAAATTTGCCTTCACTTGTGACATTTTGCATTATTTTTTCCATTAAATACACCTCCAGTTCCAATGATAAATTGCACTGCTCTTCATTGTCTGACCCAAACTGAATTGAACAACGCCACCCTTCGCCAAGACTGTAATGATCGGCGTGGCCTCATTCCATATTGCACCTTGGCCACTGCCAGAGCCAGCTGCAGCACCGACACCCCATGTAAGGTTGCCTGCTTCTTTCCTTCCTTCCTCTGGGAACAATGGTCATGATTCCAACCATGACACTGCTGTTTCATCTGATGGATGAAAGTTCACAACCTTCCCATAAAGCTGTTGGTGTTACCACTAGCTGGCCTGAGCCATGGCAGTATCCTTGTTGCTTCCAACTCTAGGAACTGAGCAGCGTGAGAAAAGAGGAAGCCAGGATTGACTAAGTCCTAGGGATGTGGAAGGGCGGGCTGGCTGGGATGGACCAGACCTCCTTTCAAACAAGAGGACTGGAGTTAAACTTCAGCTTTGTCTCTGTGTTATTTGACAGCCTGTCCCAGATAGTAGAATATGAAATCTCGTATTTAAATGGCAGCTTGTGTTTTATAAGAGGGGTTTAATGTGTTTGATATGTAAATTGGCTTGCTAAGGGAAGGGAGTTCTAATGTAGCAGCAGTCTGTTAGGAAAACCTCTGGACAATGGAAATGCTTGATAAATAGGAGCCTAGTCTCTTCTACTGCATCTAGATACTTCTTTTCTGCTTCTCTAACACCCCTTTATGCTCCCTCCTTTGTTGAGGCTGGCATTTACTCTTGCCGAGGCAACAACTCTATCCGATTTCAAAATTATGAAAAATAACTGTGGGGAAAAGTCTGTGAGAGAGAACTGATGGATTTGTGTGTCAGGCTCTCGCCCCACACCACCCGCCTCAGCCTGCTGTAACAGGCAGTGTATTTGATTTTAGGTGTTATTCTATACATACGTATAATTAAAATCTATTCCTCACAAGTAGAAATGGGTGTGGAATTATTTGCTGCAGACAATGGTGTTCTTAACATTACATAGTTGGGAGGAGGGCAAAAGAGTTGCAGCGTGGTCATCCATCTTTATTGATATGAGAGACACTTTTCCCCCAGTGTTTATTGGGTTAACAACTTTTACTGTATATTCACCGTCGTGAAGAAATGTTTCTGAATGTTATGTCACAAAGCACAATAATGTGTGATGAGGACTTGCAACCGATTAATGAAACAGTTATTTCACAGCGTGAAGAAAATTAATCAGCAGAAATGAATTATCATATTAGTGCTCTTGAAGGATTGGGTTGAGGTAGCAGGAATGAGAGTCTGGACTACGTTTCTCTAAAATGGCATCTGAGAAGCAAGATTCTGTTTTTCCATTTTACTTTTTATAGTTTTTTTTTTTTTTTTTTTTTTTTCAGTCAGTATTTGAAAACCAGGCTAGAGCTTTGCCGATATGGATAGCACTTGCATCATTGCGATTCTTTGATGTATTCAACAGTTATCCAGCACATGGATGGAGCTCCAAATATGTACCATGTATGGATATGTATGGCAAAATGTTGGAAGATTTTCAGTTTTTTGTTCAAATACTAAATGAGGATTCATTCTTGGGGTCATACCAATATTCTTTAATATCTTTGTATTTGGGACATAAAAAGGTTGTCAGGGGAGTTATTTTATATTATGAAAGTGGACAATGGTTCTTCCTGGAGACTTAAAAATATGAACGATACACTTTACCATTCCAAAGATATTATGTTGAAAAAAATTATAAATGAGAATCGGACAACTGAAATCGATTCATTAGGCTCTTATCAAACAATTTGTTTAGGGATACTGATATTCTTCTGTTGGTCACAGGTACCCCAAAAAAAACAAGGAAGGTGTGTGGAACAGAATTTCCACATCTGGTGTGACCACCATTTTCTTGTTACAGTGCAGTACATCTCCTTTGCATGGAGTTGATCAGGTTGTTGATTGTGACCTGTGGAATGTTGTCCCTCTCCTCTGCTACAGCTGTGGGGAGTTGTTGGATACTGGTGGGAAGAGTAAGGCGCTGTCGTATGCGCCGATCCAGAGCAGCCGAAAGATGCTCAATGGAAGAATTGCCATAATCTCTGAAACTGTGTCGAATGCGCCTTATTGTAGAGAAATGGACATTGATGTCTCTGGTTACAGCTCTCGTACGCCCCTGTAAAACTTGAGGTATCTGTGGTGTTGTGTTGCGAAACAAAAACTCTAACTGTAAAAACTGTAACAAGAAAAGGCCTTCAAGTGGCCTTTTATTGTCCCTTTTATAAGGAACACCTGTGTACTGATCATGCTGTTGAATCAGCATATTAACATGCCGCACCTGTCCACCTGTAGATGGATTATCAAATTAAACAAAATTCAAACAACAGATGAATGTTTTTTTGGGCCACAATCAAAAGACATAAAGCTCTTGGTGAGCCGAGAAAAATCCAGAATTTTTTACTTCAACTCATGCAAAATTGGAGCAAAGTCAAAGGTGTTTTTAGAGAGAGAGTGTGTGAGTGTGTGAGTGTGTGAGTGTGTGAGTGTGTGTGTGTGTGTGTGTGTGTGTGTGTGTGTGCGCGCGCATAAAATCATTTTTTCACTTTAGAATCTTTTTTTTTTTTGTGAACTATAGCCTCTGAATAGTGCTTTCTGTTCATTATTGATATACTGTACATATATTACTCTGCCAGCTTTTCATGGCACCCCTCTCCTGGAATAATTTTTAATGCTATTTCCACCATTGACAACCTATCTGTAAAACCTTTGTGTTTTATGACCTTGTACTCTTCCAAATAAATCTGTGCTGGTAGCAGTACATGCTGGCACTAGAGCGATGAGTCTGGATGGGCAACATCCGCCTATCAGGGCTAAGAGTGATAATGAAATGAAGTGCATCACAGAAGACAAGTTTCACAAGTCTGGTGACTGAGTTGTGAGCACGGGGCAACACCCCAGGGAGGGCTGGTGACTCTCCCAGTATTCAAAGAAAAGCACAGCAGTATGGTGTTATTACACCACAAAGGAGCAGCTGTCTGTTGCTGTGAATGGTATGATGAAATAAATATTTAGTTTTGCCTCGTCGAAACTCAGTGCCTTCACATTCAGAACAAAATGGCTGTCATTGTTGCTCTGCAGCATTTGGGTTTGGCGGTCACCTAACTTCACTCCGTGTACTACTTTCTGCTGCCATAATGACAGTGTGTTTTTGATTTGCATATTGTTCTGAGTGCTTCTTTGAACTCCCAAACCCCGTTTAGACAAGGCCAATCCTGCAACAAGAACTTCCCATGTCATAAGGCCACAGCGATGTTGAGTGATTCATTTGTTACAGGGTCGGTCTTTGGGGAAAACATGGAGTTACCTTCCCTGCCAATATGATGTTTGTGAGGTAACTTAAGAACCTTCTTTTGTGGTCTATGACTTAAGGTTGTTGTTGGATGCATGAGCATTCATTTTCATCATTGGAGTGTTTTAAATATGTCTCAACTTTTAATTAATAGGCGGCTGTGACTTGTAGCGGTTATGTTCCAGGTGATTTACGGCTGTGAGGAAGGGGTGAATGTAGTGTTTTTCCCTGCAGTATAAACAAAACCATGACATGGTTTATGTAGTCGTTTTAATGCCATTCAGGACTAGTGGATGCCTTTGGCGCAAACATCACCTATCCGCTGTTTGGCCCCTGTAGAAGGAGCAAAGCCTGTACAGTAAGTGCATGCGGTATTATAACAGTCACTTTGATGAGGCCAATAAAAAATAAATGTTGAAAATACGTAGTAATTGATAGACAAGTCAGATTTAGCAAGTGGAAGGCATCCAACTAAAATGAGAGATGCATTAGATCAGGGAATCTGAGCCCCCTTTCTCCATGACAAGGCCAGCTAAAAACCTTTTCCTAATTATGGGTAACTTTTTGCACACATAGTTTTTATTATCGTACTTTTGTTTTTCGCCTCACAAATTTACAGGTTATAATTTAAAAATGTGCAGTGATCAAAAACTGATAAATAGCTAAGACAAAGACCGCTATCAAACTTGAAATGTATCGTTTTGCAATAGATGGAGACAGGCATACATAAAACCAATCATGACAATAAGTAATAATTAGCTGAAAACAATAATAATTACAAAATGGAAAAAAAAGTAATGGCAATAAAAAAAACAAAAAAAAAAACAAGAAAAGACTCCCTTGTTATTTTTACATCAACACTTTGAGGAAGTGCAGTGAGATGCACAACGCAGGTCCGAGCCCGGTGGAGAAATGGAAACCGCATAAAAGAGGTTCCCTCATTTCAGTTTCACCTTTCTGTATGTTCCCCCATTAGGCGTGACAGGAAACTGGAAAGACCACTCTCTGGGCGTTACAGCTGTTTCCCAGGCAGCAGGTCAACAAAACATGGCCCCGCACGCTGCCGCTCTCACCACCCCAAATTAGAGGTGGGAGGGAAGGAGGCTGGGAGGCTGGAGTGTTGTGGGGGGGTGGGGTTGTGATAGAGGTGGGTCTGTCAGCAGCGTCAGCGAAGCATACTTTGCCCAAGGCTACATCTCTCTTCCTGTGTCTCTCTCCCTCCATTACTCAGCAGCGGGGGGGGGCGCGGGCGGCAAAAGGTGTGTCAGTGCTCATCACGCTGAAACTGACTCCTCATCCGCTTCAGGAGGAAGCGAGACTGTCTGGGCATCAGAGCTGAGGATGAGTATGACACTAGAGAGGATGGTCTCTAGGGCTGGGCAATAGTGACAAAATACAATTTCACAGTATTTTCTCGTTGCTATTGATCATGTTCCAAATTTGGTCAGTGCTCATCACACTGAAACTGACTCCTCATCCGCTTCAGGAGGAAGCGAGACTGTCTGGGCATCAGAGCTGAGGATGAGTATGACACTAGAGAGGATGGTCTCTAGGGCTGGGCAATAGTGACAAAATACAATTTCACAGTATTTTCTCGTTGCTATTGATCATGTTCCAAATTTGGTCAGTGCTCATCACACTGAAACTGACTCCTCATCCGTTTCAGGAGAAAGCGAGGCTGTCTGGGCATCAGAGCTGAGGATGAGTATGACACTAGAGAGGATGGTCTCTAGGGCTGGGCGATAGTGACAAAATCCAATTTCACAGTATTTTCTCCTTGCTATTGATCATGTTCCAAATTTTGGTGCTTTCATAAAATATTTACATAGAATAAATATTTAGACCAAGATAATAGACCAGGGAAGGATAACACTTTATCATGATGTTACGATAACCAGACCCAGGCGACATCTAGCTATATTGTCCTGCCCTAATGGGGGCTAACAAATGATAGAGATGTTAAGGTCATGGCTTTTTATTAGGTTTAGCTTTTTCAATTAAATATGGGATCATTTTATCCCAATGGGCAAGGGTTACTTTTTGTGACTGGTGGTTATAAACCAGTTGTGTAGGGGTTGTATCACTCATAAGCTCAAGAAGATGGCTGAGATCTTTTCCCAACATTACACATTTATTGTCTACCTTGATAGTTCTGCAACCTGTTGCATTACTTGGCTGCCTTGGTGTTAGCTGTAGTTAACCCCCCACCAGCCACTTGTCACTAACTCTTTTACCAGTGGCATTCAGTGTACATTGAAGAATATTGGTTGTTTTATTGTGTTTTTTTTTGTTTAAGTACTCTGTTCCTTTGTTCTGTAACATACATACATGTTGCCAACCTTCGCAAATATTGAGAATTAAAACAGAATAAAAAATACTGCCCCGTTAATGTCACCACATTAGTCTGAACAGACACATTTTAGAGACAAACTCTGTATAGTCTAAAATTCCCGTGGTCGTATACCTTGGAATAAATTTCCACGCCGAGAATCTATACATTTCTAGAATAAATTGTGTGGTTGATGTACAGCATATAATTGACCGTTGAAGCTGGAACGTTGCTTAGCTATATTATGATTGTGCAGATCGAAAGCACAGGCCAATGCTGTAAATCTTTACTGCTTCTAAAATATGGGCACCCAGTGCCGGATGCAGCAAAGCAGCCCCAAAACATAACCGAGCCTCCTCCATGTTTCGCAGTAGGTATGGTGTTCTTTTCTTTGAAAGCTTCATTTTTTCGTCTGTCAACATAGAGCCGATTTGACTTGCCAAAAAGCTGTAGTTTTGACTCATCAATCCAAAGGACATTCTCCCAGAAGCATTATGGCTTGTTAATATGCATTTTAGCAAATTCCAATCTGGCTTTTTTTATGTTTTTCTTTCAAAAGTGGAGTCCTTCTGGGTCTTCTTCCATGGAGCCCACTGTCACTCAAAAGGCGATGGATGGTGCGATCAGACACTGATGTACCTTGACCTTTGAGTTCAGCTTGTACCTCTTTGAAAGTTGTCCTTGGCCATTTTTCTACCATTCGCACAATCCTTCTGTTCAATCCGATTTTCCTCCTGCGACCGCGTCCAGGGAGGTTGGCTACAGTCCCATGATCTTTAACTTCTTAATAATATTTGCAACTGTATTCACAGAAACATCAAGCTGCTTGGAGATGGTCTTATAGCCTTTATCTTTTATGTTACCTTTTATTATGTTTCTCTATTTAAATAGGCTGAATGACTGATTATAGGATTGAAGACATGTGTGATACCAGTTAAAGAAAACAGTTAGTTTGAAATATCACTATAATCCAATTATTTATAATCTTTCCAACAAATCTGTCCAGGCCATTATAGAATATAATTGATCTTTTTAGCAATATTTTTTCTCTTTTCACAGTTTCTTTGCTTTACTCTGACATACCAAAGGCATGCAGGTATACATGAGAAAATTGCTTTTAATTTCATCACTTTTCAGGAGGAATGGAGCATTGTTTCAATGAGCTGTAAGGGTATCAACAAATTTGTCCACGTCTGTATATGTATATGTATATGTGTGTGTGGGTGTGTCTATGTATGTGTGTATGTGTGTGTGTGTGTGTGTGTGTGTGTGTGTGTTCACAAACAACATGCTGTCATGAGGACCGCCACAGCAAAGGAAGACCCAGAGTTACAGTGCCTCTGCTGCAGAGGATACGTTTATTCGAGTTGCCAGGCTCAGAAATCACCAATTAAGTGCACTTGAGTCTACAGCCCAAATAAATGCTTCAGAGTTCCAGTAACAGACACATCTCAACATCAACTTTTTTGAGGAGAATTCTGGGAATTCTGTACTGCACACCCACCTGATTTTTGTGGTATCTGTGACCAACACAAGAACATCCGTATCACTCAACCAATTCAAACTGATTGATAAGTGTGTGTGTGTGTGTGTGTGTGTGTGTGTGTGTGTGTGTATATATATATATATATATATATATATATATATATATATATATATATATATATACACACACACACACTACTCACAAAAAGTTAGGGATATTTGGCTTTTGGGTGAAATTTATGGAAAATGTAAAAAGTTCACGCTACAGTGATATTATATCATGAAAGTAGAGCATTTGAGTAGAAGCATGCAATGGTGATTTCCTCATCTCAAACAATTTATTGAAACAAAAGCCAACAACAGTGGTGGCTATACCACAACAAAAAATGTCTCAATAACTTGTCATGTGCCCTTGAGCATCAATTACAGCTTGACAACGACGTCTCATGCTGTTCACAAGTGGACTTATTGTCTGCTGAGGCCTGGCCCCCCACTCTTCTTGAAGGGCGGCCCTCAGGTCATTCAGGTTCTGGGGTACAGAGTTACGAGCTTCTACACGGCGACTCAGCTGATCCCATAGGTTTTCTATGGGATTCAGGTCTGGAGAAAGTGCAGGCCACTCCATTTGAGGTGCCCCAGTCTCCAGCAGCCGTTCCCTAATGATGCGATTTCGAGGTGAGCTGGAGCATTGTCGTCCATGAAGATGAAATGAGGCCTGTGTTGTTCATGCAGGGGCACAATGACTGGATTAATGATGTTATTCAGGTAGTATGGGCTTGTCACTGTACCATTCACAAAGTGTAGGGCAGTTCTGTATTGATTAGACACACCTGCCCACACTGTAACACCACCACCACCAAAGGCTCGTCTGGTGCCAACATCGTTGGCGGCCATCATTTCTGCTCAACGTGAATCGACTTTCATCAGAGAACAGCACCGAGGCCCACTGGTGCCTCGCCCGGCGTAAATGCTCCCTGGTCTGTGGTCAGGTACCCTTGCAGGTCGTCTAGCACACAGACCAGCTGATGTAAACGGTTTAGAATGGTCTGACGTGACACTTGGGTGCCTCTCACCTCCCTTAAATGTGCCTGGAGTTGAGTGGCATTCATCATCCGGTTCCGCAGGGCACTGTTCACAATGAAGCAGTCATCAGTGTGGGATGTGGCCAAAGGACGTCCACTTCTATGCCTTTCTGTGACTCTTCCAGTCTCTGTATCTCTGTTGCAACCTGCTGATAACACTCTGTGACACTTTAAGCTCAGTGGCCATTTTCCTCTGACAACATCCTGTTTGAAGCCTCACAATGGCGATGTACTGTTGATCAGTTGTTAGGTGTCGTCTTGGTCTCATGATGTCAAAATGTGAACAGCATGATGAAGAGGACTGTTTAAATACCAATTATAATTGAACCAGGAAATGTATTGGTCGATTCATGGATCAAACACCTGTTGTGAATTTTGGTCTTCAGCTCCTTGTGAGAGAACAGCAAGTTGTGCAAAAAGTACTGAAACATTGAACAGTTGGACATGTGCATTCAAAGGCTTAGAGAAGGTCAAATTAAGTTCACCTGTAAAGGTTATAGTGCATTTTAGGTTCATCCTGAAATTTCACCGAAAGCCGAATATCCCTAACTTTTTGTGGTGTGTGTGTGTGTGTGTGTGTGTGTGTGTGTGTGTGTGTGTGTGTGTGTGTGTGTGTGTGTGTGTGTGTGTGTGTGTGTGTGTGTGTGTGTGTGTGTGTGTGTATATATTGCATGATGGGGCATTGCACTGCTGCTCAAAGCAAGAAGATCCTGGTTCCGGTTGGAGCAGCCCCCCCCCCCCCCCCCCCCCCAAGTGGTACCCCAGATACCGTACCTCCCTCTGCCCAACCGCATACTTCTTTGGGTTGGCGGTGAGCCCCGCACACCTCAGGGACACTAGCACTGCGTCTACATGCTGCAGATGCTGCTCCCAGGTATCGCTATGAATAATCACATCATCTCAGTATGCAGTGGCAAATGCTGCATGCGGACGCAGGATGCGGTCCATGAGTCTCTGAAAGGTTGCGGGGGCACCAAACAACCCGAATGAAAGTACTCGGAACTGGTAAAGGCCTTGCGGAGTGGTGAAGGCCGATTTTTCCTTGAACTGCTGGGACAAGGGAATCTGCTAGTACCCCTTGGTTAAATCCAATGTCGTAAAAAAACGAGCCGTACCTAACTGGTCGAGAAGCTCGTTGACGCGGGGCATCGGTTAGGCATTGAAGTTTGACACCGCATTCATCTTCCGGTAATCTACGCAGAACTGCACCGACCCATCGGGCTTACCCACTATCACGATGAGTTGGGCCTGGACCATTCGCTCGTAGATTCCTCTAATACCCCCATGTCCAGCATGACCTCTAATTCCGCCTGCACAATTTTAATTTGTTTTCGGGCAGGCGATAATGCCGGGAGCGCACCCTCACCCCCGGGGTCATCTCCACATGGTGGAGTATGAGGGGCGGATGGCCAGGCAGGGGAGAGAACACGTTGGCAAAGTGCCACTGGAGCGCCACGACGTCTGCACTCTGGCCGGGAGAGAGATGGTCACTTAAAAGGGCCACGGTGCGATCTGCTGGCTTTGGAACCTCCGGCCCCAACTCTTCCCTCTCAATCGTCGCTGTGGCCAGTGCTACGAGCGCGCCTTCCCTCCGTTCTTTTAGGAGGTTTAGGTGGGAAATTTGGGCAGACCCCCCGGCTGAGCATTCGACTTCATAATCGACCTCCCCTAAGCGTTTTGACCACTAAGGGCCCTTGCCACTTGGCAAGGGCCCTTAGAGCTTGACGTAGGGAGCAGAACTAGCACCTTGTATCCCGGTGAGAATTGTCTTAACCAAACCCCCCTATCATACAGACGCCGCTGACGTTCCCGGGCCTGGAGCAAGTTCTCCCATGCTTCCTGCCCTACCACGTGTAGCTTTGCTCTCAAGTCCAGGACGTACTGGACCTTGTTTTTACTGGTGCTGGAACCTTCCTGCCAGTTTTCCTTAATCAGGTCGAACACGCCACGAGGTCTCCTGCCAAAGAGTAGGTCAAAGGGGGAAAACCCCGTGGAGGACTGGGGAACCTCCCGCACCGCGAACAACAGGGTTTAGCCATCCGTCCCGATTTTGGCTGTCATCGTGGACGAACTTCCCGATCATGTTTTTCAATGTTTTGTTGAATGGTCGACCAGGCCGTTCGTCTGCGGGTGGTAAATGCTGGTCCGAATTGAGCAGATGGCCAGTAACCCATACAGTTTGCACAGTCTGCGTAACATAAACAAAGTGCCCTGGTCGGTCAGGATTTCCTTCGGAATCCCAACCCAGGAGATGACCTGAAACAGCGCCTGCGCCACACCTCCAGCCGTAATACTGCACAGCGGCACTGCTTCTGGGTATCGGGTCACGTCGTCCACTAGGGCTAACACAAATCGATAGCCCTGAGCACTCAGGTCTAATGGCCCGATGAGATCAATAGCGATTCTCTCGAACGGAGTCTCGACTAAGTGGAGGGGCCTCAACGGCACTCTGGGAATAGCCAGTGGATTCACCAGCTGACACTCGG
This sequence comes from Zeus faber, assembly GCF_960531495.2. Classification (NCBI taxonomy): domain Eukaryota; kingdom Metazoa; phylum Chordata; class Actinopteri; order Zeiformes; family Zeidae; genus Zeus; species Zeus faber. The sequence continues at coordinate 14,875,707 of NC_137194.1, read as the reverse complement.
GATCAGCAGCACAGCGCTGCCGCACATCAGCCCAGATGCCCGGCCATTTCTCACTCCATCGGGTTATAATGAGCCGCCTGGAAGACTAAATCCCTACGTTTTTTGGTGACTAACAATTGTGTAACCTCTTCTCCTGACTGAGCCTCATGGTTCACTCTATATAATCCCTCCCTAATCACCGCGAAATACGGGTTAGTGAACACGCCATAGTTTTTATCTACCTGCTCAAAGGCCCCGCCCTGGTGACCTCTGCTGGTGCGATCTCTGCGTCGCCGTGGGCCGCGCAACGCTCGCATATGCCTACAGAACATGAGCGCACCCCCCTGCTTCTTACAATAAAACTTCGAAACCCGGCCAAATTTTACACAAAATCAGGGGGTGCGACAGGCGGGAACTAACCGCAGCCTTTACCATATGCTTTTTTCCCTTATAGCGATTTTCAAGCTGCACTATTGGATATGTGTGAATATCGCCATGCACACAAAAAATATCCGAACAAGATGCCTCTACCAAAGCCCCGGGTCGAACCAGGTGTTGCTGAATCATCGTCTGCGAACAGCCCGAGTCCAACAAAGCCTGACATCTACCCCCTTGTAACCTTACTGGCACACGGTAGGCCCCGTGGCTCCCTCGGTGGGCCCCTCTCCAGTCCGGTGTGGTAGGCATGGTGTGGGCATAGGCCTCTTCCTCTGCAAGGGCTATTGCGGTTTGGAGGGAGGCTGGTCGGTGGCTACGCACCCAGCTAGCGGCACAGGCCAGGAGATTGTCGAAGTGCTCGGTGGCCACCTCCTCGACGATCTGGTGTGGGAAGCGCTCCTCCAGTCGTAGCCACTGCTGGGCCGTGTCCAGGAGCTGCTGGGAGTCCAGGAACGGCCGGCCCGCAGTATTGTAGGGGTGTGACCGGAGGCGCAGGTCCATCACCGCCCTACGGACGACAACGAACTCGTCCGCTGCTTCAGCGGTAGGGCATGTACCGCCAGCTGGACTTCTCTCAGGAGGAGGGGAACGAGCCGCCACGCCTGCTTGCCGTCCATCCAGCCGGCCGCCTCGGCCATTAGTTCAAAGTTAGCGAGGAACACCTCGGGATCCTCCTCCCCCTTCATCTTCTGTAGCCGGGGGACGGGGGGGGGGGGTCTTTTCTAAGGGGTACCAACAAATCTGTCCAGGCCATTTTAGAATATAATTGATCTTTTTTAGCAATAATTATTCTCTTTTCACAGTTTCTTTGCTTTACTCTATGACATACCAAAGGCATGCAGGTATACATGAGAAAATTGCTTTTAATTTCATCACTTTTCACGAGGAATGAAGCATTGTTTCGATGAGCTGTAAGGGTACCAACAAATTTGTCCACATCAGTATATGCACACTCAAGTATGCATATGGAAAAAAACTTGTCTGTTATACCTTAGTGTTTACAAATCAACCCAAGTTGAGAATGGTAAACGGAGTTGGAAAGTGGACACGGTTTTGGTTGAGTAGATTGCCAACTGCAAGATCTAAACGTATTCATAATAACAGTCCCTTTTGTTTGGTGTATTTTCTTTAGTGTGGATAGGGTTTGGCAGCATTAACCCAGCGCCCATGCTTTGTTTGATCTACTCACATTAACGTAAGCTGGTGTTAAACTGAATTGATACACTGCGACCCTGCAGTGTGTCAAATACATATCATGCTTTAGTCAGGCTCAAAGGCTGGATCTCTTGCATGCCTCAACTGCCTTTCAGAGTTTTTTGTTACCACGTTGAGAGATCACCAAGCAACAGGGAATAACAAAATGGCATAATGAAAATGAAATGACCTAATTGAGTTACTCAATTTGCCCTTTTCAAGTAGACATTATATAGCTGTTTCCATCAAGTTTGCTCTTGATTTTTCTAGCTAGCGGCACAAAGCACACCCAGGTGGGGTTGCACACACCTACACACTCGCGCGCACACACAAAGGCTTAATGCAGAAGTAATTTTGTCCACCCCCACTTTTTCTGCAATTCTTCCCTTTCAAACTGGGGGCGTATTCCTCTCCATTACATACGTCCAAACATGCACGCGCGCGCACTTGCATGACATAGAAAAGTTGTGGTTTGCAATGCTGCCCACCTACTCAGCTGAACTCAACCCATCTTTACCTGTTTGGACTGTTCTGATTTCCCTGAGATGGGGATCTTCATGTTCATCCGGTATCAAGTCGCTGTTGAAACTTGCACGATGGTCGCTGTGGGTTGCTCAGAAGGTTCAAATGGATTTCCCAGCGCTAGTCATTCTTTACACACTGAGTGGGTGCAGGGGAGGACCTGGCTCCAGTAGGGAGGATATAAAGAGCTTTCATCAATCATTTATTTTAGTCACCTGGGGTTGCATGTTGCAGTTGCATGTCTGATTATCAGCCAGAAGTGGAAGGAGGAAGAAAAAGGAAAATGTTAACCAGTATGTTGTTTGAGATGTATAAGCAAGATGCTTTAGTTGACACTATTTTAATTTCTTAACCCCCTCTCCCCTTGCTCTGTCCCCAGCTTCTGGAATATGTTGGCAAGGGAAAGAGCATCATGGATGTGGGACTGGCCCAGACCCGCCAGCCACTCAGTACCCGCTGCCACTACTTTGAAGTAGAGATAGTTGACGCCGGGGAGAAGTGCTACATCGCTCTAGGCCTGGCAAGGAGGGTAAGCTTTCCCGAAAAGACACTTTGAAAGTTTTATTTAGATACCCTTACAACAACAAAAACAACCCCTGGCAGAGGAAAGCATGAGTTACATTACACATAGATAGCAAAGTTATGATTTAGAAATCCCAGTTCATATCACATACAGTACCGTGTTCACTTAGGATTTCGTATTGTTTTCATGTTGATAATGAAGTTTCCTAGCAATAGAGAAAGTACTAAATCGTCGTAATAGAATCACAGCCATTAGCCTGACGTTCTTTCTCAGTTATCCATCAGCTTTAATGGCCTATTTGTGAAAGATGAAACGCTACTAAGAGGAAAAATCAATTAGACAAATGTTAACACCTCTCATTTGAGCCCTCATCTCTTTTTCCAAAGAATGTGCATGTGGTTCCCATTTCGACATTAGCACTGTGAACTCTGCGAGCTACTGTCACTATAATGACTGGCTTTCGGTAACGAAACTGAAAAAAACTACAGCGTTTAGAGGAATGAACAAATGATGGCTGATAGACACGATAAGGAGCAGAGGGTGACAGTGGACGAGGAGGGCTCCTCTCAAGCCATTCCTGGAAAAACAACCTTCTGATGCGAAGCATATGTGTTGAAGCAGTTGGGGATCTTGGTAGTAATAAGCAAAAAGCACAGAGCCGTTTCCCGTCCTTGTTAGTGGGCACAGTGTAGAATATTGAAGGAGCGGTCTGTAGTCTTTGACAGGGAGGAATGACTGGTGATAGATGGACTTCTTTCACAAGGCCTGTTTAATGTTTTCAGCCGCTTTGATTCCACACTGCAACTCAGGAACTATTTTTCAGACTGTAATGGGCTCATGATTTGTGAATTTCTCTACACCCTGTAAGTATAGCCTTGAAAGTGTTATGAATGTGAAATATTGGTTACTGCCAAAGCCAAGGCTCGTGGAGAGCAGCCAGCACTGCATCTCCCAGGGTCAAAACCCTGCCCCCTTATTAATAATAAAAATAAAAGATTAAACTTCGCCAGCGCTTTTCAAGGACATTTAAAGGAGTCCTGTCATGAAACAAGGTACAGAGAGGCGTACAAGTCAGATAAATGGCACGGTATGGAAGATAACATACACACACTTGGGGGGGGGGGGGCTGCAGTATGGGTATCCCCGATGGCAGATTTCCTTCAAGGTAGAGGTTTCCATCAACATTGATCCATATCTAAAATCTGCTGGTCATGGTGTTGGCTTTGTCAACCTTTATGCGTTTGAAGCGAAATGTTAGGAGTGGATGTTTTTGTATTTTTTATTTTAAAAGCTGACCAATACGAGTGAGTTAGCTCTGTTTTAGGTACCCATGGTACCTAAAGTCCGTTCAAAATCGACTTCCAGTAAACCTGAGTATTTAGGAATATGGAGGGTTTGCAGTGTTTTTCAGGGATCAAACTCAAGACATTTTGTCTTTGAGACAACGCCACCTTCATTTCAAGGCTTTCTATTTAGTGCCCATCACCCGGTAGATGCAAAAGATGATTCCAGAAGGTTAATATTCTCATAGAATATGGTTGGGTATGTTTGCTAACTGTTAGTATCAAAAATATAGTCAGGCTACAGGCATAAACTAGCTTTCCGATATTTTATGTTCAAGATGATAGTTTTCCCCGTGGTCACCTGTTGACTAGGGCCGCTCGCCAGGCTGTCATATCGTCTGTCGGTAATTATGATGGATGTTGTCCCTTCTGTCACTGGTTCACCGCTGGTGGGGAAACCAAACCCTTGGTAATCAATCACACTTGATTTTGTCAAACTTGTTTTTGAAAAACACTCATTGTTGATATGATTGCAAATGATAGATTATTGCCAACCCTACTAGGCCGCTTATTTTTATGGATTTTGCTGCCACTTGCCCACCCTCGCCATCCCAGCTGAGGGCAAGTATAACTCGTTCACTAGAGCAGAGCATTCCTCTAGGACCCTTAAATCTCATGTTCACCACACATTGACCACACTGGCCTTTTGTAAATGACAATTTATTGTTATTATACAGGCCATCAATCTCAAGCATATACTGTGATTGAGCTGGAGTTGAGCGAACAAGCATGTGTCGCATCACATTCACATCTAAATAATTTTCCATACAAACACGTCCTTTGAGGCGCAGACTGCATTTGCACAGACAGACGGACAGACGGCCGTGCAGTCCGAATTGCAGATCCCAGACAGTGAGGAAGAAGTTGAGTGGTGATAACTGGAGTGCTGTTTCCTCCCCTTCAGCCAGAATTCCCCTCTCCACTCCCCCACCCCCCTCCCCTCCTACTCCTCCTCTCCCTGCATCTGGGTTTCATTATAAAGACATTAAGCTAAAGGCCAGGAGAGGTGATAAAGCAGCAAATTGAAGGCCTCGGTTAATGACTGTTTACTCCACAGCTTGTACAGTTTTGCTTGTTGGTCCTTTTTTTGAATAGCGTCCTGCGGTCAGAGAGCAGGCCCAAACACAGACCCAAATCAACTCATTAATGGCCTACAGTTCACTGTAGTCACAAATCCGTTCTTCTCCCTCTCTTTGTCTGTTACTTTGTTCGTCCTTGGTTGCTGACTAAAGGCTTAACTCTGTGTACTCAATTTTCTTTACCACAAGAGCAAATATACCATGTTAGACAGGCTCTTCTCTGTCTCTCTCTTTCTCTCTCTCTCTCTCTCGCTCTCTCTCTCTCTCTCTCCCGCTCTCTCTCTGTGTTTCTCACTCTCGCCTTGATTACACTGTCTGTCTCTCTCACTCTCTCGCTCACTCTTGCTGCTGGCTTTCTTTCTGCGCGATGAAGCATCTACTGTTTGCCTAAGGGCCTAGCTTGTTGCCAACCAGGTGTAGTCTGCACTGGAGCCATAGTCCTGGCATCATGGCCAAATCTGTTGATGGCAACACTTTCAGCAACAGCATTTTGGTAATACAGAGTATGAAGGGAATATGAAGCAATCTTGACAATAGGGCTTTAGAAAGAAGACTTTAGGTCATTAGGTCTGTTGTTCTATAACCAAGATTTATAAAACAAACAGTAAAGGGGTGGAATATATTAGGTAGAAAGTGAACAGCCAGTTCTTGAAGTTGATGTGTTGAAAGCAGGAAAAATGGGCAAGCGTGTGACTTTGCTATTGTCCATAATGTGATGGATAGACAACTTGGCCAGAGCATCTTCAAAACAGCAGGTATTGTGGGTGTTCCCGGTATGCAGTGGTTAGTACCTACCAAAAGTGGTCCAAGGAAGGAGAACTGGTGAACTGATGACAGGGTCATGGGCGCCCATAGGGTGTGGGCACGTGAGTGTCAGAACTGGACCATGGAGTAATGAAAGAAGGTGGCCTGGTCTGATGAATCACGTTTTCATTTACATCATGTGGCTGGTCGGGGTTAGGGTCCGATCCATTGGAGCATTTGTGGGATTTGCTGGAACAACAAGCGCGATCCATGGGGGCCCCACCTTGCAACATAAATCTGCTGATAACAGGTCAGAGCTATTTTGGCTGCAAGAGGGGGAGCTACACAATATTAGTGGTTATTCCTGGTGGTTTTAAGTGTGTGTGTGTGTGTGTGTGTGTGTGTGTGTGTGTGTGTGTGTGTGTGTGTGTGTGTGTGTGTGTGTGTGTGTGTGTGTGTGTGTGTGTGTGTGTGTGTGTGTGTGTGTGTGTGTCTCTATTCTTCACTTCATCAATTGATCAAATCAATAATGAGAAGTGTTACCCTCATACAGTGGTTTAACAGTCAAACTCAGGTCACGGGTACAATCTATCTGTGTCATAAAACAAACTACAATGCTCTGTCGAGCCCCCTGGGGGTTATCCTTATCTCCACACCAGGTTGAGTGAAGATGGAATGTCATCTGGTAAACCCTTATACTACAGTAGGCATTGTTGGAAATAACTCTTCATATAACCTCTGAGAGACTCATTAAAACCCCAAGGAAATGTTTTTAAAGCTATGTAACATACAAAAAGCTATTGTCCAATGTAAAACATGTAAAACATCATTCAAAGAATCGATCGTGTGTGTGTGTGTGTGTGTGTGTGTGTGCGCGCGCGTGCGTGTGCGCGCGCACGTATATATATATATATATCATATAGATAAGCTTGTGAGTGGACAAATTTCTTGGTACCCTTCGACGAAAAAAATCACTCACAATTTCCTCTGAAATAACTTGAAACTCACAAAAGTAGTTGTTATCCACCATTGTGTGTGTGTGTGTGTGTGTGTGTGTGTGTGTGTGTGTGTGTGTGTGTGTGTGTGTGTGTGTGTGTGTGTGTGTGTGTGTGTGTGTGTGTGTGTGTGTGTGCGTGCATTTTGGAAGGAGGTAAATCAAAGATCAGATATGACCTTGCCATGACACCCTCCCCCCATCCTCCTTTCAGTCTCCTCTCTCGATAAGAATCTAGATGTATGTATTTCATGCATTCACTTAGTTGTATGGCTGTTGTGCATCTGGCACAAACAGTGGTTGCTAGGATGTTGGACAAGAAGGGAGACAGGGACCTGCTTACTGTGGCGGCTCGGATGCACAGGCCTCCGAGTAAACAAGTGGGGCAATCAGGGGAGGTGATTAGAAATGAAAACATAGGTAGAAGTCATGCAGGAAAAGCTTCATCTCCCACCAGTAAAATATGAGCATAACACCTTAAAGTGCTATGGTGTTCAAAGCGTCCCAATTTCCTGGGTGGGGACCAAACAAGAAACCCACACCACGCTTAAAAACATCCTCACTTAACAGAAGCTGGGGGTGAGGAGACGTGGTGCATGGTCGCGTTGTGGATGGTTTGAGTGATGGGTGCGATCACAAAAGGGGAGATCAAGGTAGGCAGTAAGCTCCCACATACATCTCCATGCCGCCGGGCCTGGTAGCAGGCGAATGGAATGGCAACGTTTCCTTCTTTCCCGGAGCGCCGTGGGACTGGCTCGGCCCTTGGAACAACGCTCTCTTCCTCTTCCTCCCGCGATGCGACATTCCATAATTTCCAGACTGCGCCGCCACTCAACATGTTTATTGTGCTCAGGTCTGCTTAGAAAAGAACAAAGGAGCTGTGTTTTTGCCAAGGCCGCTGACTTTGGCCATAATACAAAACAACACAACACAACACATCACACACAAACACGAGTGGCAATTTTAGGGGATTCGTCAGTAGTTGTCTTGGGTGAATACCATGCCCTTGGAATGTCAAGTTTCTCGCCGTTGTTGAATATCAAATGTCTCTTATGGCTGTAGAAAAGGTATTTACTGACTGTATTTTCTCACAAAAACTACGATTGTATACCCGCACATGTTCCTTTTCTTCAGGCTGTTGTTCGTGGTTCCATTCATGCCAAACAGATCAATGGCAGATATTTGTCGGCCGGTGTTTCATGTTGGTGGTTTGTGATTTTAACCCGATGACAAGGGGAAGGTAAACAAGCCTACATTCGTTCTCAAGACATTCCCTGTCAAACCCCCATGAACGAGTGGGACTCTTTGTGTTTGTGGGCACATTACAGGCACCCATACAAACGCACATTATACATTCTTTCTTACCTCCTCCACACACACACACACACACACACAGCCACTTCTGTGGTAATCCTTGGCTTCAGTGTTACTTTTAGATGGCTCTGTAGTGCCAGAGAGATAGCTACGATATCTCCTTCCACGGGACTCTCCTCTCCGCCTGCACCACTTTGATTTTCGCTGCTTCGTTACTTGTTTATGCTACCAACGTGTGGAAATGCAGGCTGCTCCAATGACACCGATGTAGCGGCCAGGGATCTGATACTGTTGGTGCCTGCACCCTGCTATGCGTTGGACACAACGCCACTATTTGTTGTTCTTGGATGCTGCCTGCTTCTCGCTGATAGCTTCTGCAGGCCGGGGGGCCGGTGTGACGTGACTACGCTTTTCAGCCCTCATGTTTTGAGTTGATCAGGGAAGTTTGGCCACTAAATCATGATTGTTTAAAAAAAAAAAGCTGTACTGTCATTTTTGATGTTGAGTGAAAGATTGTGGTGCAGGATGAAGCATTGCCTGGAAGGCAGAGTGGGGCAGGCGAACAGAAGAACAGCAGACAGCTCCACCTGCGCCTCTATCGACAGTTTATGGTGTCCCTCCTGTCCATTTGAATCAACTTCAGTACTTTTTGCGGTGGCATTTTGCACGTGGAAAATGATTCCTAATACATCTGCATCCGTCTGTTTCAATATACCCCCATTTCCTCAACTAGTCTCTGTATTACGTTTAGAGCGACATCACTGCCTAACCTCTGTCCCTTCCAACAGTTATTCAGGATTAGGGCCGGGAGTTATGGCGATATAATATCCATGTTGTTATGAGACAAGATATTGTGTAGTTCTTGCGCGTAAACATCTCATGAAAGCACTAATAGGCATGCCAAAAATATCGTCAGGTTATCGTTATTGAGGTATGCGTCCAAAGAATTGATACTTGTTTTTGTCTTTATCGCCCAGCCCTAAAAAGGATTCAAGGAGCCACCTACATCGGATGGCCTGCATGCTGGTCAGCCAGAGAAATCCTCAGGCTTGTGGTGGAGACGAGGGGGAAAGAGTATCAGACTTGGCAGATGAAGGGGGCTCGAGGCTTGGAGCGGCGGCTGCATTCCTGGCCGTCTCTCTGTCTTCCTCTGGTGGTCTCTCTCTCTCTCTCTCTCTCTCTCTCTCTCTCTCTCCTTCCTTTCTCTTTCGCCCTCGTTCCTTCCCTCGCCATTCATCTCTTGTTTCCTGTTCCTCGAGCCACGGTGGGGTTGTCAGACAGCAGCCCCCCCCCCCCCCCCCCCCACACACACACACATACACACACACATCATTTGTCCCTTTTGTCTCTTCTGCTGTGGTGTGACCGACCCCCCCCCCCACACGCACACGCGCGCACGCTTTCACTCCACTTCAGGGGTGAAAGCCAGTGGAATTTTTACAATTACCACCTGCTTGAAAAAGACTTAGTCAGTCATCATGTCTGCTCCTGTGTTTGGATAAAGACATGTATTTCCCTCGATGGTGACTCATTGCAGTCCTGTTATTTTTATTTTTTTTAATTCTCACATGTAAAGTATGACCCTTGAGCTTCTTCTTGTTTATTGCCGTTCTTCTCTCGTATTTGGAGCTTTCCTCGGCGGACTCCCGTCCTGGAGCGGATTGACCGACTTAAGACGGATGAAAAGGAAACTGAACAAGTCGTGTTGGTTTCTCGTTGGTTTGTTTGGAGGTCACACCGCTCCCACATCAAGCTAGGACCATTGGAGATAGAATAGAGGGAACATGGCAGAGGGTAGTAAGGATCTGGATAGGTGTCCTACATGGGGGGTCATGTTGTAGACTCCTCCATCACCCCCCCATCACCCCACCGCCCCCCAAGCACACGCATGCACACACTCGTCATTTTTACCTCGCCAGTATGTCTTCGCTGATGGAGGCCCAGTTGAGAAGTCAGATAAACATCTTCGGTAATTACCTCTGAGTCATGCTCTGATCCTATCCAAATGTTGGCCCACTCGTTATTTCTGTTGGCACGGTGAAACAGAGAGGGACAGAGAGAGAGAGAGAGGGGAGAGAGAGAGAGAGAGAGAGAGAGAGAGAGAGAGAGAGAGCGAGAGAGAGAGAGAGCGATCGATCCTGTTCATTGAGAACCACCAGCCGCTCAAACATATCCGCGAATACACAAAGACACAAAGGAGTCGTATCTTACCTCTTCCAGCACTATTCAATCGAATCCTTAAGTTTTTTTGGTTTATTGAAAGCTTTTTGGGTTTATTGACTTATTAGTATAGATGGTTAAACCTGTCAAATTATTTTGGAACTTGCTTGTTCCAATAGATCATGTTGTGAGACAATTTCACATTTACAGGGGTTGCATCCAAAGCCAAAATAGATAATAAAACAATCAACAGTCACTTGTTGTAATTGCATTTTTAACATGAGTGTTGCAAGCTGTTGTAAATTGACAAAAAAATAGTCGGTTTGATTCTGTTTTGTGCAGGACTACCCCAAGAACAGACACCCGGGCTGGAGCAGGGGTTCGGTGGCCTACCACGCAGGTGAGAACATCACACATGACCCATGACTTGGTGTGACTGTTTTTACACACAGCATCAGAATATAAGGTCACTACATCAATATGACACAAAATAACAACAAAGGGGAAAGGGCAACACAAAATCTCTCTCTCGCTCTCTCTCGCTCTCTCTCGCTCTCTCTCTCTCTCTCTCTCTCTCTCTCTCTACCACACCCTTGTTGTACAACACTAGATCAGTACCTGTTTGCCATTTATTTCAGCGTTTTTTCGTTCTTCCTTTGTGATTTTGAAATTCCCCCGTGGTTAAGTCGCGATGTGAAACAGATGAACGAATAAGAGAGATTTTCCTGGGAAGTATCTGCTGTTTTTAGAAACCCGCATCTCAGGGCACCGTCTGGGTGCGGAGGTGCCCGGAGCTCAGATAGCGATCATGGAGGATCCCAAGGCAGATAGCGCAGGCAACTGAAGTATCTGAGCACGGCAAAAGGATGATGTATCTCAATCTCACTCTCTATCTCTCTCCCACTACCTCATCACTTCGGGAGTTTGGCCAATCTAAACTTCTCTCTTTCCTTATCTCACTCTCTCTCCCGCTCTCTCGTAAACTGATAAAACAAAAAGATGTGAAACACAACACCAAGTTTGTTCGGAAGTTATCTTTCCACGCGTCTATGCTCAGTCCTGGTTTTTTCTGACGACAGGTCTGTGAACATTATCTCTCCAGGCATCTGTCAAATCCCTCGGGGCTGCCATTCCAGGGTTCAACAACCCGACATGATGCTAGCAGTGAGCTAAGCTGTTGTTTTAATTGCCTGGGCTGTGGTCACACTTGAACCTTGGTTTGAGTTGGACAGACGGAGAAGTTAGCTGGCCGGCATCAGCTGTGCGATGGTTGATTGAAGGATTCCATTGTGTAAGGACTGGAGACTTCGTACCTTACATGGTTCATGTAGCTGTGTATACAACCTTTTGTTATTGTATTAGGCAAACGTGAAGAATTTTATTTTTCATAGAAAGCCTATCTGCTTTCACAGAGCTGACCCCCTAATCAACTGTTTTCTGGTCAAAGACATTTTCTGGTACCCGTTGTACATTCCATTCATGTTTTTCAGTTAATGTTTGTACTCTGAAATCATCTTATCCCTGCACAGATTCCATTTATGCCCTGGGTACATTACTACTAATAACAGTTGATGCAGCGTGTCTTGCTGGGTCTGCGGATGATACCTCGGTGATGAGTGACGGACGAGGCCAGCCATTCAGGCAGGCTCAGCAAGCCAGTCCCAGGGGGCGAGCGCCATGGTTTGCGCGGTTTGGCCGCTCTGCGCTGGACACCACAGAAATGTGCACGCCCTAGCACTGCTCCCATTAATCTTATTTGTTAGAGACTAAAATGATGTATGTGGTTTTCCACGCTGCGCGTACGAGGTCTGCCTTCCCATGCTTGGGTTGAGGTATGGGCTCGCTTCCAGCTACTTCGGATCCACAGTCAGGGCCTCATCTTCACTGGCCTCACTGTCTCCGCACGCTCCTCCATGCATCCCACATTTCCCCAGGATAATCTCAGGAACCGCAAAAATTGCATGCAGATACTCTTTGGCAAGTTGACAAAGACAATGTATATGTGCCCTTTTCTATACCACGGCAAACCTCTACAGAATTTGCCTGAACAAGGTATGCCTTTAGCTTTGGTACATTAGTTACTAGGTACCAGGGTACGAGATTTTGTGCTAAACAATATGCCTCACTTGTCCATGTAAGGTCTCCATTAATAGTTTGTAATAGAACTAGAAGAATATAGGAATAGGGATTTTTGTTGTCTCGTATTATAGGTTTGAAAGCAAATGCTTTACTCCACACTGCACCAGCACAGTTTTGTGCACCTCTTTGTGTTACCCTAAGTATTGTCATTTATGTAGATTGATACTCAACCAAAATCAGTGTTGACCTCCCTTGCATGCGCTAGAATTGGCTTTTAAAGGTTGGATTTTACTCCGAATGTATTTTATAAAGCTGCTTTCACACATGCACTGCAACCCTGAAATTATCTGGACATTACCCAGAGGAGCTGTATGTGTGAACGCAAATGTCCGAATCAGTTGGACGGGACATTAAACAGACTTTATCCAGCCAGCACCTGAGTACAAAGTCTGCGTAATGTCCGATTGAGCCGTATATGTGAACAGAGCAGGCGATTGTCTGGAGAATTCACAGCGAGCGAGTGGGCGTGTCACGTGTGCATGATAGTGACGTCATCAACATGCCGACTCACCGAGGATGAAGAAGGTCATTTTCAGCCATAACATACAAGGACAAAGAAGAAGATATACCTGAAAAATGTTTTACCGGAGAGACAACACGATTTGTGTTCGTCCGGCATCTCGGGTGGGCTGTAAAACAGCGTCTTTGCGTCACGTCCTGCCTCCTGCACGCTCTACCTAGGCTCCGCCCCTCGCCTCAGTATTTCCGGTTGGTGTGAACGCGTCTGATACTGACAATCTCTGTTTGTGTGCTACGTGTGTGGAAGGGCAACTCCGGACAATGTCCAGACCTGATATCCAAACATTATCCTGAGTTCATGTGTGAAAGCAGGTTTATTTATATACATACATATACATATACATGTCTGTCAAGCATATCCCTGCTTGTATTGTATAGTTTGTGAGCCTCTTGGCCTGAGTCTGAGCTCTGCCACTTTCACACAGCTTCTGAGGGCCCAGAGTGTTTTTATTGAAAACCAGCCCAAGCTGGACCTCCATCCCCTGTATTGTGGTGGAATGGCATTGCAAATTAATGGGCCATGGGCCTCTGTAGGTCCCTGTGGGCCCTATCAAGAGAAACAAGCCATTCACACAGTGAGTAACCTTCTGCATGCCTCATAAACGTTATCACAACTCTGGCACAAGGGCCCCTTACATTCCCCTCACAAGGCCCCCCCCCCCACTAACAATGACTCAACACCCGCTGCTCATGTATGTGGCGTATCACAACTACCACCATCACCACCATTCCTCTGCCCATCTGTGATAACATGGCTCTGCGTAATCCATGATGCATTATGCCAATGACATCAGGTATTTTAAAAGCAATGTGTGGTGTGGGGATGGGCAGCCACACCTGACCTGAATCTGGGTAACTAGGATCAGAGTGGCTGCATACCTGTTGCTCGTTGGTTGGTCTAACAAGCAACAGGTAAAAGCCCCATCCCCACATACACTCAGAAGAGGAGCCTGTATCATGACACATGTCTATCTGCTCTGGACTAATTCCAACTGGCCCACTCTCTACAATAATCTGGTGTCGACAACCCCGTCTTCTGTGTCTCTGTGCTAAAGGTCCCTGAACACGCCACTTGGCTGGCACGTGGTTGGCGAAACTGGCACACGATGATTCACTGACAACATGCTGTATAGATGCCGGCTAGTATTTTTACCGCTGCATCTAATGGTAGTGGATCGCATTGTAACTATCAAGAAATCTAGTTAAAGCTGATTTTACTCACAAGTTGTGGAGGGAATATTGTTATGCATACTGTGTCCCATTTTCCTGAAGGTATTGTTCTTACTGCTTCTGCTGCAGCTGCTTCCACTCCTGTTAATCCTTCAATGAAACAAGCGGGCAAGCAGGAAATGAGCGTTGTTGAATTGATATGTACAAGCTGCTTCAGTGTCGGCCCATCATAACTTTACCATCCACATGCGTCACATTTGTTCCACATGTTTGTTCATCTGAGTTTTGAAGGGTTGTGCTTTAAAACCCTTTCTCTCCGGTCCTCAGTCAACTGACTTCCTGGTATTTAACTCTGGTCTGTCTTATGTTGAAGCTGCTTAGTGGCCGTTTTTCGGTGATTTCCTCGTCAGCAAATCAAGGGACAGCATGTAAAACGGCCGTAGCAGTGACTGTTAGGCCCAGTTTGTTTCAACCAATACTCATGAGGGTCGTTTGATGCTTTATTTTTGACTCTGAAGCATGTGTTGTAGTACTCCTTCGCTAATGATATAGCCTGAATTTTACACAATATTGCTGTACAGAAACACAATATTGTCTATGGAAATATTATGACATCGTCTAGCTGGTGTAGTCCAACCACAATTACATAAATATAAGACAACGCAGCGTAATTGCTAGGGGTGCAACGGTTCACAAAACTCATGGTTCGAATTGTATCACGGTTGTGAGTCACGGATCGGATCATTTTTCGGATCAGCAAAAAAAGTAAAATGGGAGACAAATATAACTTTGCTAAACACTTCAAGCAAGGAGCTGTTGCCCATGGCTTTAAATTAAAACAACATTCAAGATGTCCAATGTTTAAATAAAATCTCAAAATACATAAAATATTCAATGCTCAATTGTTAAAGTAAAGTGCAATATGAGGCATGCATGATACCTTCTTCCTTCAAACAGGGTAGTGTATGAGAAGATATGATTAGATCCGCCCCCAGTAACTGAATTTAATTCCAGTATCATGTTCAATTTCTCACGTTTAAACTAAATTTCAGGAAAATCGGTTCAGTATTAAGCGAGTTACAGTTGATTTTATGTAGAAGTGAAACTCTCAATACACATTGTATGTTTGTATGTTGTTTTTACTAGCGGATCATTACCGCTCCAATATGGCAGACGAGCAGACACATAGCAGCAACGATATGTCATAAAGTAGCGGCAACATAGAGCGATGTGCCGTAAACCAATCATTGCCCTTCTCTGCTTCGAGATTTATGGAATTATTCCATTAAAAAGTAACAGCGGCAGTAAAACTGTATTTCACCTTGTCGGTTATATTTTGCAATTGATCTGCGGTTCACATGGGAGCCGAACCCTGGGGGGGGGGGGGCGATCCATACAGATCACAGATCAACTACGTTCGGTTACACCGCTAGTAATTGCTGTACAGTGGAACCCATCTCAGGCCAAAGCACTATGCTCTACATGTAGCACAACTACATGATTGCAGAGCAGTTAATTGCACATAATTGCCAGCAATGTGACCTACCTGACATCGACCCTGTTTTAAACCAACAAACCAACATAATGTTTTGCTTCAGTGCCACCACATGGCCTAAATAGCATGTAGCCTACGCTAATGAAAAACCGCTACAGAAGACAGTAACCCAAGCAACACCATAGTGTAACTGCAACCATGACCACTTAATGCTGCCTCATGGCGTTGCTCAACCACGCTACAACCCCGCAGGGATATACAGTGCCTTCAGAAAGTGCTTAAACTCAGTAATTTTTTTATTTCACATTTTGTTGTTAGCCCATTGTGACGAAAGAATATACTTTCTTTTTTTTAACGAAAGCTGTTGTGATTTATGGAAGTGTATAGACCTTTTTGGCTGTTACACTTCTTGGAGATTCTTCTTGGGAGTGCCTATCCCCATTTTGCACACCTTGGATCGTGGTGTTCTCTCCCAACTGAAGTTGGCACCAATTTGCGGCTGTCGACACTCTAGAGATTGGATCTGTTAATCTCTCCATTCACTTAGGCTGAGAAGCACCCTCATACATGCTTCAATGTAGGGGTGGTGTTTTACACACGTTGACTGTAACTGCACCGGTACCTTTCACAGGATGTAGCGCTTGGCATTTATACTTTTTAGGAGTTCCGTATTCATGTCATCAGGCCAGGGAATATTTCTTTCTTCACCTTCCAACGTTCCTTGTATGCTCTATATGCGCTGTCTTATGCCTTCAACCTGGTGACCCTCCCTCGAGGCCTAGATTGATGAAGCTCTGGGGGCAAAGTTACCTCTCTGGCAGGTTCTCCCATCTCATCAGAGAATCAGAAGTCATTTGGAACTTGGAACCCTCTTCTTGTACTTCTTGTACTTATCCCATTTCACACTGATTGAAAGGAATGGCGCTCATAGGAAGAACATCTCAAGGAATATAAAAGGAAACTTAAAGGAAACTCCTTCAGAGTTCAAGTTGCTGGATCACGGCAAAGGCGGAACTAGACTAAACACAACATTTACAGTTGTGTTTGTACTTTTCCCTTGTCGTTATGGTTATTGTGTGTAAATCCAATTCATTTTAAACAAAGACCCCGTCAAAAATGTAGAACATGTTTAAAAACAACTGTAAACCATATGTATCAACAACTTACCAACTTACCTTTGTAATTGAGCTCCCATGGCAACAACACACGGAATTTCTGGTTCCAAGAACATGTGCAAGCTCTGCGACTGCACGGAATCGTGAAGAAAGAGTTTTGATTTTTCATGTTTTAGGAGTCTCTGAAGTCAATGTTCCCTCGGAAAGGAGGGCCCATGTTTTCCAGACAAACTCTCACGTTACAAACGCCTGTACTGTTTTCCCATGCGCAGTATTTCTCGGTCCTGGTCCAGGTCACTTAGCTGCACCGGAGCCAGATGCCCCCCCCACCAGCCCCAGCTGCACCCCAGGACCAGCACCACCCTCTAACTCTGATGTAGCCCGTTGGGTAAACCGATCCATTAGTGCCAGTAACACTCTGTAGCGCATGATTCTATGACCCCAACTCAGTCAAGTTTTACCCTCCAACTCAAAAAAAAGCCCAACAGCCAGAGACACAAACCGCAGCCAAATGTCTCTTTAGTCCTCCGCATCAGTTTCAACACATTTCTCAACATCCGGCTGAAACCTCGTGCTCATATGTGCAGAAACCTTTCTCAATGCCAGCTCTCTGAAGAAAAGCGGGAAAAAAAGTTGTACGTCAAGATTGTTGTTTGCTTACAAAGTGCCGTTAAACTATTGAGTTCGATGCTAAAGTGTAGCTTTTCCATGGTACTATGTTGAAGTACATTTGAGGCAAGACATTAATTAGAAAGTGTAAGTGCACGAGAAGAAACGCATGAAGCAGTTGTATGTATGCGGTGTGTATACAGTGTCTGAATAAGTGAGAGATCTTTTGTTTTCAAAAAGATGTACAGTGCTACATGTACACTTTGTGCTCCAAGTCCCGGACATTTTCCTCCGCTTCAGATGGAAAGCTACAACCGAGCTGTTGGAGATAGGGGAGGTTCTTCTCCGCTGTTCCGTGCTCCAGCCCTTGCCGTGCTCCACCTGGTACCTGGGCCTTTGTCCGTCCTCTCGTTCACGGCCCCATGCCGCGGTCCTCCACACCTCCGGCACAGGGCCCTCGTTGGCTCCGTGCGGCTAATAATAGCTTTGCCCCTCCTGTACCGGCTCCTGAGCCTGGCTCCACTGTTTGCCTGCTGTGCGCTGTTGTGACAGGGGCCCGTATGGGAGCCATAATGATACACTGTCTGCATCTCCCTCCCGGTGCTCAGATAGAGATTGTTTAAACAGTATCCTGAGCCGAGGACGGGTCCCATGACAACTCCATAAATATTTACTGCCGGCAGCTCGTCTGCAGGATACCTCTGCAATGTTTTTCTTTTTCTTTTTTTCCTTTTTCATTGTTGTATCTCATAGCGGCGCTATCTCTCTCTCTCGCTCTCTTTTTTTTTTTTTTTTTTTTTTTTTTTTTTCCTCCTAGAATAGTGAGGAGAGGTGTTTTTCATCCCTGTTCCCCCTCACCTTTGTTCCACATCGTTTCATCGTTAATGACAGTTGCAAAGAATGCCCGAGCATCGCTGTAAACAAAGTCGACGAGGGCTTTTAATCTACGCTCCGTACTGCTGCGTGCTACTTGAGGGCAAAAACAAAAGTCTAGAAATTCAAGAGGAAAATCTAAATGTCTTAATGAACTGCACTAATTGAAGGTCTCTCTCTTTTTTTCTTGACAGATGACGGGAAGATCTTTCACGGCAGCGGCGTCGGCGACGCGTTTGGCCCCCGCTGCTTCAAGGGCGACATCATGGGCTGCGGCATCATGTTCCCGCGAGACTACATCCTGGACGGGGAAGGTGAGGACACAGGGGTTTTTGCGCCGCGCCGCAATTAGTCACTCACGAAGGTCTTAGCGCCGGAACCGCCCGCGTGTCCGTGGGAGGTTTTTGCGCTTAAAACGGGTTTAGCGTCAGACAATTGAAATTGCGTCCGGGTGGTTTTCTTCAGACAGGGAACGCCGTGTTCCGCGTGTGGGGGGAATGCGGCTCAGATAACCCGCGCCTTCCAGGTTCGCCCACGCGAGAAATGGAAAGAAAATCCAAAATCTTTCGCCGAGTAGTGTGTCTGACGTTTCGCATGGCGTTCCAAAATCGACAAAGGTTCTGCCCCAGCCCCGTTCCAAATAATAACCCTTTATAGTTCGATATCTGATATGTTTTCCGTTGGCTTCTGGTTTGTATCGCTTCCTGGCACGGTGGCTTGGCCAGCTACGTACCTTTGTCCCTCACGCCAAATCTCTGTCTTTCACCAGACGCGGACAAATGGGAACAGCTGGACGTCCATCCCAGGCAGGAAGGCATCCAGAACGTTCTGTACCTGAAGAACGAGGACGAGGAGGAGGACGACGAGGAAGGGGAGATGGACCTGGAGCGCGGGCAGGAGGGCCGGAAGGTCACGGTGAGGAGCTCTCTCTCTCCGATGCCCTCTTTTCCAGGAGGATTTGAAGTAATATACATAAGCGGTCAAATAACGATTATATGGCGTCCTGGTGCACTAAAACCTGGCTCTGGAAGGGAATGTACCCTTTACCCTCATCCAAGCACTTCCTGTTCTGGCCGTGGGTCGTACGCTTTGTCCTCGTTGATGTTTGAACTTCTCTGATTGCCGTTCAGGTTATGCCCGGTGCCTTTTACTCTCCCATCGCCGGCCTCGGTGCTGCAACCTGAGGCTTGGGGGTGGGGGTGTACATTACCATCGAGGTCCATCACGGAGGTTCCCTCGCTGCATGTGTACGCTTGCACGTATGGGGGGTAATCTGGGTGCTTACGTGCACCTGAGTCTGACGGTGTGCACGTCGGAGAGCCGCGGCACACGGCTGGCGCTGCCGCTCGAACCAATGAGGTCTGTCGCAATTTTTGCTCAGTCTTGGTCTGAGGCCGTCACTGAAAAGCTGTTAAGCCTCTCTTTCGGAGAGTGGGCGGTACAGTAAATGTTTGATATATGACTCAACTTGATTTTTCAAGACACACACACACACACACACACACACACACACACACACACACGCAGACACACTGTACAGTGCTTCACTTGTTGTACAATAATAGGTATTTGCTTTAAGACTTGGAAACAAGTCCCGGGCAGTCGTTTTGAAAAGCCTGTTTATGCTCCGTCCCAGTTCTGTACGCTCCTTTTTGGAACAGCTGGTTAATATTTAATCTTGTGTTATGATTTAGTTGGGACATGTACTGTAAACACTCTTTTTTTTTTTTTTTTTTTTTTTAACACACAGGAAATACACATTACATGATCAACTATTTGTTTAAAAGACATTCGCTAATGCACGCATTTCTTGTTTGTGAATTGAATGCTCTCAAAATAGTTCTGTTGCAGTATCAATGGTAAGAAAATAAAGTCCTAATTCTGCTGCTCTGCCACTGTCCAATATCTGCAGTAGTGTCCTACAAGTAGTGAAAGCTCTCTACGCCGACTCACTGTCGCCCCCCTGTGGCCTGCAGGTGTTCTTCACCAGGAATGGGAAGCTGATGGGGCGCAGGGAGGTGGCGGTCCCACCCGGCGGCCTCTACCCCACGGTGGGGATGCTGAGCAGCGGCGAGAAGGTCAAAGTGGACCTGCACCCCCTCAGCGGCTGAGGAGGACGTGGCGGAGGGGTGCAGCGTCCCGTCGCGGCGGCCTGCAGTTTGACCTCTCAGCCCACGGGAGCCCGGCACGCAGCCAAGCAGCCAGCATGCGCACTAAGCCCACCACACCACCTCTCCCCAAGCCGGCGAGTCCCTCTGATCTGACCGTCTTCCCTCGCCGCCGCCCATGATCTGCAGTTATTAGAGTTCCGAAACAAAAGAAAATGTCCGGTTGTAGAATCCTGGCTGCTCCCCATCACAAAACGCTATGCAATCTTTTGTGCCCCCTCCCCACCCAAACCCCGTGAAGCATGCTGTGTGAGCGTCCCCAACCCTCCTAATGACCCACCAGAGCTCCCACCCGACCCGAGGTCAACCACCCCTACCCTCCCTGGAGCTGTTTGGTCGGGGAACAATGGATCTGGTTTAATATTCCAGGGACGCACTTATTCTTCTCACAGAAACCGCTGTTCTTCATCAATGTCCGTTTGAGGAGATGCTTTAATGGGAAAGTAGGAAGGCACGACGGGTGTGTGTTTACAGGAGGAAACGTGCAGGTGATCTATTCAGTTTGCAACATGTACAGTACCTTTTAACAATATATTTTCTATTAAAGATAAAATAAAATAAAATAAAAACCTATGTATATGTAACTATATCTTCTACTTATAGAGATCAGGGAATATGATTTTTTTTGTAAGTGGCATTATGTAACTAAGAACATTAGTATGTGAGGACGGGGGGCATTCAGGTCTTTCTCAGCGCAGGGAGATCCGTACAGGATTTAGAAAATTACCCAAAGCACTGTGCCCGTTTGGCCCTCATGGGGAAGGATTGTTTGAGATACTAGTTCTCCTTATTTTTATGATGTAAAACAACGGTTTGCCCTAATTTCTCTTTGAGGGAGTTTTTTTTTTTTTTTCTTTTCATGGATGTCGCGAACAAGTTCTTGCCCCGATATTTTACTCCTTTTTCTTTCCCCCCCCCTTTTTTTTTTTTTTGAAGACGCACTCTGATTAGGACGTGTTACCTGCTGGACACTCTTTGAAGATACTGACAATGACGTTTGTTTGCTGTTGTCCGCCGCATGCGTTTTAAAAAAAAAGTCACTGTATACTGAAATGCATGCAGCCCCGAGCACTTTATTGACGTCTGTCTGGGTAAGAAACGAGAGCCGAAGCAATCCACACGCTTCAACGCTGTGTGCACCTTAGAGGGTAATAAGTTGTGATTGTCATGTTACCTTGTCTTAAGCGGAGCTGGATTTCCACGCCAAATGATGTTTGTTTGGCAGCTACTGTGTTATGTGCTTTGTTTGGTCTTTTCTTCTTTACCGTCTCACTTTTTATATGGGAACGTTATCACAATACACTGCAGCTCATCCACCAAGTTGGTTAACCAACCTCTTAATCAAATGCATGCGTGTTTACTCAACGTGCCTCTTGTTTTAAGGCTGTCATTTTACGCCCTGAACTCCAGCTGTATGTCTGTTGTTTTTCCTTTCGAAGACCATTAATTCTGCTATGTTGTATACTGTGTTCATTCCTCGTGTGTTTTCAGCATTTCGTCGATAACAACTGTTGGCAATCACACGCTTGCAGAATCCTGGGCTGATGCTAATGCACGTCAGCCTCTGCAGGCTACGACGCGGAGCCATAAATCAGGCTTATTAGTCCATACATATCTCCTGATGATTGTATATTTCATTTCCTCATTTAGGTCCTAACATGTTAACGGTTGAGGGGCGTAATAAGTTGATGATGAATGATCTGTAGACCACATTAAATGAACAGGTGATTTTCTCTGGCCGCGCTTCAAATTGAGACATTTACAGTTTCATTTAAACTGAATGTCTCAGTCTCAAATGGTGTGTTCAGACATATCTCGAATGTAGCCATTATCAAATTTACATTTAGATCAGTACAGTTCATATACTTCAAAATATTTTCTTGGGATTTGCAGAAAGTTGCAATAAAACTTAAAAATATAATTGGAGCTCAAAGTAAACCTTGTCCAACCTTGTGTCCAATTCTAAACACATCAAGGAGTGTTTGATCTGGTCACAAATTTTTGAGCCATACGTCGTGTACGGTTTATTTTCCAAGATCTGTGATGAAAAGTAATATTCACAAATCATGCCATTAAAGAATGTCTGTTCTAAGTCAGATTTGAATGTGACTCGTCCTCGTTTCTTGATTTGGAGTGAAAGTGTAGAAATCCCCTTCTTCCCGACCCTACCTTACAGTGACGTCTATGTATTAATCAACAGTACCATGTAGTTAAATGAACTTACTTGGTCAAGGCCTATTGAAATTACTTTATTTATATGAACTTTAACAATATTTTGGTCCCCTGCTAAAAACAGCATAACACATTCACATGAAGCACAGTATCTTGTTTCAGATGGTTTCAGCATTTTAGCTGCACAACTACATACAAAGTCAAAAACAGAGTGAATAGATTTACTCCCCAGAAAGCCGGTGTAAAAAAAACAACACTAAAACATGCAAAAGTTGTATAATCAAACTACAATTTGTACTCCTGTTTTCCAAAATAGAACTGCCCTTGTGTCCTTTATTTTCCCTGTTGCATGTCACTCCATTATTGGTGACAACCTTTCTTTATAGACTACAATAAGTTAACAGTCATCAAAAGGGGGTAAAGGAAACTCTGCGTCTGATGAAAGTTGGGCAAGTACTGTAGAGGAGTATTTAAATGTACATTTCAGGTCTAATTCTGTAGGAGCATCAAATGCGCCCAGATGGTCAAACTAGCTAAAGCTCGTCCTTTTTTGGAATGTCTCGTGAGTATTCTGAAGGTTACATGAAGGTCGGAAGAGGCACAGAAGGCCTGCGGTCAAGCACACAGCACATACGGCAGAAACTGGTCTTTCGATAAGAACAGAGATGGAGAGATCAGATGTGGAAATGCACGATGTCAGAGGAGAAGTCAGTCTTAACATCTGATATAAAACAAAAAGGGGCAGACTTCAGTTGACTCATACGTCCTCCACCTCCTCTTCCTCGTCGTCGTCATAGTGGCGGTTTCGTTTGATCATCTCCTCCACAGACAATGCCTCCTGCTCTTGTTCCGTCTCCTCTTCACTGTCCCAGAAGCCCACATCCTGGGAGGAGCGGCTGACCTCAGCCTCCTCGCCCTCTGGGGACAACGCCTCCATGGGCTCCAGGGGGGTCTCCTGGCATTTCAGGGAAGGCAGCTCCTCCTCCTCCTCCTCCTCCTCCTCTTCCTCTTCTACACCTCCATCTTCTCCCTCCAACTCCCCTTCCTCCATCTTCTCCTCGTGTCTTTGCTCTTGTTCTGCTCCCAGGGTGTCATCACGCTCTTCCTCTTGTGCGACGTCGACGATGTCCAACGGTCCCGTCTTCTCCGGTTCTCCATCCTCTTCCTCGCCCGAGCTGGTGTGGATGTCCACACAGCCGTCTTCAGTGGGAGTGTGGCTGTCTGATGACTGGCCACTGGGCTGGAGCTCCATGCTGGCGGGCTCTGGGCTGAGCTCTCGGACATCTATGGCCTCATCGAGGGCAGGCGGGGGGCTAGGGCTCTGTTGTCTGGCCTCTGAAGCAGGTGGACTGGCGGCCAAAGTGAAGGGCCGGCTGCGCTCCTTGAGTGAGGAGTTTCGGCGCATGCTGGACAGGTCTTCAGCGTCTGGACTCTGCACGGCGGAAAAGGAGTTTTCCTCTGGAGGCCACTTTGCACGGACAGGCTTGCAGGCGGGGCTCCCATCTGTGGTCGCCACGGGTAGGTCGCCCCCGCTGCTATGAGCGGTCGCCTCTCCGGCCTCTGTCGGCGGCGGCCAGGAGATCTTGAGCCTGCGGGTCTCGGTGGGCCGCTGGGCCTTCTCTACGGATCCTTGGCCCAGAGTCTCCATAGTGGCCATCAGGACGTTGACCTTAGCCAGCGGAGACTCCTCCACGCTGGGGCTGTCAAGGTCGGAGGCCGGGCTCGGGGTCTGCACCTTTGGCTTGTTCTCGGCCCTGATCTGGGGCGAGGTCTCGCCAGCCTCGCCTCTGGCCTCCCACAGCTCCTTGTGGGGCCGGAGCCCGAAACCCTCGTCGTAGTTGCCCTTGGACTTGAAGAGCTGACAGAAGTGCGGCTTGCAGTAGACGTTGTTGTGCAGAGAGGCGTAGTTCCCCAAGCTGGCCAGGTGGGGGAGACAATTTGAGATGTCAGCAAACAGAAAGGAACACAGCTAATCGTGTTGATTCGTGGGAGTCAAGTGAAGAGATTAAATTTCAAAATTGTCATTAGAGTGTGTATATGCGTGTGTCCCCCACCTGAGCTTGGTGTTGCAGTGTGAGCAGCGGAAGCAGGTGTTGTGGTACACCTGCTGGTTGGCCACCAGTCTTTCTAGAGGATAAACCGTCTTCAGACAGGAGACACATGTTTCCCTCACCGGCGGGCGGAAGCTCTGTCAGACAGACACGTCAGTTAATAAAACTGTTGGAGCAGACGTTGATGTGTTGTGTTTATAGAGAGAGAAAGGGAGAGATGGATCAAAGATATATGCATGAACACACACACACACACACACACACACACACACACACACACACACACACACACACACACACACACACACACACACACACACACACACACACACACACACACACACACACACACACACACACACACACACACACACACACAAAGACAGACAGCTCACCCTTGTGGCCTTGGGCTGAGAAGATTCTCTCTGAGACACTGGCGTGCCGCCACTGGAGCCTGCTGGGATATGAAGATGTTATGTGAACACGCAGCGACAGTTACAGCACTAGAGGGAGCAAGTGCACACAAACAATTTGATCAAAGCACAGACCAGGGCAGACATTTGCACAGCGAGCCAACGGTACAGTTCTAAATAGGGAAAATGTTCAGTGAAGAATAGTCCACATCCCCAGCACTCCATTACCAATTATTTGTTGTGTGACACAAAGAGAAGAAAAAAAAACCAAAGAGGAGCTCCACCAGAAGCAGCCCCGCGGGTCATTGTTTAAGCTTCCTGTGCAAAACAGAGAGAAGGAAAGACACGGAGAGGAAGTTACCGTTGCTCTCGGAGCTGGAACCTTTCCTGCTGTTGGGATCAGACTCTGGATCCTGGAGAAAGAAAGAGAGGGAGAGAAAAGAGAGGGGGTCACAACCTTATCAGACAGCCCGACTGATTTTATCTGACGTTGGGTGTCATGTGCTCCCTACGCCTTCCTAAAGTACAATGCTCTCCACATCCCACCGTCACGCTGCATTCTGGGTTACGAGCAATTATGGAGTGGCGGATAAACAAGCGGCTAATGATGAGTCTTGGTTATTATAGTAAAGAAAATAAATAAATAAATAAATAAATAAGTAAATAAACAAACAAACACAAGAGTTCTAACTTTCGTATAACGTTTTGTATTGTGGAACAGTGTAAACCTTCCAGAGATTCGTGCGGGGCGGGAATGAGTGGGAAAATATTCTGCGTAGTTTTGCTTGTGAAATTCCAACTCGTTTATCATCATCATCATCATCATCATCATCATCATGCTGCTCTCACCAAGTCCAGGGTGCACGGAGGAACATTCTCCTTCTGTTTCCCACAGTAACTGTCCAGCTGATCGCTCTGCGACGGGGGAGAGGGGAGCGAGAAAACGTGAAATGTGTGTGGAAGTGCAGGGATAAAGTCTGAATCACTGGGCGGGGTGCACAAGTGTAGCTCAGCGGAAGGAGCACAAAAAACGGCTTTGGAGAGTAGGGTTCTCCGCAGAGGGGCTTGCTGCCGCCGCCCGCCCCCCCTGCAACGAATTAAGAAAGGCGTAGGATTACTGGAGCACTCACGCTGACGGAGGAGGGAAGGCCGTCCTGCTTGGAGACAGCGGCTTGGTACAGGGCCATCCTGTCCCGGAGGGGCGTGGACTCGGCTAGACCTCCATCTGACACACAGCACAACAAGTTATCCTCCTTTATCACAGAGACACTAGCACAAGAGCCATTTCATTCAGTTATGTGGATTGTTCTAACCTAAACAAAATCCTTTTATTCGTTCCCCCCCCGATGGATTCTAAAAGTCGGGGCGATGTTTATTTTAACTCTGCCAAGTTCATCCTCGGTTCAGAATGTGCTCGCGAGCCGGCCGGGCGGGGAAACAGGACACGGGGTCACAAGTCTGCTGGAGTGCGTGAGGAAAAAACAGGGCCAGTCTCTCTCTTCCTGTGCTTCATGAATGACTCCGCTGATCTCGGGATTTCTTTTTTTCCTGGAAGCCGAAATCGTCGCCTCAGAGCCTCTGGCTTCCCTCGCACAGAACCGGGAGGAGGATTTTAATCCACAGCGACAGACACTGTTTGTTAATTATGGAGTAATAGGGACGTGCCGTTTAGCGGGGGGATACTGGAACAAGAACGACAAGCCTAATTGTAGGATTTTTTTTTTTTTTAAAGCCTAAAAGCCTAATTCAACAGCTATATTTAATACAGAGTTCAGAACATCTACTTTGATATTGTACTTGTAGTAGAAAACAATCCAACACACCACTGCTTGAACCATAAGAACAGGAGTAAACATAGGAATAGTCAGCAAAGTTTGACAAGACAAACATTTATGTGCAAATAATTTAACGATTCAATGATTGACGTCAGCAACTTCCTTTGCTGCACGTGTGTGTGTGTGTGTGTGTGTGTGTGTGTGTGTGTGTGTGTGTGTGTGTGTGTGTACCTCCTTGTAGCTGGTCCATGTTGGCGGTATTACCAGCGTTTCCTTCGCTCTCTTCCTGCTCTCTGGAAACCTTCATGAAGACAAAACACACAGAGAAGGACTTGTTAGAGTGTGTGAGGCAACTAAGGATTCAAATATCAGCCACCAACACAACACACACACAGCCAGCCACATATGATGCTCACATGTTGGAACTGGTCGTGCGAACAGGCGGGAGGTCGCAGCAGTCATCGGGACGATCAAAGAAAGGACAGAGGAAAAGAACAAAAGAGGAAATTAAAGTGGCAAGACGGACCGTCGGGGTGGGGGCCTGTGTTTTTGTCCAGTCCCGCCCACATTAATCCCCTTATGAGCTCAGAGAGACACCCCGTCTGTCCACACACACACACACACACACACACACACACACACACACACGTGTGTGTATAGAACATACTTTCAACTATTGGTTGGTCCTCAGCCCAAATCTGCCGGCTCTCCGCAGTACTTGTCTTAGCTTACGGGGCCTGGACTCTCAAGATTTAATTTACTTCTCATTGGGAATCGAGCAGAAAACTGCTTTAATCCAACCAAGAGACTCGGGGCTACCACCACAGGATCTCCTCGGCGATCTGCTGATTTGAGATCAGCTGATGAGGCTCTGCTCCCAATGCAGAGACTCCACGGACTCTTAAAATACACCAGAGTGTACTCTATAAGTCAACAGGGCTCGGAGATCTACTCGGAGTGAGCCAACAATCTGGCCGCTTTGTACTTTGTATGGCCACACACCTGGCCCAGGTACACAGCCCATAACAGCCTTCAATCCTGTAGAAACACATTCAACGCCCTCACCTAAATCTGAGTCCAACAAACCTGACCAGACAGGACTCTACAAGGATCCCCCCCCCCCCGTCATCTTGTGTTTAACATTGTGTAATGTGGTGTTGCTATGCAATTATAGAGGTTTGACAGAAAAATAAAGTTCTTGAAATTTGGGCGAGTGTCAGTCAGTCATCCTACCCGAGAGTCAAATTCATTTTTGTTCCCTCTCATGAGGTAGTGGTATTGTGTAAATGTTTCTGTTTTTTTCTGAGTATCTCATGCGTGGACATCCGCGGGTAATTGCCATATAACTGGAAAATTACGCGGCAAGTGAAATTGCTCTTCATCAATCCAATTTCACGTTCAATATTGTTTTTCCGAAAAAAATCCACTTTTTGGACGCCGCCCATCTCGTACCTGCCTCTGTCCGAGACAGAATCAAACCCGAATCACTGTCGTAAGCAAGATGAGATTGAATCCTTAAAAATATTGACTTGAGATTGGAACTGAGACAAAGACCAGAGTCCAGCCTGCTGCTGAAATATACCAACACCACCCCCTCCCCAAACGCAGAACCTTATTGGACACTTTGTTATATTATTGAACCGTATTTTGAACTTTTTTTTTTAATAGAAAGTTTGGAAATTTAAATCATAAAACTTTTTACCCATTTGAACCCAATTTTTTTTGCAACCATGTTATTGGAGAAAAAAAAAAAAAGGCGCCAATGTTTATTTAAATTTTATTTATGTGGCAGCCAACATGCTGTAGTCATTTATATTAATAGGAGGGGATTCTGCGCGGATATTCTTTTGTTTATACACTGCAGCTGAAGAATATGAAAAATGGCGTTTGTGTTTCTGCTCATGCCAAACTCCTTTTATCCAAACACAAAAGAAACCGCCCGCGGCGTTTGTCGTAAAATAACGTCATGAAGCTGTAACCGCCTTTCTAAAAAGGAGTCATCCAATGGTTAAAAGGCTGAAAGAGATGAGCAAGGGTATCAAAGCCGAGAGAGAGAGAGAGAGAGAGAGAGAGAGAGAGAGAGAGAGAGAGAGAGAGAGAGAGAGAGAGAGAGAGAGAGAGAGAGAGAGAGAGAGAGAGAGAGAGAGAGAGAGAGAGAGAGAGAGAGAGAGAGAGAGAGAGAGAGAGAGAGAGAGAGAGAGAGAGAGAGAGAGAGAGAGAGAGAGAGAGAGAGAGAGAGAGAGAGAATTCCTACCAGGACACCATTCACCAGAAGAAAAAAAAAAAAGACAAAATAATACCCCAATACACCAACAGCATCATCATCATCATCATCAAAATGGATCAATCCCCATGGGTGGATTATCTTCCAAAAACTGGAGGTGAGGGGGTGAGGGGCGTGTGTGTCTGTGCTTTGTGCGCACGACTGTCATTAGGAATGGGATGTAAACAAGCAGCAGGGCCGTCCCGGGCCGGGCTAAATCTCAGGAGGCCTGATCAGGAGGCTAGACAAAGAATCTACTAATCCTGATAACATTAAAGCCCTTATACAGACTGACAGACAGACTCACCATTGCCCGCCATGTCCCTGAACTCCAATTACACGAAACACCACACAGTCAGCCCAGTCGCCAACAATACTGTCCTATGTATATTCATTTATTTCGGCAGACTATACCTGTGTATTAACCAACAGCCCAAGTCTGTCGCCTTTAAGAGTAGAGCCTACAACACTACCGGCGCCAAACTACACGCGACGACGGTTCGAAGTGAGTCAACACGTTTGAAAGGCGCTACCTACAAACGCTCAAGGCACCCCCGTGAAACAGCCTTTCAAAAAGGCAATTTTGCCCCCTCAAGGGTACTTTCATACCAGTGAAAAGTCACCCCGCGTGCAGCTGTGTCATCAAAGGACCTCGTTCGGCCTCAATGAAGTCAGCAAAAAAAAAAAAAAAAAAAGCACAGAACACGTCCAAAAAAGGGAGCAGTGTGTATCTGGCAGCGGCAATAGAAACGGTTCTCAACCCAAGGGAGTAAAAAAAAGAAAAAAAAAAAAAAAGAGACACGATCCGCACGTTAAAACAAGTGTATAGCTACCTCCAGAGAGGTGGGGAGGGGCTGGTGGTCCGGATCCGGAGATGGATGAGGAGGGACCAGGATGCAAAGGGAGGCGTCTGCCCGGTCACTGCTCAGGGACTCAAACTCTTTCTAGGAGCTGTTACCACCGTGTGGCACTAACTCAGCACGTCCCAGCGTCTGAGTCCCTTCGTCCGAAATGAGGGAGACGGGTGGGCAGATGGTTGCAGAGGGTGGTTGACTGGGAGCAGGTGTTGAGGGCGGGGCTGGGTTTTGGGTGCGCGCACATGTGTGTGTGTGTGTGTGTGTGTGTGTGTGTGTGTGTGTGTGTGTGTGTGTGTGTGTGTGTGTGTGTGTGTGTGTGTGTGTGTGTGTGTCTGGATGAGGGGGACGGTGATGAGGGCGCGGCATCGGGAGAAGGGGGAGGCCAAGGGTGCCACGTGGTGGTGTTATAGAAAGAGGACGGAGGGTGGAGGGCTTCTCCCCCCCCCCTTAGCCCACTGTGTCACGGTTCCCTGCCACTGTGGGCGGGGCCGTTCGAGGAAGGAAGGGAAGGGCACCCGGGAGGAGCAGCTGGCCGAGTGGGAGGTTGGCTGGGGAGGGAGATACGGGGGAAATGATGGGATGAGTGGGAGGAGGGGCTGGACCGAAAGGGGGGGGGTCAGGTCAATTAATTTCGGAGCACTTCTGCCTCACGACTGCATGGGCCAACTCCCCCAACACCTCCCCCCCCCCGCAACATAACATAAGTGTAAACAGAAGAAAGGGGTTGAAGCTGGAAATGAGAGTGCTGCCCCCGCCCCCCCCGTCTTTCATGAGAAGCAGGGAGACAAATCGGAGAAGCAAGAAAGAAAGAGAAAAACTGCAACAGAAGGGAGCAGAGAGAAGATTGATGAGCGGTAGTTGAGGTGTGTGTGTGGGGGGGGGGGGGTGACTATCTTGCATTTCTCGGAGTGGGTGGGTGACTGGTAGTGGGTGGGGGCTCAGAGTTGCCTGGAGGGGCCCCCAGCGATCAGATCAGCAGTCTACAGTCATGAGCCTTTCAGCCTTCCCCCATGACATCATCAGCGCTAACAAAGGAAGCCGGAGGGCCCGATTCTTTTTTGGGGGGGGGGGGGGATACGGCTGAAGCACTGACTCATCCACCGTAAGGGACTCAAACAACTTCTTCCCAACAACTGTGGCCGTGCACCAAACAGGGAATCAAACTGCCAAAATCTGTGGCGAGGTCGGTCTTAAAATCGGGAGAGTTATTTCAGAACGCTGGTTTTAAAAGCACACCCCCCCCCCCTTTCTTTTTCCTTTGAGAAAAAACACCCGTCACAAAATCCGAATAAAACATTTCAATCAAAATCCCATCCCCAGCTCAACATGTGGGAGCAGCCGCTTTGTGGAATAACAAATATGGCCAGGCCTGCTGCCCTGGTGACCTCGATGGCAAAAACCTTTATCTCCGTTCGAGAAAAGATGAATGGGCCCAAATTCCTCGCGAGGAGGAGAAAGTTCAAAGTGAGAGCAGTGGCTGTCTGAGCGCTGTCGCACAAACAAGACAGAAAAAGGGACCTAAAACTACTACAATGTCAAGTGCAGTACGGGTCAGTGTGTCTATGGCCATTTTAACCTGATTTCTACCTTCTATGAGATGGAACTGAAGCTCGGGCGAATCAGAGAGGAATGCACCAGCGGTGTTTGCCGGGCCCGGATCCGATCCGGACTGAAGTAATGCCACGCCTCTTTAGCGCTTCAGAACGACCTCTTGTGTTGGGGTTGGGGGTTAGAATGGGTTCTCTGTGCGTCGCAGCATTGGCGCGGGCGCCCCGCATGTGACACACGCCGCGTGTGACCGCGCCACATCGGACATGCTTTGAAGAGGAAGTGCATGACTGGACTTCCGGGCTCCTCGACTTCTGGACGAGGCAGATATGAAAGAGCTGCGAGCGGAGTGTGAGCTGGATTGTTGATTGACCCAGTTAATGATACTGAAGATGTCTAAGCGGACAAGTCAGCTGAGAGTATGTGTGTGTAGATGTGTAGCTGAGAGATGGTGAACTGAAAAGAAGCGGCACCATGTGACTAGTAACATGACAGCAACAGGGGTGGGGCGGGGGTCTGAGTACTTTAAGAACAAGAAGGCATTCTTTCCTCAAAGTGATCACACACACACACACACACACACACACACACACACACACACACACACACACACACACACACACACACACACACACACACACACACACACACACACACACACACACACACACACACACACACTCTCTCTTCAACTCGAATTACAGACTTTGGAATGTCGATTACATTTCAAAACACTTCGCTTTGAAATATTAGATATATTGCACAGGGAAGTAACATGGAAAACAGGGATCAGCTCTCATTACAGTACAAAGAGACACACAGCCATGCTTATCTTAACCACTTTTGCACAATGAGTCATGGTAAAAGTGACAGAAAAGACTTATAGGCTCCACCATTGAGAGCAGACTTGCCTTGGTGGCCAGGTTGGCCTCTCCCTTCTCGAACATCATCTTGAGGCTGTTGAGGGGGACGTTGGGCTTCTCGGAGGCAGGGACTTCGGCCGCGCCTCCTCCCTCGCGCCTCTCCGAATCCCTCCTGCCGTTGCTCTCCATGTCTGCCGCTTCCTCTGAGCCGGAGGGCCGTCGGCCGGACTGAGGCCTGTCCTGAGGGGGAGCTCCTGGTTCCGGCTCTGACTGGTTTGCCGGGATCCTGGTCGAGGGGGTGGCGTCGGCGTCGTCGTCCTCCTCCCGGTGCCGCGGCGTGGGGGCGCTGGCTTTCGGGCCGTCTGTCCGGCTGTGGACGTGCAAGGTCGGCGTAGAACCAGCCGAGAGGGCACCGCGGGCCGGCGGTGTCGCGGCGGTGCAGGGTGTGGCACGGGGCTGGGGTCTTTGGCTGCCGCCCTGCTGCTGCTCCCAGCGTTTCTTCAGGAGACTCAGGTTCCCACCGCGGAGGGTCGATGGCAATGGCTCCACTACCTGGGGGTGGGAGGGGGGAGAAACAGGCACTCAGTGGCTTTTCGAATGTAGTCTCTCTTCCCCCCCCCCCCTCTCCCCTCCTCCCCCCTTAGCCATAGGGGCAACCTGAGTAAACACTATTAGTAAATGGTAGCATCACCTTTCACCTTGCGCAAGCTCATTAAAACACACTACACAAATACCCTTCTCTACGAGAGTGTCCGAGCAGAAGCCTGTTCCAGGATCGGCAGAACTGAGTCCATGACAATGCATTTACCAGAGCTCCAGTGAATCCCACTCGCATGTCCATTTAAACTTTCAGATAACCGAACGGGTGGAGTTGATGCATCTAAACAACGAATAACGAAGATACCAGCGGGTATATTGTAAGTCTCATAACTGCAGCAAATAAGTATCTTAGTATTACAGCTGGTGCTGTCCTACTAACAACCAAGTATCCAAATGCCATACGGACGTATACAAGGTGTTGGTGTGCACCAGTCACACAGACGGTTAAGAATGAACATTATTTCAGCAGAGTGGGGAAGCGATATAAAGGAAGATAAAAAAAAAAAAAAAAAGAAGACATCACACCTAGTCACAGAATAATTTAGAAACTACAGCCACATCATGAATCTGTACTTTGCTCCCTCAGAAAATCTCCTCAGCGTTGAACTCAATCGCCTGGTGAATCAGCCGAGAAGTTTGCAACGCTAAACCATGTCATCACACCAACTCAGAGTCACACTATAAATAAACATTGATGCAAACACAAAAGCCAGAGAAAAGAAAGAAAACAAGAGCACTTTCACCAGAAACAAAAAAAGGGGCCATTAGCGGGCCAGCATGCCTTTCTATTAACATGGATCCTATGTGTAAAACGTACAAAAAGTTCTCATGTTGAGCTTCCTTCCTTTGTTACAACACAGAATACAAACGTGTCTCTTTACCAATATGCCATGAGAAAAACCTGAGAGAGGCTGATGACCCCGGCGGTCCAGTTGGCGTCGTTGAGAGCGTGAGTGTGTGTTTATCTGCTGACCGGTTGGAAATGCTACAAACTGTCCCAGATGTGAGCCTGGAGAAGTGTTCAGATCAGCATGAAGGAGCTGGCTCACCCCTCTGCAGCACACACACACAGACACACACACACACACACACACACACACACACACACACAGGGAAGGAGAAAGAAGCAAAGAGAGAGGGAGAGAGGGAGAGAGAGAGAGAGAGAGAGAGAGAGACGGGGGAGGGAGCAAGAGAGAAAATCAGAAACAGAGAAAGTCAGTGAAGGGTAGGTGGGTGGAGAGTGTGTGTGTGTGGGGGGGGGGGGGGGGGGGGTTGGAGCAGGAAATGGGAGGGGGAAAAAAAAAAAAAAAAAAAAAAAAAAAAAAAGGTAGGTTGGAGACCACAAGAAAGAAAAGAACGGTTCTTCCTCAACGCAGAGTAAACCTGCCCCACAGCGGACCTTAAGAAAGAATGCTCCATTCTCCCCCAAGCCGTACGCACGGGTCCCGGTGTCTGAGATCACTTTTCGGAGGTAGTCAACCCAGGAACCCCACCCTTTTTGTGTGGTCAAAAAAACAAACAAAAAAAAACAAAAAACCCCGTCTCATTGAAACAAGGCAATGGTGTGTCCGGGCGTAAACACAGCACTACATTAATGGATCTGCCCTTCCCACAGGAACAATTGTAATCAACAAATAATGAGAAATCCTACACTTCGCTACTGACAATAGATCAGTGCAAAGAACAACACCTTTATGTACCTTGGCTTGTAAAGGCCGTTTCTGGCCCTCTGCCACCCCCTGTTGAGCGCTCTCCCCCTCTCCAGACACAGGAACGAGGCCAGACCAAGGCCAACAAGACAACAGGCTCGGAGCGAGCGGGACCGTGGGCCCCCGGACTTGAATCATTAACCACGAGGCAGCAGATACCGATCCAACATGTGCCGCCTTCACAGCACGAGTGCCCTCTCAGCGCCGCTGATGAACTCGGACCAGCCGCTCCGTGTTCACCGATGGCTGCATTACCTTCAGATTACGGCCTCTAAATGAGGATTAGGGCTTTACTAGCTTTCAAGTACAACATGTGGACAGACAGGCGTGGCATGGCGGTGCCACTTTGTCTGCACTTGAACAACAGAGGGAGCAAGAGATAAATCAGCACTGCTAAACGTGTGTGTTTAATTGGTATCATTATCATTCTGTCCATTACCGTTTTCTTCTTCTCTGCGTTGCCCTCCTCTGCAGCCATCTGGTATCTGAGAGAGAGAGAGAAGAAGTTGGGGAAAGGGGTGTGAACGGCAAGCCACGTGTAGCAGTCCAGTTCTTGGAAACATGGAAGTGAGAGACAATAGCATCTTGTCTTGCCCTGCCCTAAAACACTACCATGTGGGACCAGAGAATTTCCCTCCCTCCATCCAGAAGCAATGACACACCTTCCCCAAAACCGTGTCAAAATGACTGTCCACGCAAAATCACCGAAGCTGAACTGTGCAGAGCAATCCATTCGATTTGAATGTATGGGGGCGCAATTAACCCCATTACTCCCAACCCCTTTACTCTGGAGACGTATTATAATAGGCCTACTTGTAGTGAGATCCAACGGCTTGAATAATTACTAGTCTAACATCTATCCCATCTACCCCTAGAGGTGGGTGAATAGTAACTCCTGGTTGTCAAATAGAGTAAATGCACAGGAGAAACTTGTTGGCATGAAACCACTAATCTTTTCAATTAGCGGGATTAGTAATTCAATACTGGGGGGGGCTCATATAGTGGAATATTCCTTTAAGAAAGTTACCTTAGCTGTACTTGGTAGTATATGCGTACATGTTGATGAAATTGAGTTAACAGGTTTGGACCGATTTTACAGATAAGCACAGCTCGGTGGAAGAGAAGAAAGTCAAAAAGCGAATCGCGTGCGGCGAGGCTACGATCAAACCCATCAAATCTGATTTGATGACGTCTTACCGAGTGACGCGCTGATAAACAGACAAGGAACACATCGACCGTTTGTCTGTTACAGGTAAAGGGGGCGGGAGGCAGAAATAGAAAGAGGAGACGTGAATTGTTACTTGGAGAAGCGCTCGGCGATGGCGTTATTTTTCCCCCTTGCAGAGACGATGGACATCTCTTTGGCGGTGACCCTTAGCGACTGGGATGCCCACTGCCGGCGGCTGAATGGAGCGACAGAGGCCATTTTCACTTTCCCTTTGTAATGTCTGGTTTAGCGGTTGGTCCACTTGGCAGAAACGCACTCAGAAATTCTTGCAACTAGGGAGGAGAGGAAAAAAAAAAAAAAACGGGGAACATTTTTTTTTTCAGAATGAATACAAACAAGGGAAGACAAACAAGCGCAATGAGGCAATGGGAATGGTGCAATACTGATATAGCAATGGTCTCTTTGCTGACCTCCAGCAAGGGGGATTTTATCAAGCATTTCTGAGCAGGGAGACTCATGCTACATCATAACTCTCATCGACACAGAATCAAGATAGACAGTATGCCAAATAGGCTGTAGACCATGCTGTTGGTAAGTCACTGTGTCCTCTATTACGTCATTTGCCAACAGCCTGGGCCTGTCTCCTCCGGTCTCCTGCTCTCTCTCAAGGTATTGCCAAACATAGTATTAGTATTAACCAAAGAGCCTTTGATATTCACAAAGACCATAATCTCACAGAGCAATATGATCAAGTTGCCGGGCCATCGCATTTCCCTGTCACTGGCCAACGCAGCACAGAGTTTATACTGTGTGTGTGAATCAGCCCGTCACTAGGGTGAACAGGGCAGCCATTTACCATCTGTTGTGGAGTTTACCTCCGAGAAACTTTTACCAAGCCCCCGGGGTCTCCTTCAGCAGGCGGGACAAATGAAATGTCTATACCATAAACACATATACAAACACAAAGTACACACCCGTCTCTACCTGTCTCCTCCTCCGCGACAGCCCAAGGTCCCGGGGCAAGCAAACACATGCAGCAGCTCCCTCAGCCTAACTGTCATCCGAGGGTTATCCACGCTCCGACTGAGTCAAACAATGGGCTGGATGAGTCGGCCAGTGACGGCACAGCCTCCAGGATCCCTACTCATTGGGCTAGTTATTCAGCAGGTGGGCTATTGTAAGCCGGCAAATAATTGGACCGGCTCCTATGATCACATCAAGCATGAGAGTTTTGGAATGTTAATGCCTAGACACTGTGTGCGCCTGATATGCTAAAGCTCAAACACGGAGTTCAGTCAAGATATGGCTGCCTCCCATTGCAATGTTTTCGAGGCCAAGGGCTGCACAAACGCCTAATCTGGAAAGTCATTCCTCGGTGTCAGGTTCCCATTTTTGTCCTAGCACCTTCTATCAATCCCTACTGAGGACAAACAAATAAGCATGCAAATCCTCAGTTGCCCAAAACAACACTTGTGGTATATGGAAAGATAATGATGATGGTCAGCATGGACGACTTATAACTTTTCTGGACAACCGTCTGCACTTCAAAGAAACTTCAAACAAGGGGTGAAAAAGCAGCTTAACATTTTAACAAGCTTAACATGACACTCACTATCCAGTCAGAGCAGCTGGAAAGTCCCAAACCCCCATTAAATAAAACCCCTCATACCTGGGAGAGAATTCCTATTATTTCAATTCTTGTCCTTCTTGACGTTTGGCGTAATTCAGAGAGTTGTTCCTTGGTCTCCCCACTTTCTTTTCTCCGGTAGCCCACCAAATTTCCGCTCCCAACAGTGAGCTTTTGAGTGGATAGGGAAACGGGCGGAGTCTAGCCGCTCCTAGTCAACTTCTCCGGACCAATAGCGATGCGGCATTCACGACACCTGGCAGGTATACGGTAAAGGTAAGGTGTTCCCATCCAATCGGAGGCACCGTTGCTGTGTGAAGGCGAGCACCCTGGAGGCATGCAAGATGAGTAGTGACTGGATAGAGGGACTGGTGTTGAACAACATGGCAGACAAACAGAAGGGAGGGGGTGAATTCTGGCACTGGATTCCTGGAAATTGAGTCTCCCGCCTGCCGGCTTTCTCATAAGGTCAATGGTTAAGAGGATGTGAGTCACTTGTGTATAATTTTCGCTGACTTCTCTTAAAGGAGACGACAGGGGGGGAGGAAAGGAGATGCTGCGATCAGATAAGATCATATCACGACAAATTAAAGACATTTTGGCCACAAAGGGAGTTTTCACCACCTGTGTATTTAGCAACAGTGAAGTGGTTTCACATTTCTATGGTCGGTCGGTCTAACCAAACACATGAATCCTGTGATTCTTCCGCGGTGGCAGGAGGCTGACCTGACCGCCCCTATGTTCCCACAGTTTCCCTGACCAGACGCTGACACATATTCTTAACATTTCAACAGCACTTGGTGTTCTGCAACGTCTCAAGGTGAAAGCCGAGGGTTCTAGAATTTCCCTCTGCTTTGACTGGGGCCTTGTTGTTTTGTGTAACACACAAAGTTTTGTCTTTAAACCTGGGGCAATCCCCCAAACACTCAAATTCTCATATTCTGGGAATGTTTGATACTTGACAATTTGTCATATAATTTATTTGAATACCTCATCCTGAAGTAATATTTATTTTCTATCTCCTTTGAATTACTGTTCTTATTTTTCATTGACATATTCCTATCTTGCACTGAGATAAGCTTGAAGTCCAAGCAGGTCAGACTGAAACTGACTATATTGATGCTCATTTGGAAACTAAAACTTCTCTTCCTTTCCCTGTGAGATCTGACTTCCAACAATAATGTTAAATTGACTAACTTTCACTTTGACTCGATTACGGCAATTTATGGTAAATGTGTGTCTATGACGATATGCAATGGAATCTGAGAGACTGACAAAGTTTGGTACTTTCCCCAGTTTGGTGTGAAAAGGAAAAAAAATGAACAACATTGTCCAGGAAGTCAGGTTACTGTCAGGTAATCAAGAGTCATCGTTCATGACTCCTCCTCAGATAAACACTTTGAATAAGCAGGAGAGCAGGAAAGCTGTTGCTCAACAGGAAGAGCATGAGTCCCCACCTGAGACTTGCCAAAACACACCTGGATGTTCGTCAAAAGATCCGGAACAACGTTTCAGATGGAGATGGAGGAAAAAATAAAAATAAATAAACAAGGAAATAAACGTTCTGGAGTGACTCAGTCAGTTCAAAGGCCAAGCTCAGAACTAAAACCCCATTTGTGATACTGTGGCAGGACCTACAACAAGAAGTGCAGGCTAAACCTCCCCTGCAGAGGGAAGGGACCAGAATTAATCCAACAGCACAGCCAGTAGACCACACACGCACACGCGCGCGCGCACAAACACGCACACGCACGCGCGTGCGCGCACACACACACACACACACACACACACACACACACACACACACACACACCTGTAGAAAATCCAAGTGCAATTTTTTATTAAAAGAAAAAAAATAAATAAAAAAAAGTACAATCCCTGAAAGATATGTGCAATACACTTAGTACTATGGTTCCTATTTATGGTGGGGTTTTTTTTCCCCCATATATTTTATATTGTTTATATTGCTTACCTTGATATGCTCTCTATTTTCTGATGTCCCCTTTTTGCTGCTGGAACAATGTAAATTTCCCTGGTGTGGGACTGATAAAGGTTTATCTTATATTATCTTATGTGCTTTGAGACTAATCAATAGGCTACTTTGTATATAGATGGTTAAACACAGCTGAAGTTAAAGACATTCATTGAGGTGTTACTGGGCCTTGACCAACCCCTGTACAGTTAACTTCATGCTGGCAACCTGGTGCACAGTAACATCTGAAACAGACCCACAATTACTGTCACTACTTTCAGCTACTGTAGCTTTGTCAAAATCTCTGCTGTGAAAAGGGTCTATAGCTACAGTTATTATTTCATTCCAATGTTATTTCAGTTAAATGTTGTTGTTACCAAGACTAGAAATGCCAGCGGATGTTATATGACTTACTTAACAAATAACATATAATTGAATCAGTAATTGTATTAAAGTAACAAAGCACAAGTACATTACATTTCCCACTTTCGACTTTTACTCCGCTATGTTTCAAAGCAAATATCTATACTTTTTACTCTACTCCATTTATTTTTACATCTGGATTTATATTAATATATATTTCACTTTGAAAACAGGGGATTTATGTCCATGTACATTCTTTAAACCAGGGTGTACACCGACCAGCCACAACATTAAAGCCACTGACAGGTGAAGTGAATAACAATGATCATCTTGTTCCAATGGCACCTGTCAAGAGGTGGGATATATGAGGCAGCAAGTGAACAGTCAGTTCTTGAAGTTGATGTGCTGGAAGCAGGAAAAATGGGCACGCGTAAGGATCTGAGCCACTTTAACAAGAGCCAAATTGTGATGGCTGGACGACTGTGTCAGAGCATCCCCAAAACGGGAGGTCTTGTGGGATGTTCCCGGTATGCAGTGGTGCGTACCTACCAAAAGTGGTCCAAGGAAGGACAACCGGTGAACCAGGGTTCAGGGGCATGGGCTCATTGATGCACGTGGGGAGTGAAGTCTAGCCAGTCTGGTCTGAACCCACAGAAGAGCTGCTGTAGCACAAATTGTTGAAAAAGTTAATGCTGCTATAATAGAAAGGTGTCAGAACACACAGTGCATTACAGCTTGTTGCATAGTGCCATGCTGACCCCTGTCCACCGCCTAAAGAGCTTACAATGGGCACATGAGCATCAGAACTGGACCATGGAACAATGGAAGAAGGTGGCCCGGTTTGATGAATCCCCTTTTCTTCTACCTCATGTGGACGGTTGGGATTAGGGTCTGATGCGATCAAGCACAATATGAGTGGTTATTAGTGGTGGTTTTAGTGTTGTGGCTGATTGGTGTACATATATATCTTCAAAAGTGAGACAAATCAGGATTTGCTGAGCACTCATCTGCAGGGAAAAAAAGTCACAATAGTACTTTATACCATATTATAGACTGAATATGAAAAGTACTTTTACTTGTAATACTTTAAGTACTAGTACTTTAAGAGCAAGCACTTGGACTAAACGTCAACATGGTCCTTTTACTCTAGTAACTTTGTGTGTTCATATTTATTATACTTTAACCTAAGTAAAAGCTCTGAGTACTTCTTCCACCACTGTGTATTTGTAGATTCAAGCCAATTTTTCTAACATTTGGTTCCATAAAAATGTAAATATTACTGGACATTAGGGGTTTGTGATCCAGTTGTGACGTCACGGCAATAAGCCTCCTCCAATAAAAATGACTTCCTGTAGAGGTTGACAGACCTGGGCAGATCCACTGTGCAGGGGCGACAGGTGTGTTCCACAAACACAAGCACACACCCACTGTTGTGTAGTGGGTGCTGCAGACGGGTGTCAGTCCGCGCCCGGATTAACAGTGCGGTGCCTTAGTGTGACCACACGTGTAGTGGCCCCCTCCTCCCATTTTACACGGTAAAAAAAATTATGTCATTTATGTCATTTAGCATTGCACTGCTGCCTCACAGCAAGAAGGTCCTGGGTTTGATTCCCGCCTGGGGCGCTGTTGGCACCGTGCTCCGGCGGGTTATCTCCTGAACAGGAGCCTTTCTGTGTGGAGTTTGCATGTTCTCCCCGTGCTCACATGGGGTTTCCTCCACCTCACGTCAGTAAGGACCCCCACCAAAAACATGCACCCATCATTGTCTGACCAGCAATGGACATTTATCACCTGGTCCCCGGGCGCGTCCACGTATGCTGCCCACTGCTCCTGGCTGTGCCCCCAGAGGAAGGACAAGCCAGGATGGGTCAAAAGCAGAGAATCCATTTCACCGGCCACCATCAAAAGCATGTGCGTGTGTGTGTGTGTGTGTGCAAGCATGTGTTATAGTGTGGTGTGTTGTGTGATAAATAAAGACTCTTTCTTTCTTATAGATAAAGTACAGGTTCAACACACATACTACAGAACAATGTAAGAGCCGTACAGCGTCACTCCAGCTGCTGTGTGGCGGAATGAAGCTAGTGTTCTTAATTTATCGGATTATTATTTAGAATTTAAAGATGCAGTGTGTGTAGAATTTAAGGAAAGGACTTGGCAGAAATGGATTATAATATTCACATATGTTTTAATTAGTGTATAGTTCCATAAAAATAAGAATTGTGTTTTTGTGTCTTTAGAACTAGCCATTTTAATCTACATAGGGAGCGGGTACGCTTCACGGAGGCCGCCATGTTAAAGGGCTATGTTTCTTCTACAGAGGCCCAGAAAGGACAAACCAATCACTGGCTCTAGAAAGGGCCTTTCGTGTTTTTCGCAAAATTTCGCGGCCACCATCTCTTCCACGGAGGTCGCCATGTTGCACCGCCACGGGGAGGGGTATTCAGTTGTTTGCGATCTGCAACCTCGCCGCTAGATGCCACTTAATTCTACGCACTGCACCGTTTAAGAGGTGGAGTGGACAGACAAACAAACAAACAACGTCAGTTCAAAATGAGGCCAGAAGAGCATATGCAGAACTTATTTGAATCATTAAAAAGAAACAAAAAAACATAGTTTGGCTTCGGGGCCGTCACGTGACCCCCTGGCGGTTGGGGGCCCTTTTAAGAAATTACTGGGACTATCATATTGTGTTGGGGTTTAACATTCACACATTCATTTGGATAAAATCCTGAGAAAGACATTGCACAAAGCAAGAAAAAACAAATCCACTTGTTGCATAATCTGTGTTCAAGTCAGCACTAGAACCAGAAGTTCCACTGCTTGCTTGGAGGGTGACGACAGTGATGACACAGAACCAAGATTTAGTTGAACCTTAACCTTTTGAAAATCACACAGTTCTTTCTGATGTAAAACATGATCCGAGAAAAGTGCAGGCAACACATATATTTTTTGAATGGAATTATTTTCTAGTTCTGGGGCTTGGAGAGGGTGCAATGACTAGATAGATAGATAGATAGATAGATAGATAGATACCTCTAATGTTAAAGACAGTTGTGGAAAGTACTTTGTGAGTACATTACAAGTCAATTTTTCAAATATCTGTTCTAAATTTAATTAAGGGACTTTTAATAATAAGAATAACAATTGAGAGGTTTCAAAGCAAATATCTATAATTTATACTCTTCTTCAGTTCTATAAACAGTCGGTTTACTTAATTTTTATAAAATCAGGATTTACATTTATATTTATTTATCAAAAGTATGTTAGTAACTAGAATTAACTAAGTATGTCGTAAATTGTAATGAGGATAGGCATGACATATAACAAATACTTTTATTTTTATCACCTTAAGTACAAGCATTTCTATGTCGACATGGTACTTTTACTTTTTTATTAATGTTGCGTCATGGTATTCGGACTTTTTTCCAGTAAGATGTCTAAAGAGGATTAGTCTTCGTGCGAAAACACCAACAGGGCAGTAGAAAAAAACAAAACCTAAAACGTCTATACTGTATTCTAAACGATACACTACACACAGCTGCAATGAGGGAAAAAAGGGGGCTTCATCAGAGTGACGGACAGTCCATCCCTGCACCCCTCAGCCATCTCCATATATTTCACGACGCGGAACCAGGATGTCAAAACTTGGGCGTCACATAATAAATAAATAACTAAATAAATAAATAAACATATAGATCAATAGATAAACAATAATCAGAGCGGACACACTGACACCCATGCGTCTGGCCGCCGCCCCACTCGCTCAAGGCCGTGTCCGTGTAGGGACAACCCGGGCTCGTCTCGCGTCAGCCCGTGACGTGTCCGATCCGCTGACTCTGACTCAGGCTCAGGCTCCTGTCTCGACGTGAAAGCGGCGGAGTCTGAAGGTTCCTGACGGGACTTGTCAACGCAAACGGCGACTTTCGTGTG
Organism: Zeus faber; assembly: GCF_960531495.2. Classification (NCBI taxonomy): domain Eukaryota; kingdom Metazoa; phylum Chordata; class Actinopteri; order Zeiformes; family Zeidae; genus Zeus; species Zeus faber. The sequence goes on along the minus strand of NC_137194.1, from coordinate 14,832,018 downwards.
AAGTAACCTCCACCCATCTCCCCGACTCGGGTGGAACCTGTTCGGAGCAGTGACCCACGCGGTGATCTCGTCGTACACTCAAAACTTAAAACGCGACTGAACGCGAACCAGCCGCCACCGACTGCGCCACGAGGCGTTGACGTATATAGCTATTACGTCTCTCATCCAGCGGGTGTCAGTGTAGCAATGACTAAAAACCTTAACTGAAATGTTTACTCCACTAGATGGCAGGAATGGTTATATTATGACTTAATTATAATCTGTTGATCAATATAGTATATACTCAGAACAGAGCCAAGCCTAAATGTCTGTTTCTTGTTATGTGTCTCTCTAGGCTACTAAATAAAAAGAATAATAATGACTTGACTTGTTGCTTGTTGAAAATTCCTCTTTGGAACATCTATGGCCTGTATTTCATCCTGTGTGTGTGTGTGTGTGTGTGTGTGCACTGCTAAACATGTGCGACCCGCCCCGCATTATATCTATGAACAAATTCTTCTGGGTACTTCTGCTTGGTGACTAATCTAAAATTTACATGGAAGCTGCAATGAGAATAAGCCAAAGCCACACAACCCTATCCCCGCCTTTTAGGGAAGAAGAGATGTAAACGAGGAATTGGACTCGGTCAAACAACCCAGTCAAAATAAAGTTCAGTTGCTCATATGCCGCCAGCGCTCTGCCTTGTGTTCAGCGGAGTGTGTTTTTGTTTTCAAACACATCTTTCCTGTTGTACATTCTTTACCGACTCTCCACTCTGATTTGCAAACCTCGTTATTTCTCCTCCTTTTCGCCCGCTCCCCGAAAAACAAGACCTTCAAACGTAAAATTAAAACCATGTGCAACATCCGCCCACGTCCTCTGCTCCAATCACAGTAGAGGTGCTAATGTCCCACCCCCCGAGACTGGGCCCCTTCACTCTGAAAACGCAACATCCGCACGTCACTGAAAAGACCTTGAAAACAGGCGATGATTTTAAAGGTAAAACATTTGTATGTGTAAAATGGAGAGGGTTCGGTGATAATCGAAGGATAATTGACTCGCATCTACTATTAAGGGGAGGGTTTGGGATTTTGGAGAGGGCAAAGGTCAAAGGGGCCAGACATTTTGTCGGGGTCGTGCAGTTTTGTGTGGTTGGCCCGTGTGTTAAACAAGTATCAGATGTGTTCTCTGCACTGGAATTCCGTACATGTAAATCACAAAGTCCTTCAATGTGGGACATTAACGACACACCGAAATGCATTTGCACGTACACACATACATACTGTATATAAGACGACTACACTCCAAAACACACACACACACACACACACACACACACACACACACACACACACACACACACACACACACACACACATACAAACCCCGCAGCAGCCACCCAGATACAACCCACACTGAAAAGCCATTGGGCTCGCCTAATCAAAGTCAGGCCTGCCATGTGGCAGAAAATTTAACTTCGCTGTGAACTTCCCTGCCTGCCTTGCACAGTAACACCCTATCACCATACCGCTGACAATATTCAAAGGAATTTTAAGAGAAAAAGAGAGTAGGAAAGAGAATGCGAGCGACAGACATGAAGAGCGCGGGGTTGCTCTGTGCGCTTGTGTGTGTCGGACCATGCCCCCAAACTCAAAATCCAAGATTGCTCCATACAATTCTTCCTCTAGACAAGAATGAATAATTCATGACTGCCGTGGAATGAGTTTGTCAAAACTTGGGCATAACAGGAAAAAATACCAAAAGAGAAAATATAAATACATATACAGTGATATATATATATATATATATGTATGTGTGTGTATATATATATATATATGTGTATATATCTGTATATATGTATATATATGTATATATATGTATATACGGATTAAGAGGTTATTTGTCACAAACATATACATAAGGTCATACATATATGCAGTGAAATGTTATATATATATATATATATATATATATATATATATATACACACACAGAATATGCCCATATATACATATATATACAGTATATGGGCAAAGGGTAGTGGGTGTTGAAGGACGACTGCAAAACTGGTAAATGTCGACAAGAGTGAGTGGGTCAAAGGCAAAGAGTTCACTTAAAAAAAAGTGGCTTATTTACAGGACAAAGTTGTAGGAGGTCAGGGGGGTTAAAGTGCTGATTTGGTCAGATTGTAAGATCAACAATGTAAAATTTACCAGCGCAGCCTCCATAGTGCGACAATCTTAAAAAAAAGATCCAGTTTATTTGATTTGTTCTTGGATGGTGGGCTCACTGTTTATTGGCAAAAATTAGGTGACAGGTCAGGTTCGGACAAAATAGATACTGTAGATGGATAGATAGATAGATAGATAGCTAGATAGATAGATAGATAGATAGATAGATAGATAGATAGATAGATAGATAGATAGATAGATAGATAGATAGATAGATAGATGATAAGAAGTAAACAAAGAATTTTGAAGACAAAAGATAGGGAATGGACAACAATAACAATAAACCTAAATATAAACCTAAAATAAAGCAAAAAAAATAAAATTAACTAAAATTGGTCAAATAGCTAAGTAGACATTAATGGGAGTATTTATAAAGGCTGCGGTTGGGGGAAAAAAAAGGTAACCGTTGAAATGAAGCGGCTCAGTGAAAAATTAATATAAAGATTTATTAAGAATGTTTTCGAAGGAATTGAGTCGGCGTGTGTGTGTGTCTGTGTATGTGTGTGTGTGTGTGTGTCTTCGTGTTGATGTTTGACTACAGTCAATATACCGGCGTGCTCGACTAGTGAAGTAGAGAAAGAGTGAAAAATGTGAGAAATAAGAGTAAGTATTTCACTGAGTAGACTGCTGCCCTAGTTATAGAGAGAGATGAGAGAGTGAGCAAACCAGACGGAGACATAAAACGGAAACATGCCCTGTATGAGAGGCATGCGCATAGGTGTCCACCCACTTAAATAAATATGTTCTGTGTGTGCCGTGACACAGCAAATTCTGGCACACCACTGAGGTCTGTTTGGGTTTCTTTTGTTTTTGTTTGTAAGGCCGCCGTAAAAAAAAACCCAACAAAAAAACACAACCCCAAGAAGTTTCTTTCTCAAGGTGTAAAAATGATTATGATCCCCCGCACCTGAAAAAAGAAAGTTATGAAAACGGACCGGGATCAGCATTGTTTTAACACGCAGCACGCTGCACTAAACTCCAGCATCTCCTGCAGAGAACCCAAACCTACCCCCACTCTCTCTCTCATCCTCCAATAGCACTGCCCCAAACAAAGTCTGTTTCTCATCTCATGATGTTCAGTTCTCCCCAGTCCGTCGCCCCTCATCCGTATCTTTAGCGCTGCACATTCTCCAACATGCGTGTTTTTTTTTGCTTCCTCACGTCCATCTGTGTGAGGTCAAACCACAGGGCCCAGAGAGGAGTGTGTTTCCCCAGCTCCTTCTGCAGCTGTTTGTTGTGTGGGAGAACCCCCACCACCAGGGCAGAGCCTTCCTTCGCATCGCAGGGACGATAAAAAATGACCTGTGAGGTATACCTAATGTGAGACAGACAGGGACGAGGCCTGGAATAACGCGGGCTAAATATCGCAATATAGTCTGGGGCGTGGTCAAGTGGACATTTTGTGTGCGGATGGATGTGAGACACGACACAAAGGCTTCTTCTGTCCTTGTGTCACAAAAGCACACAAGAAGCTTTTCTCTCTCTCCTTTTTCAAGCCTGGTTCACCCTCGTCGCTGTACGCCCCCTTCACCCCCAGCTTCTCATTAGGAGGAGCAAAATGAATATTCCAATTAGGGACTGTCACCGCACGGAGCCAAACATATCCTCAGATGCTCTCATTTGGAACAACGCGAAAGAAAGGGCAGTTACTTGATCATTACAGTAATTACACCAGTGCTCTTTGTCAGGGAGTTAAGCCAATCGGGGCACTGGGCTGACTGCCCAGTGACCATAGCAAACGTTAACACTGCATTATTTTTTTCAAGGAACATCGGATGACTTATGACCTTGATGCTCCCCCATTTGACCTCTGTTATTTGCCAAGGGCTGATAACATCACACGGGATTGTGGGTGTGCGTATGGAGTGGTTCATGTGGCAGCTTACTTGAGTTGCTCATTTATAGACATTGGGACACTCTCGCTCTCTCTCTCTCTCTCTCCCTCTATCTCTCTCTCATTCATATATATATATATATATATATATATATATATATGTATGTTGCAGATAAAATACATTCATACAGATAAGTGAGAATGACCTCAATAAAAATGTAAATTTTAAACAATAAACGATAAAAAAAACCCAATCTATACATATAAGCCAAGATCACCTAAAAGGAAAATATAAAAATGACTGATAAACATGATTATATGCAGCTGAATATTAAAATGTGAAATATGCAGTTGAATATCTTCTTTATCCTAAAATGCATTTAAAAAAAAAAAAAAAAAAAAAAAAAAAAAAGAAGTAAACATTGCACTTAAAATTGAAGTTATGCCTCCAGTTATTAAACTTTTTTTTTTTTTTGAAGTCTGATTTCTTGCAGATTCCTTCACTCTGCCTTCCCTCCGCGGACGGGGAGGCGTGTGCGCATGCGCGTCTCGTGAAACGACACCGGAGAAGTTGCCCAATCTGGTGCCGCGCCTGCCGGGGGGCATTGTCAGGCGCAAGGGCACCCGGACGGCTCCGGACGGTCACTGGTCTCCAGCTGGATACCCGCTACCTACAGTCACCGCGGTGAGTAACTGATAATACGCGAGGGGGGCACCTGGGAACGGGGTGTCTTATCGGGGAGGAGGGCGGCGGCGGCGGACCTCGAATAGAACACGAGGCTCGTACCGCAAGACTGAAGCGACACAGGGATGCACTGTTCCATCCCGACGGGTCTGCCCCTAAACAACCACTGGGAAATTAGCTAGCTCCGTGGCACTAGCCCCGCTCAACTAGCCGGGGAGCGTTCAGCTCGTGTATTTGTTTTTTTTGTTTGTTTGTTAATTCGTTCGTTAACTATCGACCACCACTGATCAATCAATCATTCGCCATTGATCAAAGCCGTGAGTGAGTGGGTGAGTGAGTGAGTGGGTGGGTGAGTGGGTGGGTGTGTGATTGATTGACTGGTCGGGTCTCGCTTGGTCTTCGACGTCGCCGCGGTGCGGTGCCACCGGCGCCGCGGTCCTCGGCGCGATGAGCGCAGCCGCTTAACGGTCCCGTTTTGAAATCGCTGCGGAGCGAAGTCCACGCAGCGAGGCGCCCGCCGCACGGGGCAACCCGAGCCGCCCGGTTTGTCCCACGTCGAGTCCGGCGAGTCGTGCCGCGCCGCTTCGAGGAAGATAGCGCGACACGTGGGTCCCGGACATAAAATAATTAACATTTATTTAATTTAAATGTATGTATATATGTATATATATATATATATGTTTTATTTTTTTTTCAAGGCTTGTTCGGGTTGGTGTTCGTTTTTAGATGCGTGGGTGGGCGATTGTGAGTAAACCATCAGTAAATCATCAGTAAACCATTTCCGTTTCTTTCCAGCGCCGTCGCGCACTGCTCGAGTTTCAAGTGGCATGATAAAAGCATACGGAGATGCGATAGTAACTGCTGCTTTGAATTAAGTACGAGGGAGGCAACATCTTCAAGATCTAGATCGAGATTCCGGGGTTGACTGCTGCCTTGAATTAAGTACGAGGGAGGCGACATCTTCAAGATCTAGATCGAGATTCCGGGGTTGACTGCTGCTTTGAATTAAGTACGAGGGAGGGGACATCTTCAAGATCTAGATCTGGATTCAAGAGGTTACTCGTCACATACATATAACCTTTTGAATCTGGCTCTAGATCTTGAAGGTGTTCTCCCCCCCCCCCCCTTCTCCCTCCCCAATGTTTAATATAATTTCTGGGTGCGAGAAAGTGCGCGCCTGCGTGTGCCTGTAGAGAGAGGGGTAGCCACAACTAGCAGCAGATGTGGAGAGGAGCCCCAATCTGGAGGCGTTGGAACTTGAGTCGTTGTTTTTGGACTCCCAACCCTCTCCTGGTCGCCCTCTCATTCACACATGAACCCCACCAGGTAATGGGTATGGGTTGGAAAACAAAAATCCCAAAACTGGCCTCCACGTCATTGAGTCAAAAAAAAAAGCAAGTTTTGCTCAGAACAGGGGAAGTGTGATGCGAAGGAAAAGGGAGATGGCTGTGTTTTTATATTAAAGCACCTGTATGAGAGAAATAAAGCGGAATATTCGAGTCAAGGCATTGGTAGCTGGGAGACCTTGAAAAAGCAAATAGTTTTAAATTTCAAGCCATAAAAATGAACAACTAACAATTGTACTTTACAAAAGCTGGGCCAATCCAGAGTTAGTCCATGTTGGATTTGATTTCTACTGTCAATGTTTTTTCTTGACAAGGTCAAAGTTGTACACGGTCATGTTACCGTTGGTAGGAAGCACTTGTGTTTAGTGGCTGTTGTTTTTCCTCCAAATTAGTCTAATTCTTCTTCTAGCATTAGGATAATGTTAGCATTGGCCTGGGGGAGTTAAATAGTCATTAGTGCTAATCTGGGTATTAGACATGCTTTTTGTGGGCCGGAGAACTTGTTTATGCTTTATAATAGTACCTTACTTAGGGAAATAAATGGTCTTTGAAGAGTGACAACAGAGAAGGTGCCTTTATTGAAACTGTATTGGACTCCGGAGTTTCTCTACATCTCTTGTTTTCCTTTTTGCTTTTTAGTCGGTAGAGATCAGCTAAAAAGTTGTTTTACATTCAATTGGGGTCCTTAAAAGTAATTCTGGCCCACGGAAAAAAAGTTTGTAGAGGTAGTTATCATAATATTATAACTCATTTTAACACACTGTGATGTTTAGTTGTCTCTGTGCCTGCCAGATGGTTGGCACATCTTATGCACGCCTCAAATTCCCTTGGAATCCCACTCATCGGATGCTTAAACGAGGAACTATGAAACTGCTCCAATTTACCTCCTCAGCAGGTTTTATATGAATGGGCTCTGTATCCTGTCTTTCAGCATTGCCAGCTTGCAGAGTTGGGCAGTGTAAGCAGACGTAGGTGACACAGAAAAACTTTTTTTTTTTTTTTTTTTTTTGCCTTTTAAATGTTTTTTTTTTTGTTGTTTTTTAACCGTTACCAGCATGTTTCACCTGGACTCTAAACCCTGACCTTGACATGATCATTGCTAATCCCCAAAGCTTATCTTGTAAACTGAACCCTGGCATGGCAAATGTCATGTATTTGTATGATAACAATTGTTGTTTTGTTGTTTGACGTAGTAGTTTAAGGCCCCCTACATGATTTGCTAAAGAAAATTCTTGTTGCTCAATGACCTCTTTCATAGCTCCTTCAGGAGTTGTCCTCCTTTGCCGAAGGTTGTGGCCCAGAGCAACGGGACATGCACTGGGGAAAAGAAAGCATTCTATTGCACTAGTGAGGAGAAATCTCCCATCATACCTTGCTCCAAAGTTATGTTGTTTGTAATTTTTCCTCTGCTCCCTTGGTATGTGAGAGCTGGGCAGTTTTAAGTGTTCAGAACCATGCCTCTATAAGTGGCTTATACCTGTAATGTTTCCAAGCCTGCTTTTGGCTACACTACTCTGGGAAGATCTCCACTATGAAACTGGATTGATGGCCTTTTAAGTTTCTTTTTGTGACCGCCTTTGACAAGTGCCCCTGTGAATGGCTGTGTGTGGGTGTCTGTGAGGTCACCAGTAGCCTGACCTCTTGGCAGCACCCCAAGAGGAGCATAAAAGGCCACCTCGTCCACACTGCTCGGTCTGTAGATAAACCCAGTCCCCCAAGTCCAGCAGCTGCAGCCATGCTCTAGTCGGCCTTCAGGGAGGCCACTTGGCTTCACAGGCTTCTAACCATAAAAGAAAAAGGTCAGGCGTGTGTGTGCGCCTTGGCTACAGTAATAGATCTTTTTAAATATTAGATAAGCCGGGCGGTTTTTCTTGAGTTGTAGGCAGATATATGGCCCATAAACCAGGATAAAACAAGTCAAGCAAGTGGTCATCATGAAACATAGATCCAGATGTGTTACTGTGGCTCTGACGCAGTCCGGTCTCTTATTTCCGGTTGCATCAGACCTGAGAGGGAATTAGCTGCAGCGTTGACTCCTATAGTCATCACATTCCTGTTGAGTGCAGGAAGGCCATTATGTAAACCAGGTCAGGTCCTCACGCTTTAGCTGCTGCTCATTTGCTTAGCACCATATTGTGGGCTACTATGTAGAGAGGTTGTATGTCTGTCAGGAAGCAGTTTTGCTTTTTGTATAGTATTACTAGGTTATAACACTTATTACACTCAGAACTGCACTCTCAAGAGTAATAAGTTCATGCATTCATTTTTGGTTGTTGTGATATATGGTTAAGGGTAGGATTGAGTCAAGGCTCTGGGTTTCAACCTGAGAGATAAGGATTTGTGTGCATAAGTATACAAATATGTGAGTGTACGCATGACTGTTGGCTAGTGAGGTCACTAATGAAGTGACTATGTGGCAACCGGCTTCAGCAGCAACTTGAGAGGGGGCAACTCTATCCTGCCAGCTTCAGGCTGCTGGACCACCTGCCATTCCTAGAAATATGTTCACTTAAAAGTTTTGTTACAAATTAAGCCTTACAGCCAGGATCATGCGTTTTGGTGCAAAAATGGCACCAAAGGTTTTTCTGTTGTTCACTCATTGAGGCTGATGCAAAGACTGCTCCAGTCAGTAAATTCATTTGTCACCAATTCAAACGTCTAGAAATGCCCCATGGCCTTTAGTCTCTTATTACTCCATCACTAGGCCACTGTGAGTGCTATTAGATCTAGGCAAATTGATTAGTGAGTTTTAAAACTTAAAATTTTTCGGTCTTTCTTGGTCAACAAGGAAATGCAAGCAAAAAAAACCAAAACATTTTTACTTTCATGTAAATGTTCCATGCTGTAATGATTCCTGGCTTTGTTTTACCAGGAAGATATATACTGTAGACTTGCATCCTGGACCTGAGTAGGGACACTCACCATCGTTAGAGATGGGTCCAATCCAATATTGGTATTGGGTGCCGATACTGATGTTATTCACTGATCGGATATTGGACTGACGTTGCCAATCCATGTGCCGATCCATATTCCATTCCATGGGCTGCCTTCTCAGGAATTCAACCTGGCAAATGATTAAACTATAAAGCGCAATTCAAAGCGTGTACAAACAGGAACTGGCAGTTGGAGTTGTGCAAACCGGCACTTATTAAAGCAGCCATTCAGCTGTGTTGGTCCTCAAAATAAGACGTCATGATTCTGACGGATATAATATGCGCCAACCATAGAGCTACTGGCAGTTGTAGTTCTATTCGTTCAGCGCCACAGTGAAATTTAAAAAAAACTGCACAGATACATCCTTCGTCTTGCCAGTTGCATCCTGTTTAAAACCAAAATAAAACCATATATTGTTTTTCGTGGCGAGCTCTTCCAGGATTGCATTCGCTGAAAATCCTGGTTCCACCGCACTCCACAGACACTGCATTGACTGCTTCAGCCCGTTGCTGCGATACGTCTACGTCGCTGCCATATTGGAACGGGCAAGACTGGCCTGTAAACAAATACAAATAAACGGGGGAGCTGCAGTTTTCCTGGATAGAAAGCATTATAATGCTTTAATTTCTCAACCGATTTCAGTGAGTCATTTTTATATTCATGGGTTTATGATCTACCTGGAGTATATTTTATCTGGGTCTAGGTAATTGGCCCCCAGTTACCTAGACCCAGGTCAGGTGTGGCTGCTCAAAACACACCATCCTCACACCACAGTATCGTTATCTGATCGTAACTGAGAAGAAAGTGGATTGGTGCATCTCCAATCATAGTTGACTTTATGGTGTTTAAAACACACACAGGTGTAGAGCCTGGATGGTTAGAAGGCAGCAGCATAACTACAGGAAATGACGCTGCCTGTGTGTGCAAATTTGGCACATACTGTATGCGTGCTGATGGTTTCATACTGGAACTGATGTCATCCATATAGATATTTGGTACAACGCAGGATTACAATATCTGCCATGCAGTTCCCTAATTTCTCCCAAAGTCATCTTTGCTTTGTTGGCAAAAACATTCAATCTCATACTTGTTTTATAAGGTTGGATGTTTTTATTCAAGCAACCTTGTAAACTGACTCCAGCATGTTTGAAACCAAATGGTGCTGCTACAGTTAGCCGGCAACAGACTGATGCGGGACTAAATCCCTCCCCTGTCAGGCAGTTATTCATCTTGGTTTTACTTAAGACAATATTCTCACATGCTTCTCTGAGCCAATACCGAGGCAAGCTATTTCTTGTTTCTTTGTTAACTTTAACATCATGGCAAAGCATCAGGAATTCCCTTCGTGAATGGCAGCTTACCATGGTTTTTGATTGTTGAGTTTTGATGTAATCAGCTTGAATATAAAAACAATTGCATGGGCAGAATATTAATACAGGGTGCAATGTGCAATGTGTTTTTTGCTGCACACAATCCCTTTCAAAAGTCTGAAATCGACTCTAACTGTAAAAGGTTGTGGCTAGTCAGAAATGTCACCAGAGAGACAGTTATGTGTGGGACAGTGGAGTGGTGTGTGGATGTAGTAGAGTGGGTGCAGGACTCTATTGGCACCATTGGAGCCCATTCATATGCAGATTTAAAATGAGAACAAGGGAAACCTGAAGAGGAATGCTTGTTTCTAGAAAAGTACACAAGCATTGTGTCATAAGCCTATCCGTGGACGGAACTGCTACACAGCATGCAGTGTGGCGTGGAAAACTCAGGGCAAAGCAAAACCTTTAACCTGCTACAGAAGTTATGTGCCTGGTGCGGGGCAGTCGTGTTAGTTAATTGTAGTTATAAATTATATTAATATTTACTATTATCTGAGAACACATACTATAACCAGTTTGCATAAAAAAATGTGGACATTGAAATCTTGAAAAAACAAACTTTCATATTGGTCAGGGCTGTGCGTCAGTGTATTGACTGTGTAACACATGACCGTGTGACACATGGGAGCCAGGATGCAGAACTGCAGTGTTATTTGTTGAAAATGAATTGAATATGTTCAGTCACCATCTCAAGGAATAATATTAAGGACCTCACCTTCAGCAAATAGCAAGGAATAATTAATAATTTTACATAAGGGTGTGTGCATGCCACTACACTTTGAACCCCAAGGCACAGAGGTATACAACAATGACTTCATTCAAATCAAAAATTGGCCAGGTGCCAGCAGATATTCCACCTTGTCATGCTTTTTGAACGTCTTGTAATAACTAAGGTAAGCAGTTGCTCTGACAGGCCTCTGCGCTCCGAGCCTTTGAACAGGAGTAATGGTTTCCAGAACGTGATTGTTTGCAGTATGATCTACAGGCTAAACACCATGTAGAGGAGCTGGAGGCCTGGCTGCTCATTAGCCACAGCAAGGTTAAGAAAGTGGAATTTGCTCATTGTAATAGTTTCTTGACTTCCATCCAACTGCCCCAACAACTACAAACAAAAACAAATTCTCAGATTTCTGCATGAATAGCAAAGTAGGTCGTGTGAGTTTCTTCAGACCATCTAAGGCCAACGACGCAAACAGTAGCAGAGTTGAGCTCAGAACAGACCAGAATAGCCCACTTGCGTCTGTCCCATATTTTTTTTCCCCCTGTTAAAATAATAAATAAATAAATGAAGTCACACGCTGGGGAATTTTCATCTTTTTATGGAAAGATGCCCTATAATGAGGTTGGAAATATCCTTGGATAGCTACAGGCAAACCTTAGACCACGTAATACATGATCCAATCAAAGATAGATATTGTTATTCGGACTGTGCATCACTTCGCGATATTGCAGGGGGAATTCACAATATGGGACATTAATAACTCGCTCTGATTTCTAAATGCTCCCCAAGATTGAATGAATAATCAAAGCTTGGGAAAGCTGGGATACCCCTATCTTGCATTGAGACCATCCTTACAGGCTGTGTGCAAATTAGTGTTGATAGGTTTTAGAAAGAAATTGAAAAGTATCGCCCCGATCGCCGTACCCTTTTCCTCCAAAGAAAACAACAAAATACATTGTGGGGACTGGACACGGAAGGGGGCACGACTCCAAAGCTGCTTTCACACATGAACTCTGGATAATATCCGGATAATCAGATCCAGACACTGTCCAGAGTTACCCTTTCACACATGTAGCACACAACCAGAGATTGTCTGTGTCAGACACGTTTGCACCATCTGTAAATACTCTAGTAGGTTTAGACGAGGGGCAGAGCCTGGGTAGAGCGCGCAGGAGGCAGGATGTGATGCAATGATGCTGTAGAATTTTGGCACACCCAAGATGGCAGACGATGCTACCGACTTATCTTTTATGGCATTGATACTCCATGTATTTGGACGTAATAAACAAAATAATTGAAAGGAATATAAAGGAAAGCAGGAAGGAGAACGAAGCAGCTATGCTCCGTGCACGAAGATCTGCATGAAGGTAAATAACTGGCACATAACAGAGACGTCATTAACATGCAACACGCCCACTCGCTTGCTGTGAATGCTCCAGACAATTACCTGCTCTGTTTACACATACCGCTCAATCGGGCATTACGCAGACTTTGTACTAGGGTGATGGCTGGGTAAGGTCCGGGTAATGTCCGGTCCAAATGATTTGGACACACATACAGCTCCTCCGGTTAATGTCCGGATAATTTCAGGGTTGCAGTGTATGTGTGAAAACAGCTGTAGACGCGTTCAGATTATTTTCTGTGCAAAATGCATGAAGAGGGGGTGATCGGGGAAAGTGTCCCCATTACAAACGGTTTAGTTCTTTACTGTTCCATACGCACTTGTTTCGCTCCGTAAGGAGACGTAAAATAAAATAACATACGTCTAAAATAAAAATCGGGTTTTGGCGCACGATCACTGGAAACCAATTTACGGCGCATGAATCACTTACGCACATCGTCGGTGCAGTCGGAGCTGCAACTTAATCCCCATCCACGCCACCATGTCCACATCCTCCATCTGCTTCCTCGCTGTTGTGCCACTGCACGCATATGTCGACATACTGTACATCCATTCTGTGCACACAAGTGAATGAGCTCGTAGCATAGGGAGGAATTTTGATACTGTGAAAATATCGCATATGGTTGCAAATATCGGGCCAAGCCAATGCAGTAGCTCTATGCAGACAGAGAGCATCTGGAGGGTTTTGTTGCTAAGGTTATGGTATGTTTAGGGTTGTAAAGGCAGACAGACACTGAAAGTAACCCACCAAGAGCTGTAGCGCAAACTAGACGTTGCACAACTCATTTGAAGTCCAACAGTTTTGCTTTTTTATAGAGTTTTTCATTTCACCCACCTTCTGCTCTCCCCCGCCCACAGGTGCCGGCGTGAGTCCTGCTCCCTGCACACGCACCCAGCTGTAGCCTCCTTGTCCCGTCTCCTCTCACGCAGCCATGCCTCCAGCCATCGGTGGGCCAGTGGGGTACACCCCTCCGGAGGGAGGCTGGGGCTGGGCAGTGGTGGTGGGGGCCTTCATCTCCATCGGCTTCTCCTATGCCTTCCCCAAGTCCATCACGGTCTTCTTCAAGGAGATCGAGGTGATCTTCAATGCCACGCCCAGCCAGGTGTCGTGGATCTCCTCCATCATGCTGGCCGTCATGTACGCTGGAGGTGAGTTGCCGCGTCGGTGGGTTTCATCTCAGGGTTGCTGGGAGAAAAGCTGGAGACAACGAGAGGTGTTGGGTTGGAGGATGGGCGGCGTTGTTTTGAGTTCTGGGAGCGATTTACTGTCTATAAAACACTTGCTTTTTCACGTGTGCTTTAATTTCACACCAGGCTTTATCCCTTATCTTTCACCCTCCACTTAGCCCAAAACAAACACAAACTCCTTTGCCAGCAACCCTCTCCGGGTTCCCTGTTCTCTCACTTCTTCTCTCTTCTTCCACTTGACTCAATTCTCAATAATTCAGACAGGAGTTCATGAGTAAAAAAATTTAAAATAAACAACAAAGAAAAAAGCATATTTGTGAAAGATCGTTTTTAAGATTGAGCGGATGTTAAATGATCATCAGTAATAGTATGCAAAGTAAAGTTTGTGAAAGTCTAACGTCCACTTGTGACTTGTGTCAATCATCCAGATCCTCCCCCCACCCCATCAGTGACCACCACAAGTATATTTCTGTGGGACTCCTTTCCATTTCCTTCGTACTTTTTTTCCCGGTAGAGACGTGAAATAGGTCTTAAATTGTATTCATAATGATCTTAAAAAGGTCTTCAAAAGTCCTAGGTTTTCCACTTTGTCATGCTTGCTCAGCACAACAAGCCACTCTGCCGTGTATGTTAAGATCTGATTAAAACAATTTTTTAAATGGTGGCGCTAAGCCAGTTTCAGGCGAGCTTGGCCTCATCTGCTTCAAACTGCCATTTAGGATTTTGGACAGAGCGTCAGACAAAGAATGAGAACTAGAGAGGATAGGCAAAGAAAGAACGCCTGAAATGATCTTATATGATCCTCATACCGTTGAACTGTATTTTTTTGTTCAGGATATATAATCACACAGTGTTTTACCGTGATCTCCGTGTGCGAGAGTATCCAAAACTCTGTGTGTGTGTGTGTGTGTGTGTGTGTGTGTGTGTGTGTGTGTGTGTGTGTGTGTGTGTGTGTGTGTGTGTGTGTGTGTGTGTGTGTGTGTGTGTGTGTGTGTGTGTGTGTGTGTGTGTGGTTTCATGCAGGAGTCACAACAGCCAGACAGAGGTGCCCAACTCTCTCTTCCCAGTATTGCTGGGACACAGCATCGACATAGTGCAGTAGCTACGCTACCTCGAGCTGTCTGCCTCACTACAGGACAGCTCTGTGCGTCTCGGATGGATGATGTCATTTTTCAAGCTGGTAGTTTTTATTTTTTTTATTTGAGCACCGGGCTTAAAGCCACAACCACACACTGAGTGGACGTGAGCCGGTGCACGTCCACAGACACAGAAACACACTTGTTCTTGACGCAAACCTCGCATGATTCGGGGGGGAAAAAGATGAATAACGATGGCAACTAAAAACGTCACCCGTTGTCTGTAATTTGAGTGGAGCCTGTTTGGGAGGAGTCACAGTGACTCTGCATTTCTGTGTCTATGTAAGCGTTCCATAGCGTCCTCAGACCCTGCTGACACTAAAGCTGAGCTAAAACACAAGCTTGTGTTCCCCCTAGAGAGGAACACAACATCCGGCCACGGGATTTTCAAGGTAGTACTTGAGCTTCCATCAAGCTGCCTGTCCTGTTAAACTTTCCACCAGCCCCTGTGTAATCTAGAAAAAAGCTGTTGTATTCTAATATATATTCAGGAACCGGATTCAAATACAGAGTTGGGATACAGAGAACAGTCAATGATTTGGAAGTTCTTGTGTGAATGTTAGGGCTGGGTATTGGGCAGGATTTTACGATTTGATTCAAAATGGATATATTGTCATTTTATACATTATGAGAATTGCTACCAACCTTTCAGGATACCCTCTGACGTGCTCGACAAAAAATATTTCCCGGAACAAATTCAGTCCAATTAAGATGAAATTGAAATGATGGTATTCAATTGTTTGGGAGTAGCCCTACTGAATGTTCATCACCTTCAAGTTGTGGAATGTTAATTGCGTAGATTGTTTTTATGACTAGTTTACGTTGCTGGCTGCTTTGCATCTTTTGTTCCTTCCTGATCAGGCAGAGAAATGATAAAACCGGCAGAACAGAACAAGGGATGCGCCGATCCGATACTCTATATCGTTATCGGTCCAATACTGGCCAAAATCACCGGATCGGTTATCGGAAAATAGTATAATCCGAGCCATGAGCCTAAACTATCACGTAAATGCTTGACTAAACTTTCAGCGACAAGCCGTCAAGAGAGATGTGTCGACCTGCGCCACGGCCAGCGCACACTCCTCCACGGAAAGCAGCGGAGATCTTAACATTACATTTACATTTACATTTAGTGATTTAGCAGACGCTTTTATCCAAAGCGACTTACAAGGGAGAATAACATTCAGCTACATTGCGACAGAGATTAGTGTAATAAAAACAACATTAACGCCGTGAAGTCCCACATAGCTGCTGAGCCCCACGCCCCCATAACTTATAAGAAAACAATACCCGTCACCAAAATAAATTGAAAACATAAAAGAAGTTGGAAGAAAAAGGCCCTCACTCTGTAGAGATGGCGACACGAGTCTAGGGATGAAAGGTTTGACTCTTTTTTTTTAAGATTCAGTTCCTGACGAGTGACTCGGATAAAAAAAAAAAAAAAAAAAAAGATAATGAAAAAGGTTGTTTGATTTTCCACCTCTTCGTTCATTTGAGTTTTGAACACTCAGTGAGGGAGGGGAAGCGAGTGAGAGAAAGAGGGGGAGAGAGAAAGAAGCAATTCTATGTGTCTTACATAAAATAGATAAAAAAGGAAAGAGCTTAGAAAAATAAAGAAATAAAAAAATATATATAAAAGACAAAATTAATAGAAAGTCAGTGTTTTAAGTGATGCCTGCACTTTTGGGTACTATAGATTATACTATTTTCTTATAAGCTATTATGCCTATAATACACAACAAATATTCAAACATATTGTTGATATTTGTGACAAAGATAGAGCATTTAAATGGAAATTGTACATTGAACTTGTTTAACTGATTGACAGACCAATGTCTTTCTGGCCGGCAGATGCATTGTGTGTTTAGAACAGCAGAGGAAGTGGCGGATTTCCCACCTCCTGTGTTCCCATCCACAGAGACGTATGCGTTTCAGGTCCCAGAAGATGAGACGAGAGAAGCTAGATATTCTGACTCTGCATAACTGAGTTATGTTGTAGGCTATGTATTTCTTCCTTCAGGGTAGTAGTATATGTGTTTCACCATTTTAGCGTGATGTTTTTAGGATGGCTTGGTTAAGCAAAGTGCATCCAGGCAAATGACAAAATTGTTAACAGCTTAGTTGTTTAAGAGAGGAGAAAAATACTGTCGCATTGGTATCGGTATCGGCAGATACTCAAGGTTTCGGTATCAGACATGTAAAAGTAATATTATCCATGCCTAAACTGAACATTTGCATGAGCCTAGCCCCTTGGTGATGCGTCGCTCAAAAAACACTGATCCACAACGCCTGGCTGCACACTCTGCAAAATAAAGTAAACATTCAAAACAGATTTGCAAACATTGCTGCACTCGTGGTGTTTTTTGAGGGTTTTCGCCGCTGGGCTGTTCTCTCTTGGCCGTCCCTTCTCCACACAGGGAGAATGGCGGAGGGGAAGAACGGATCGTTTATATAATATCTCCCAGGACACTCATCGCTGCCCCCTTTGTCTTTTGCCACACCACAACAAAGGCTGTCACAGTGGATTTGTGGATTTGTGTGTGAGTTCTTGTGTATTTTTGTTTCAAGTTCCCGCTTGTGTAAAAACACTTGCTCTAAAGGAATGCCACTGTGCCAGTGCTGCATGTCTCGGTGCCCTTGGCATGTACACACACGCACGTGGATACATGATGCTCATCACACGGGTGTGGCTGCACCAGTTCTCCTTGTTTACCATCACGCGTGCCGCGGTAAACCCACACCGGCCCATGAGCTCGGTGGCGGCCAGTGTCACCCAAAATTATTCAGTGAATGGTATGTGTGAGCTTGTGAATACACACTCCCTCTCTCTTGCCAGACTTCAAGGGCAAAGCTCCAGATGCTCTCCTGGCATACCTTCCCTTTCCCACAGGCGATCCACTTTGTTTGAATGCAGGGGGGCCTCATGTTTACATATTCACAGACACACTCCATCTCAGTCTTCAGTCAGAATGTGTAGCTGTTGGCGCCCAATGTTAGGAGAAGCTCTTTCCTGAGTTTTCAGTCTCTGTGTCTCCTGGACTGACGTTTGATATGCACTGATGTCTTCCACAGAACTGTTCTTTGTTCGACTGTGCTCAGTGCGTCTGGATCTGTCCCCCCTGTCGGCCCCGTTTGAAAAGAAACATGGTGGGCCGGCGTGAGCAAGGCCTCAAAGCACACGCCCACTGTCTCTTTTGCTGCTGTCTCCATTCATCCCTTGCTCTTCCCTGGTCATGCTCTTTGTGCTGCCGTCCATCCATCCATCCTCCTCCCCTCCGTGTAATCGGTTGCATCTGGTTCCACATATATATCTCTCTCTCTCTCTCTTTCTCTTTCTTTCTTGCTGCCTGGCTTTCCTCCTCTCATTCTGCTTTTCACTCCACCTCCGTCTCTTCCTCCCCCATGTCTCCCCCATTCCCTACCTGCGCAAGGACAGTTAACAGACACTATATTTACTGTTGTGTTTTTTTGTGGTTTAAGTGCACCACTTGCTGGGCAACAGCGGGAATTGCACGTTGTCTTTTTTGGCTGAAGTTAAAAAAAAAAAAAAAAGTGGAAGATATTGTTTCAATTATAAAGTGAATGGAGGCACGATGGTGCTCTGATGCTCACATTGGTTTAATCTACTGTCAATAGAGTCGAGCATCCTAGTAATGCCATGAAACCCCCTCTACACAACTGGGAATTGGTTGATTATAGCATTTAGAATTATTTTTTTATATATATTTGATACTGTATTCCATCATATTGAATGTATAAAATATTGACATAACTGTAATTATTTTTTTATTGAGCATACTATTTTTTACGAATTGTTGTTCTTATATGCATATTACACATGGTTAAAAATTGACTGTCATATTCCCATTATGAAATCTAAATCAAACAACATTTAACACTGCTGACCTTGACCTAAATTTTTCCCTCCGTGTTTTCCTCCAGGTCCCATCAGCAGTATTCTCGTGAATAAGTTTGGCAGCAGACCCATCATCATGGCGGGAGGCATCCTGGCAGGCTCGGGGCTGATCTGCGCCTCCTTCTGCAACACCGTGGAGCAGCTCTACTTCTTCATCGGAGTGGTGGGAGGTCAGCGCCTCCTCTCTACGGCTACAATCTGTCACTTAAAGCTGAACAATGACACTTTTTTTTGATTACTAGACGACCCACTCTACCTCCTGAGCCTCTGCCTCTACATTACGTTACATTGCATGCCTTACCTACCCATCTGCTCACCTGTGCTTCTATTTCTCCACCCCAACTTTCTCCCCAGGCTTGGGACTGGCGTTTAACTTGAACCCGGCCCTCACCATGATCGGCAAATACTTCTTCAAGCGCCGTCCCATCGCCAACGGCATCGCCATGGCAGGCAGCCCCGTCTTTCTGTCCACGCTGGCTCCTCTCAACTCCTGGCTGTTCGACGAGTTTGGCTGGAGAGGCAGCTTCCTCATCCTGGGGGGGGCACTGTTCAACTGCTGTGTGGCCGGCTCCCTCATGCGCCCCATCGGGCCCAGGCCGCAGCCGCCGGCCAAGCCCGACACGGAGCTGGGTGAGGCCGCGGCGTCAGACGGTGTTGAGTCGGGCAGGGCGGCTTTGGATGGCCCGGCCCAGCCGGTGGCCAAGAAGACAGTGCTGCAGACCATCAACTCCTTCATCGACCTGACGCTCTTCATGCATCGCGGCTTCCTGCTCTAC
Source organism: Zeus faber (assembly GCF_960531495.2). Classification (NCBI taxonomy): domain Eukaryota; kingdom Metazoa; phylum Chordata; class Actinopteri; order Zeiformes; family Zeidae; genus Zeus; species Zeus faber. The sequence goes on along the minus strand of NC_137194.1, from coordinate 14,812,497 downwards.
TTGCTCGGCAACGTGGTTATGTTCTTTGGCCTCTTCGCGCCGCTTGTCTTCCTCTCCAACTATGCCAAGAGCAAGAACATCAGCAAGGAGAAGGCGGCGCTGCTGCTGTCCGTGCTGGCCTCCATCGACATGGTCGCCCGGCCATCCATGGGCCTGTTGGCCAACACCCGCTGGGTCCGGCCTCGGATCCAGTACTTCTTCGCCGCCTCCGTCATGTGCAACGGCCTGTGCCACCTGGTGGCGCCATGGGTGTCGGACTTCACCAGCTTCGTGGTGTACGCCATTTTCTTTGGCTTTGCATTCGGCTGGCTGAGCTCCGTGCTGTTTGAGACACTGATGGACCTGGTGGGGGCCCAGAGGTTCTCCTCCGCCGTGGGGCTGGTCACCATCGTGGAGTGTGGGCCCGTGCTCCTCGGGCCGCCGCTGACAGGTACGGAGCATGGACGTCAGACGTGGTCTTTAAGGCTGCATCGTGAGCGAGCGTCGCCTTTTTTAATCCATATACTGTATCTATTTCTGTCAAAGTGTTTGTGAACAGCGCTAAATGTTGTTGGCCTTGGTCCCCTCGCAGGCAGTTTCTACAACTACTACAACCATTACGACTACACCTACATCTCCTCCGGCATCATCCTGGTGGTGGCCAGCGTCATGCTCTTCTTGGGAATGGGCCTCAACTACCACCTGCTGGACCGCCAGAAGAAGGCGGACGAGAAGCGAGAGCGGGAGGAGCCCAAGGAGGAGCGCGCAGCCATGCTGGCCCCGCCGTCGCCCTCCAAGGACCACGACCACGACGAGGAGGAGGCGGCAAACAACAAGCCGGCTGCCGTCACGCTGGATGACGTGGCCAAGATGGACGAAGACACTGTGTAGAAAGTGGGGACTCCCAAGGGAAAAATGCACACACGAAAACATCACTCTCGTCACCGCAGCAGTCGTGCCGGCTCACCGTATCTTTCACCCCCGATAACTTTAGCGAGCCTTTTAGTTCCAAAGCCTTTGCAGCGGAACACACACACACACACACACACACACACACACACACACACACACACACACACACACACACACACACACACACACACACACACACACACACACACACACACACACACACACGTACATTCTTGTTTAATGAAAGACACATACACACATTGGATTAGTAACAGTACTGGACGTGCCTTCGTTATACTCATCTCCTCCACAAGCACAGTCGTGACTGTGTCTAGTTACTCAGTGTCTATTTTAATCTCAGGGTCTTGAGCCGCAACAGCAGTTTTGGAACTTCGCCCGGTTACACACACACACAGACACCCTCATAAGGTAAAATGACGTAAAATACTTCAGCTGCCATAATCAGAGGGGTGCGTACACGCACACACACACACACACACACAGTGTATGAAAAGGCTCTTTCGGCTTCACTCCTCAAGGGCTGAACGTTCTGAATAACTTCCTCTTAGATGTCTGCCGTCTGGGCGTGGTAATTATTCTGTCGAGTTGCGTTTTTTAGATTTTATTTTTTTTCCTATGAATTTGACCAGCGTGGAGAAGATTGGGTCCATTATTTGCAGGTGTGGATGTGACAAAAGAGAGGGGAAAATGGCTTTTCAGCATTTATTTTTTATTTTTATGTTTTTATTTTAAAGGGGGGGGGCGGGAGGGGGGTCCTAAGTCATAAATATATAAAATTCACGGCAACACTGCGAGGAGATCCTTGCACATCAGTATTAGTGAGATGAGCCGCAGTTATTCAAAGTTTGTTTGAATAATGAGAAGAAGAAAAAAAAAAAACCCTGTTGTATTTTAATATTAAAATAAGTATCTTCTGTGTTGTGGACGTGGGGCCTGAAGGGCTGTAACTGCAGAATGACGTGGTGGTTTTTCGAATCGTAGACATTTTTGTACCCCCAGTGTGTGAATATCTAAACGATTACGAGTGCACAAGTTTTATTTTCTTGCGCTCCACATGCAAGCTGCAGGATCGCGGTGTGGAATCAAGTTGAACCCACACACACACACACACACCCACACCCACACCCCACTATGTAAGATTCACATGTTGCACACGGGCTTTTGTGGAGCCAAATTAGAAATACTTCCGCTGTTGGATAATTAAAGCTGCGATTAACTCTTAATTTTAAAGAGTGGCAGCATTTTAGAGTATTTTTTTATTACTATGAATATTACACACGTTTTATTCTTTAATCTTCCTGTAAACTGCTAACTGTAAAATGACAATCTGACAAAAAAAAAAAAAAAATCTTCCGAATAGTTTTTGATGTATTGGGGTGAGTTCACATCTGCATGGGGGGAGTAAATGTGCACCAGACCTTTTGTTAACTGTGACTTTGGTCGTTTCAATTCATATGAGACTGTATGCGGCTCAGTATCAGTCCAGATAGTCTTCTTCATTTCCCTGCAAATCTGCGAGATCTGTCTCCAGATTCACAATGTTTTAACCATGCTACAGAGACATGAGGTACTCGTTTTCGACCGACAACTGTTGCAACAAGCACTGAGCGGATTTGTGATGCTTTGTTATGCCGTGTACTGACTCAATCACCGCTAGAGGGCAGTATTTCAATGCCGATCATGCGGCACACTGTTTAGTGCACCCTGCTTAGTGCATCTGTCCTCACCTTCAGCATCTTTCCGAGCAAAATGGGGGAAGATGTTGCTCGGTGGCTTGTGCCGGATTTTAAATGTAAGTGTTTTAGCATTTCATTTTTACTCACGTTCAATTTTATTTTATTTTATTTTTTTTCACAAAAAAACATCATAATGAACCAGCCGAGCTTCTAAAGGAAGATTACCTTTGAGAGGTTGGACGGATAATGAAGACGATTGTCTTTTTGAAATGATATTTTTGTGGCCACTGTGACCAAACAGACATACCAGGCCACTCTCACACAGCGTTGAAGGACCCCAGCAGTGTCAAATTGAGTTTCAGCCAGATGACCATTTAGAACCTGGCCATTCTCCTGAGAGCTCCCATTTTTAGAGTTTTATTATTTTCCGTATTTTCAGGTTTTGGGAAATCGGAACGACATGGTGAGATACTTACCTCAAAATGGTCTTCACTGACAATTGGTAGACGAGTAACGGGGCTGGAACTCAATTTGACCCCTGTTTGGTGTATGGACACCCTTTAGGTCTTAAGGTAACCTTTCAAACGCTGAATGTCAGCCATTCTGTGTTCAAACACTGCTGCTTGTCTAAAGAGTTGTTTATTCCCCTTTGCTACACGGTGGAGGCCGCTTGTAATGATCACGGTTACAGTGATCAACCGCTTATTTGGATCAAAAAGCTTGGAGACAGAATCATTCCTACACAAATTCTGTTTAAATAATCCGCTCATAGTAAACAAGTAGTCAGCTTACAGTGTTTATTTGGGGTCTTTTCATACATGACAACATATGGATTTTTATTTTTTTTTAAACTACGGTAATTCAATTTATTTTACTTTTCTACCATGATCCTTTGCCTCGCGGTAACCCGTCAGCAGCCCCCCGCCCCGCCAATCATTTGCTGATCCATTTGACCCAGACAGATGTGACCACTATAAGAGGTTTCCACTGTAACAACCAAATATGATGATGAAATGGGGCATGTCGATAAATGTGATCTACCACAAAAAGTATATTTTTACACTATGCCACTTATTTTTAATTAAGAATTATGATGGCGGTGTTATGACTGAATGTAATTCGTACACTTTATACAGATTGGCCAAATGTGTTTTTTTTTTTTTTTGTTTTTTTTTCCCTCCCTGTTTTTAAGCAATATTTTCTATCAACCACACTTACTTAGGTGAGTTTTCTTCAGAACAGACTTCTTTACACTTCCTTTACCCTACATGGCTTTTATAATATGGTCCGTAGAGAATAGACGGGAAAAGTTTCTATTGAAGAGATAAAGTGGCAACTGAGGATTTTTTTTTCGTTCCACAGTGTACTTGATATGCTAATTCACGACCCTCTATTTCTGCTCCAATACTAATCTCTTGGTCCGGAAAAAATTCTGAAGGTTGGGGCAAAATGGACTTACTTCGCCACCATTCTGGTTTATTTAGGACCAGGGGGTGCTGTTAGTTGAAAGGCGACACCTTGAAATAGAACAAAACCAATCGATGGAGAGTTGGAGACACTCTGGCATAAAGGCTGTTTTAAAAAAAATAAAAAATAAATAAAAAAACATAATGTAGTGTCGAGTTTCAGCAAAGTATTTCTTGTACTGGAGGTGTTTTTTTTTTTTTAATTTTTATGTCTGTGTGTGTGACAGTGGAGAGAATAAACCATTTGTAAAGCATCCTTGATCCTTTGATTTTTTTTATTTTTTATTTTCTTTACCATTATAGGGGTGCGGGGTGGGGAATCTAATGGAGTCCAGTTTTAAAGAAGAGTCTAGATTTATTTACATTAAAATAACCTTTGTGAAAAAGTTGGTGAGAGTTTGCATCTGCAATACATGGTGAGAAGCTTTATTACCTTCTACATAAATGCAGGGCTTCAGCCGTACGACACCTCAGTAGCTCCAGTGTTCTTCTGTGTGCCTTGGTCTTAAATACGAGATGATAAGGCGTGAGCCGCGGATCCCGGGTGGAAGGTGGAGTTCAGTTGTTGGAGGTGTGTGTGGTGGTTGAGTCGTTGGGCGGGGACCCTCGTCGCCGGGGGCCGCGGGCGCGGCAGAGCAGCAGCTGCCGAAGCTCTGGGGAGATGCTGCTGGAGAAGGCCGAGTAGATCCAGGGGTTGGTGCAGGAGTTCAGGCTGGCCAGCAGCATGAGGAGTGTGAACACTGCACCTACACACACACACACAAGCACACACACACACACACACACACACACACACACACACACACACACAGGAGCATTATGGGAAGTCAACAATACACAGATTGAGGTAGGGGATGTAAATGTCCTCTCTTTGATACCCTGGCCAAATTGCTTCTAGTTCAGTGCCTGTTCTCGGCTAAAACGCTGTCTGAGAATAGGTATTCCCAGCTTGATGCTGCAAAACAAATAAGGTTTCATTTTGTTCATTTTTGAAAAGGAGTTTATAAACGGTGGCCTTCATTTGAAAACTCGCTCAGGCCGTGAAAATAGACCAATCAGCGGAAAGCAAACAACATCCACTTCAAAAACCTGAAGGTGGAAACATAGATTTGCATGTCGAGGAGGTGATTACGGGTTTGTAGACGATTGAATCATGAAATAAACATCCGTTAAAAATACATTAAAAATGTGATTAAGCAAAAAAAAAAAAATTGCCCCAAAGGGCTTTACAGACGGCAGGAATAAAATGTTATGAAAATAAAGACATACAACACATGCATCTAAACAGGCACACCTTTTTTTTTTAAGTATATTTTTATTTCCGGTTGTTGTTAGATACAGTCCATCCACATTGGAACATCAAAGCAATATTTTTCCTATTTCCTTCAATAACATTATAACGGAGTAAAATAATGTACAGTGATAATTATTTGGCGTATTTTATACACATAAATATGTGAGGTGGCTAAAATGCAAGACTCATGCTCGAAAACAGGTGAACAAACCAAGAGAACAAAACAAGGAAGAAGAAGGAAAAAAACGATCACACAAATATAAAAACATATACAGTGTGTATATATTAATATTGTGGATCCTTTATCCCGCACCTCAACCCTATGTCAGGCGCTTCGGGTGTCCTAACACTGGTCCCCATGCCTGATCAAACGCTCTCCTCCTTCCTGCATTCATGAATCATAGCTTATCCGGATGGAGAACCTCGCCCAGCTCTCTCAGCCACATCTCAAATGAGGGCACAGCGTCAGACTTCCATAATTGCATAATACGTTTTTTAGATGTTTGTCAAATGCTTTTGAGTTAAAAATATAATAATAATAGAAAAGTGAGTGGAGGTTGGGGCATGTCCAGAATTGGTGGGTATAGACGCCAGCTTAATTCTCGCATTTGCTGCACGATGCGGATACACTGGGATAAACCTGGTTTACATTGACTTTTGAGCAGTGCAACTAGTAGTGCTTCTGTCTCCCACTCAGTTCTATACCTTTCGGCGCCGACTGTTTCCTGACTTCTAAGTGTCTGATATAGTATGGCCACCGCTCTTCTACATCCTGGTCTCTCATTGACCACCATTTCAAGTGCATGATGTTGTGGTATGACTGCAAATGTAGATATGAGATCCTTTAAAGTATCCTATAGATATCGGGAAAAAAAGGTGTGAGGCCGGGAGATCATAGTCGTTCCTTAACTGCTCCAAGGACATAAAGTGGCCCAACCTGGTACAAGTCCTTCCAGCACTTCGCTCCTTTCCTCTTCCCAGCGAGCGAACACGGAATCCACGCTGGATGGTTTAAAAAGGTGTTTTTTGTCACAGATAAGGGTGTCTGTGTACCTATTTGGGGCTTCCAAATATGTTTTCTCTGTTTCCATAATTTGAAAACCCTGTGTATCAGAGTGTTCCCTCCATATAAAGATTTGTTAGTCTTAACAGGGCTGTTCAGAAGGGCTGGGAGAGAGTTGTATATATAAAGAGAGAGAGATTTTTTTGTTTGATATAGTTGTATATGATATGCCCTACCCTGCCTGAGCCCCCCTGAATTTTCTTTTTTTTTTTTTGAAGATACTGTATAATTGACATGAAGCGTATTGTAACAAATCCGATTTGCACCATAATGGATTTCATTGCTGAAAATTGAAAAAAATATATATTTATGTCACTGAAGATATATAATCATATAATCACAAGCCTGGACGTCACTCGTGCCTGATGGCGGGGCAGGTTTTGGACCCTGTGTCTCGTACCGTGCTGCGGGGGGTCAGGGTCCCACGCCGCCCAGAGCTGCACGCAGAAGAAGGGCGCCCAGCAGATGGAGTACACCAGCACGATGACCAGCGTCATGCGGACCGTCTTGGACATGGCGGCCGATATCCCCCTGCTGCGGACGTCGGGGGCCGCGGCGGCTGAGCCGGGGACCCCAGGGCAGACGACCCAGGACACCGGCTGCTCGGGGAGAACGTCAGGCTGCGGGTCACCTGGGAGAACGGATGAATAAATCCATTCGTGCAATTTCGCGGGGTTACGTGATTGTTGCGTTTCAGCCCGGCGTGCCGAAATGCGTCTCAGCGTTTAAATTATGTAGGACGCTCCGCCCGCTCAGACGTAATCAAAGTGCGGGGAGAACACCCTTGGTTCTGAATAGGAAGGCCTGAAGAGTCGGATGAAGAGAATGATGAAGATTCCAGTTCCACCCTGGATTCACGGCACTTTCCCAACAATGGGAAGAAGATATGACAAGGTTATGAGGTCATGATTAAATTAGCATACGCTGTTAGGAACACTATTACTGGGTTATGAACAATATTGTTCTGTTGCTGCTGTATATAGCATATTGCTGTACAGTAGGCGTGAATTAATCAGGTAGGAGCATGTCGGTTGCCCCTATAACCCTGGAGAAGAGAGTTGAGGGCTTCAGGTAATATGGTCCAGAAAAGAATCCCATGTACAGTAGAATCATCCACATGTGTATGTAAGGGGCAACATGAGTGAAATGCACACAATGCAAAACAATTAATTCTGAATATTTACGGTCTAGGTCGGTGGTCTCGAATATGTCGTTCACAAGCTACTTAGCTGCTGGTGGCTTTTCAGTCAGGCAATCAATGGGGCGCAATGTCATTTAAATTTAAAATATTGATATATACACAGCTCACGATGCAACACATTGATGGAGACTTTTCGCTTTGTTCTGCGTTCTGCGGCACGTGCCATAGTCATATGAACCAACCAAACACACTATTTATAGTTATGATGTTAGAGGTGAAAGTAGACACCTAACAAAGTGAAAATTGCAATCATGAATATTTATGTGTAACATCCTTTAGGTCGAACAAGTACAGTGGCTCCCCACGTCTTTTGTAGTCCAAGTAGCTCCATAGTCTCAATAAGCTTGGAGACCCCTGATCTGGAGAAAGCCCTGTTTGAGTGTCAGAGTCTCACCTGGACAGACAGCACTGAATCTGTGAGCGTTGCAATGTAAAGGGACGCTGTTGGACCTCAGGGGCCCCAGCGGCAGGTGCAGATAAGGGCCCGTGTTGGCGGAGGGCTGGGAGTACAGAGACAGGCTGGACCTCGCCCTGACGCCGGGCAGCGGCGTCCTCTGGCTGTCCCGTCTGGACAGGGGAGCGGCGGAGAGGCGGCGCTCCGACTTCAGGTACAGGTTGCTGTGGATCTCCTTGAAGATTCTCACCTGAAGAGGAGGGGAGGCAGAGGGAGGAAAGGTGGAGACGCCATCATGAGGGATGGAGTGGAGTTGGAGCGGAGGAGCCAGTGGAGATGCTGACAAGCCCCTGCAATGATCTAGAACAGTCGGTCCACCATGTGAAAGAAAGGTTCCTGTTCTCTGTGTCTTCTGCTCTTTTACTGTACACCCCTAGGCAGAATTCAAACTATACTATTTATTTGATCTTTTATTTTCTGCTGCAAATCTGTGCACAATCAACTTTGATCCCTAGCTTCTCGTGGCCGTCGATTTTTGGGAGAGAAAAATCCTGTCTCATGCGTGGTCCCGCGTCGCTTCTGCCGCGCGTTTTCGTGACAAAGGGTAGTTTGGAGACCACCCAGACTCGTCTGGGATTCCTCGCGGTGAAAGTTCTCGCGATGTGTGACCCCCTGTTGCCGACCGGTCATATAGCGCGAAAAACCACAACGGCTTCCAAGATATCCGATCGCAGGACGGAGAGTGGTGAAGTGTGAACCGTAGAGCGATATAGAGATATAGCGCGTGTGGGCGGCTTCACCTGGCAGACACTGATGACGAGGACGGGGAGGATGAAGATAGCCAGGGCCATCCAGGTGACGTAGGCCTTGAGCCCCCAGGACTCGGCAAACGTTCCCCAGCACTCATAGACTCCCGGAGCCACCTCTGAACGGGAGAAGATAAAGACCTGGGGAAGAGGGTGGAGAAGTCAACAGGCGGGTGGATGTGGAACAAAGAGGGGTAGAGGTGAACCTACCCTCCCTCCCTCCCTCTCTCCCTCTCTCTCTCTCTCTCCGTCTACCTGTGGCAGGCTGAGCAGCAGCGACAGCCCCCAGGCCAGCAGGATGAAGTTGTTCCAGCGCCGGGTGGTGCCGCCGCGGTACGCCTGCAGGGGGCAGCAGATGGCGTAGTGGCGGTCGAAGGTCATGGCGACGATCATGTAGGAGGAGGCGAACATCCCCAGCACCTGCAGGTACTTCACCAGGCGGCACAGGAAGTCGGGCCCCGGGAAGCGGCCGCTCACATCCCACACCAGCTGAGGCAGCACCTGGATGGGAGAGAGATATGGAATTGTTTTTTTTTTTTTTTTACCAAATGTAGTGATTATGTAGTAGTAGTAGTAGTAAATTATAATAATTAAATGGAGAAATATTTTAGTCAGAGCAGAGAGGTTTCCAATAGTTTGACTTATTGATTCATGTTTTTGTACCAATTCCTTGAACAAAATTCAAAATGATCTTCTTTGTTTGTTCCATCATCTTTATCATCATCTGAAAAGGGATCTTGTATTTTTCCTGTTATCTGTATGCATTTCATTTATTTGTTGATTCTTTCACTTATTTCCTCTCTTTGAATGAATGGTATATTTTTGCTTTCTTGGAAGTTTCTTTTTGTCTTGTCTATTCTTGTTTTAGATGATTTGGCTATTGTTTGGCTATTGGTATTGTTTTAGAGCAGTGGTCCCCAAACTAAGGCCCATTTGGCCCGGCCCCCTGAACAATACCAGAGACGCATTATGATTTTTTTTTTTCAGTCTGGCCACGCGAATCCTAGACTAGCCCCTGTCAAATAGAACGGAATAATGGCGAAAAGGTGAGGTAAGAAAAAAAATAATTCAGAATGCAGGGTATTTAACCTGCAGTGGTCAAACGATTATTTTTTTGTTCAATGCAAAGAAAAGGCTGCTTGTCTCATCTGTCAAGAGGCGGTGGCGGTATTCAAAGAATACAGTCTGCGCCGATACTATGAATCCCGGCACAAAGACAAGTATGATAACTTGCAAGGCCAAATGCGAGCAGACAAACTCTCAAAGCTAAAAAGTGGACTGTTAGCTCAGCAGAATACATCTGTACGCCAAGCTCAGCTGAACCAGTCATCCGTTCGGGTCAGCTTTCGGGTTGCTCAACTGATAGCAAACAGCGGTAAACCTTTCACTGATGGAGAGTTTGTCAAGAAATGTTTGAATGCTGTCGCGGAAGAGGTGTGTCCCGAGAAGAAAGATGTCTTTAATGCCGTGAGTCTGTCGGCGAGTACAATCACCAGACGCATTGAAGAAATCGGGGGTAATATTTATGCCCAGCTGCAGCAGAAGAATTTGACTTTTTTTCATTAGCACTGGATGAGAGCACGGACGTGCAAGACACAGCGCAGCTGCTCATTTTTATTCGTGGCGTTAGCGCAAACTTTGAAAGGGACTACAACGGGGGAGGATATTTTCTGCAAATATGTCAAACCATGGAAGAGTTGGACCTAGACTGGTCAAAGCTTGCCAGCATCACGACTGACGGGGCTCCTAGTATGATGGCACCTCGCATTTTTAACAGACGTGACAGAGATGCTGAACAGCCTTAACTTGCAGCTACAAGGCCAGGGGAAACTCATTTGCGACATGTATTCGCACGTAAACGCATTTGAGGTGAAACTTGCGCCGCTTTTGGAACAAGTGAAAAAGCACAACTTCATCCATCTCCCTGCTACCCAAAACCTCTCTGCAGAGAACCCAGCGGTCCCGTTCCCAGCTGAAAAGTGTGTGGAAGCACTGGAAATGCTGAAGGCGGAGTTCGGTGTGCGATTCCGGCAACTACATGTTAATGCAAAAGAAATCCGTCGTTTCCAGAACCCCTTTCTTGCCGACGTCGATGAAGCCCAGCCTTCTTATCAGTTTGAGTTGACCGAGTTACAGAACTGTGATGTTCTGAAAGACGCATTCAAGCCCGACAGTCTCATTGACTTCTATGCCGCCCTCCCAAACGACACGTACCCTAACATAAAAAAAACACGCAATGAAGATGTTTACACTTTTTGGCAGCACGTATATCTGCGAGCAAACCTTTTCACACATGAAACACCTGAAAACTCCGATGAGATCAAGATTGACAGATGAACATCTGCATCAGTGTTTGAGACTGGCTGTGACTAGAATGGAACCTGACATTCAACTTCTCACCAGCCAGATGCAGGCCCACAGTTCACACCGATGAACATACTAAGCTCACTTTTCTGACTTGAATGAGTCATTCTGAGTATAGACAAATTTAATCATAATAAAATCTACTGGGATAAAATCCATCTCCACAACCATACTGGTAGTGAAATGAATTGTGCTGTGTAGGTGCTGTATCACTTAGTTCGTTTTCTCAGCCTGCTTGCTTTGTGGTTTTCACAGGGAAGTTGATGAGAGAGAGCTGCAAACAGCGGTGTCTACAAGCCTACTGGAACCTACAAAAGGATTATAAGGAAGGAACACAAGAACTTTGAGAGACTGCCCATATGAGCCATTTGAGTAAGAGATTCTGCTCTGACAACTAAGCTCAACATTTACCTGTTAAGATTGTGCACGGCACAACAGAAAGTTAATGTTCAGTGGACTTTTTTTCTGTGAAGAGCCCAGAGAGGGTTATTTGGTTATTATTTATTTCATAAATAGTGTTATTATATATTTCCCGACTTTATTTTTTCTGTGAAGAACCCAGAGAGGGTTATTTGGTTATTATTTATTTCACAAATAGTGTTATTATATATTTCCCGACTTTATTTTTCCTGTGAAGAACCCAGAGGGGGTTATTTGGTTATTATTTATTTCATAAATAGTGTTATTTATTTCATTAATAGTGTTATTTATTTCCTGAATTTTTTTTCTGTGAAGATCCCGGAAAGGGTTATAAACATTTGGTTATGTGTGGCTTTCTGGAAAAGAACAAATGTTTACGTTTAGGCACCTCTGCGATCGTCACACTTTTTCTGTTACAAACTGACCCGGGCCCCCATCAGAGAAGGGAAAAGTTATGTGGCCCTCACAGGAAAAAGTTTGGGTACCCCTGTTTTAGAGACTTTCATGCCAATAAGTCACTTTAAATCTATAGACACAAAAAGAACGAGAAAGCATCAATTAAATATTAAAGCCAGCTTCACACCTATAACGATGAATAACAAGAACAAACGGGAAGTCCATTCATCCCTATGGAGAGTTGGATTCCATGTGTGGAAAGCTGTGATGTGCTGCTCGAGGCTCTGGGATGCATTAAAAATGTACAGCTCACAAGTCTTGGCCCGACAGCACAACCGGAAAGTGGCGCCCGTCAAGTATTTCATTGGAACTGGACTTAAATCTAAGTAGAGAAGTACCGTCTGGAAAAACCAGCTTTTCTCCCATTTTACCCGACCTATTTTGTGAGGCAAAGCCCAGACACGATTCATCGGACAGCCACTGGGTAGAAGATCTGACTGTGTGATTACGGACTAGGTGTGAAGGTCAAAATAGGTGGAGACTGGAGAGGACCGAGAGGAGGGATCACAGAACAAAACAAAACAATAAGAAAGCTACAAAACAGTTAATTCTCAGCCAAAATATATACTTTAATGGGGATCTAGGTTAACCTCCAGCATTAGAATGTATAGATTTAAGAGTGTCGAGGCCTATACAGTATGTGTGTGTTTGCCACCTGAAACAAGGCCACCACCAGGTCGGCCAGACAGAGGTTGAGCATGAACTGGTGGAGCGGCGTATGATGCCGCCTCCGCCTCAGCAGCACCACCAGCACCAGCCCGTTGCCGAGCAGTGCCATCGCCAGGATCACCGCCAGCACCGCCACCTCGGCCACCGCCAGCAGGGCGTCCCGCTCTTGCCCGCCCGTAGTGTTGGCGAACGCCAGGGTCACGGGGGCCACCGCCGCTGAATCGTTGGCCGGACATGAGTCTGTTACCATGGAGACCGACATTGTGCCTGCGAGGGGACATGCATGGAGAGGAGGAAAGGTGTGGGGAATGGGGGCCGGGGAGGGAGGGGAGAGGAGGAGAGGAGAGGAGAGGAGAGGAGGGGAGTAAAGGGGGCGCCCCTCTCGTGTGGCACCCAAAAACACTACGCAAACGTGTGGCGCAATTCCTCACATTTACCATAGAGCCGCTAAATACAAAAATGACTCAACTAACAGCACAACTGAAGAAATAACATCAAACCATCTTGTCTTTTTTTTAATTATTTGGCGGCGATTGAGAATATACAACATTATCCATTCCATTTTTAAATACCCACTCAACGTTTCCTCCTATTAGTGATTTTGGCGCCCCCCCCCCCGTGGATCAGCCATTTATGACAGGCAGGGCCCCAAAACGTGTGTTCGCGTATCGTAGTTTGCGTGGGGTATGTAACAGGCCTTAGTTTGCATACGACACATTTTTTATTTGTACAAGTCCTTGAAATCATATGGAGGGGTTTGAATGCCACTGGAATAGTTAGAGTAGGCCTAATGATACAGGCCGGATGGAGCACCACCATCCCATTATGTTACTGTTATTGATCTCTAGAAAGAAGAAATTCGGAAAGTGGGTTTGGAATAGAATAAAAAAGCCCTTTTTACTGTGTGTGTGTGTGTCTGTGTGTGTATATGTGTGTGTGTGTGTGTGTGTGTGTGCGCGTGCGTGTGTGTTCTGACTGACTTGCTCTTAGCGTGTGATGGTGATTACTAGAAATTGGTTAAATAGCTGTGACCTTCCTAAGCACTGCCCATTAATCCTCAGTTAACCCACGAGAGGCCCTCTAACCGCTTCTGTGATGTATATATGTGTGTGTGTGTGTGTGTGCATATATGGCAAATTGTTGAAGCGTGTGAATAATGACAAACATGCTATGGATTTCATTGTTCAGAATCAATGTGCTCACAGTGGCTTGAGGCCGCCCATAAACACTGCTGCAGCCTTATTAACTTCAGTTGTGTGTGTGTGTGTGTGTGTGTATGTGTGTGTGAAAGAGAGAGAGAGGGAGAGGGAGAGAGAGAGAGAGAGAGAGAGAGAGAGAGAGAAAGAGCGAGAGAGAGAGAGATAGCCGAAAGGGAGAGACATAATACCGGGTCAGACAAAATGTTCGGAGGTCTAGTTCCAACTTGACCCTCAACAAGCCCAACATCAGATCCCAGAACAACGTGTGCGCACGTAAACAAAGATACATCTGAGGGCGGAGGCTTTGTGGCACAAAACCATCAACAGCCCATTGACATGACGACAAACTATTTAGAGACTCTTGGCACGTAAACAACCGTTGATACACTGAATTATTATTATTTATTTTTTTACATTTCAAGCAAAACCCATGGAAATCACTAATTGGGAATCGGCCTCCGAATCAAAAGAATGCGGAACGTGGTGCCCGCTGCAAAACGAACACACTGGCCGGGCACTAACCCCCATCCCCGAGCAGTCCTAACAGGGATTGTGAAAAATCGATTCTGAAAAATGTACTTTTCTACTCAACGACACAATTTCAAACAAAGAGTTTTAACCAGAATAACGGATTTGCATGGGTTTAACACTCCACGTATTTATGCGGGGGAGCTGCAATAAAGTGTTCAAATATGAAGCTTGGAGGTATCCTGGGAAAACATATTGGATTGCAAGCGAATAAATTGAGGTACTGAATCTTCTTTTTTTAAAATTTAATTAAAAATTTTTTTATGGACCCTTTAAATGAACCTGTCAAACAGCGCACACACAAAAAAAAGTTGCGGCACGAATGTTTTATTGATTGCGCGTACGGGGGAGGTTTATGGCTTTGCCTCCAGCCAGGGTCCACACCGAGAACTGTGCTTCCACCGAAGACCCCCCCTCCCCGCCCCGGACCCTTGGAACAGAGTGGAAATCTGGCAGGTTTGGTTTTTGAGGACGGGTGTGTTCTTTAAAGTGACCACGTCACGTTTGTTGAAAATTCAAAACATGGAAAAAAATAAAACACACTTGGAGGGGTACCCTACCAAATGTAATGCCGGACGGGGCTCCAGAGTGCTGCTTTGGTCATCTATATAAAAGACTCTACCTCATCACTGCTACCTCATTTATCATCACACCTCTCTTTACATTCCCCTCTGTGTTTTATTATGGGATGTCCACCTTCCGCCTTCTAATTGACAGCAGGGTTTAACCAAACATTTAGCCTTTAAAATGATTTTAAATTATTATTTTTTTTATTTTTTTTATATTATTAGAATTTGTTTAAACAATTTAAGTCAAAATGTGAAAGAAGAAAAACATTTAAAATGTAAGAATTTAAAAGTTATATTTACATATTATATTATATTAAGTTATATTTATATCTGTTACAATAATCTTAGTCTCTCCTGCACTCGCGGCCTCATTCACCACAATGTTGCTCAACCCAGCGAAGTTCAAAACGTTGCCAACCCTGCACCTCACCTGCCAAAGAGTTATACGAACACAACCCGTCAAGCCCCCTGACTATTCTTACGGCGGTTACCATTCCCAAACCTGCACATCAAAAAAAGACGTGATTCGAAAGGAGAAACATTAGAATCAATGAAGACAACGTACACACCTTCTGGACGTCTTCAGTGTCCGTGGAAGCATCCGCAGGAACCTGGACAACATGATCTGCTGTTGATGGCCGAGTCCATGCTGTGTGTGTGTGTGTGTGTGTGTGTGTGTGTGTGTGTGTGTGTGTGTGTGTGTGTGTGTGTGTGTGTGCCTGTGTGTGTGTGCGTGTGTGTGTGTGTGTGTGTGTCTCAATATTTCTTTTCTGGGTTATTACACTCAGAATGACCTTAGCCGGCTGCCCGCTGCTGACTCCTCTTCCACTCTCTACTTCTCTCCCTACTTTCTCTCCCTTTCACTCGTCTGCTGTTTCACCCTCCTCTTTCACGCTCCCTCATCCCGCCCTTCTCTCTCTCTCTCTCTCTCGCTCTCTCTCTCTCTCTCTCACTCTCTCTCTCAATTCAAAAGACTTGATTGGCATTGCCAAAGCAAATGGGAAAAACAAAAAATAAGAGAAACATGTACATTATGTGTTGCAGTAAAAAAATACATTATTAAAAGACGATGTATTGACAGATATGTAAATATGTATGTTACCACAAAACATATAAAAATCTAAACATTGCTATATATATATAAATAAGAGCATATACAGTATATACAGTATATAAACAGATAAATGAAGAAATGTCATCTTATATATGAGGTATTTTAGACATGGCAATTGAAAGTGTCGAGATATTTACAGTAAATACAAATTAAGATTTTGTCAACTCGATTGTTTTATGAATTCAGAGAGGAGGGGAGTGGTGCTCAAAGGGTGTGTGTTCTGGAGAATCAGTGTAATTTCCTGATGATTGTTTAGAGATCTGCCGCGCTGCTGCCGCCTCCATCTTTGATCCTGGGTAAGGGTGAGCATAGCCAGACGCCACACCCTCCCGCCCCCGCCCCCCTCATATTGTGCGCGCACACACACACACACACACACACACACACACACACACACACACACACACACACACACACACACACACACACACACACACACAAAATAAGTACATCCCCAACCTTCAACACACACACACACACATAGGCACACACACATGGGCAGTGCACCAACAGATCTGGTTTCTGTTATTAGCCTCTCAGAATGATCAAAGACCCTTCATACGGAAACACACACACACACACACACACACACACACTGAACACAATACGTAATTGTATTCAGGCAATATGTGTACTTGTAATTTAGCATCGCTGGCGGCAGGTGCAGGACGACGGGTAGAAAGAAAATAGAGGAGAGTCTGAGGGGAGAGGTTTCAAGTGGGGTGCAATCGGAGTGATGACTCCGAGGGCGAGAGAGGAGGTGTCACGGGAGTACGGCAAGTTGCCCTCCGGTCCTGCTTTTCGTTTCCCACCGCTCCCAACAACCTTGACCTCGGTCCGTCAACGGCATCCGACCGCCTCGTCCCTCCGCCCTCTGAGAATCCCACCACCCCCCCACACCCCCTCCACACGCACGCACATTCCTGCACCGGTATCAAGGTGTGGTTAGAACCCCCACACCTGTCCTGGGTCTAGGTAATCGGGCCCGGGTTCAGGGTGGCTGTACGCCTGTTGCTCGTTAGAGTAATCAACGCTCAATAGGTACAACCCCCATCCGCTCCACCTGGGCTTATTCCAACCAGCCCACTCTCTAGAATGAACTGGTGTGTTTTCTACCCCGGCGCCTCTGTCTCTGCGTCGGAAGGCCCCGAAAAAGGAACTCGACTGGCGTGTGGCAGGCGGACTGTCAAAACTTCTAAACCAAAAAATACCGGTCCTCACAAGTACAGTAAGACAAAGCTCCCCCAAGGCTTCGATCAGAGTTCTTGCACCACACACACATGCACACACACGCACACGCACGCGCTCACGCACGCACACACACACATGCCGCTTTCTGACAGTGCTGTAATCGCTTTGCTTCCCCTCAATTGCTCCCTTGTTATGAAAAGCTTTTAATTATCGAGGGGCCCACTGAGTGACCTCGGCCCAGCGGCATTCTGAGAAATAGACACGCACGCACGCACGCACACACGCACACGCACGCACACACACACACCCAAGCACAGCCGGGTGTCAGAAACGTTCAGACTTTGTGACAGCCAAACCTACAACCTTTTCCCTTCCAAAGTTGCTCTGGTTAATTCCTGGTAAATGGCCGTATGACTTTCTGGACACGATTCTTTGCTTTAATGGTATCAACATGTTTTCAGCATTAGAGGAACAAGTAATATTCACGACTCGAGTGGTGACGGATCGCAGAGGAAACTGAGGAGAGACGGCTACGTGGCTGTGGACATCAACCCTGCCTCACACATGTGTGCTTTATCATCTCTGCCTTCAGATTAACAAGCCTGGGCATCCTGTTGACCTTTAACCTCCAACTTCTTTCTGCTCAGGGACATCTGTTGCATTACAACAATAAGTTGTAACAAACAGCTGCATTTAAAAACAAGCCAACTCTCTGTATGTATATGTCCTCTATACAGTCTGGAACATGGCCTTTCAACTACGTTCTTATTGGGGCCAGGTTCTCAACTCACTGCCAGCACACCGAAAAGTGGATTTTTGGATATTATACTGTCATATTGCTTTATACTGCTTCTCCATAGCCATATGTTTTTTGTTTTATTTCTTTGAGCCACCAGGTATTTCTGGCATTCACCTTACTATGCCCACTTGTTGAAGGGCTCTGCTTCCAGAGGTAAATTTCCCATTCATTCACTCCACTGACGTTTCAGAAAATCCTTCTATAAAGAGTTTTAAGCCTGGAAACCAGCCAACAACTAGGAGATGAATCGTGACCATAAAACGTTTGATTCGCAGCAGAAAGATTTGGAAAACGGAAAAAACAGTCAAAGGTACAAGACTGTGTACATAATTATTTCAAGGATGAAGGAACTACTCATCCATAAAACCATTGCGAATGTTACCTTTCCAACGACTTCCAACCTCACCCGCTTCCTCTGGAGTTTAACCTTTGTCATTATTATAGTGTTTATATTGTTAATAATAGTGTAGTTAAACAACGCAAAACCTCACTAGGGGTGCGGTAAACATTTCCATGGTAACAGCGAGCTCCACCAATCAGAGTCGTCGCTGTTACACTGTAGGATTGTGGGTAGTGCTTTTTCATGACACCGTAAATAAAACATGTTTTTCTTAAAATAAGTTTGCTATCATAAGGACTTGTGGATTCTACAGGAGCGTATACCATCGTTTCACAATCTCATAGTTCGTGGTAGGTCTACCTTGGATGGTTAAGACATTATGGCTAATAATCAAAATCCTCTATTCAGAGCAATAATGTGATTTTCACTTCCGGAAACTCACTGTTGAGCTCTATATTTTGTAACTTTGCCAATTTGCCAATATATGTTTTCCCACTTGCTCCTGTGTTTACGCTAATATGCCAGACTACAAAGAGGATGAAAAAACATCAATTTGGGCAAACATCACTCATCACAGCAACAAAAAAAACATGAATCCACTCTGAGATGACTCTGAATATTGATTTGAAGGGTGTGGAAAATGCATGTGTGTGTGCATGTGTGCGTGTGTGTGTGTGTGCGAGTGTGTTTGTGTGTGTGTGTGTGTGTGAGGTTATAATAACGAAGAAAACGGAGGAGGTAAAGGGTTTTATTTGAGGGAATCTGCATAGTACTTGGTCCGATACATTTAATAAGTGGACAGCTGTGGACATGAAATAAAGGGCTAATGGTTATGTGCATATAATTCTAAGAAAGAAAATAAAATTGTCGTGACGAACAGGTACGGTTAAAATATAAATAAACAGTAAATTAATAAACATGAGCATCGAAAGAGACCAAAACAGGTGCAGTATTGTGAGAAAGGAGCATTAATAATTAATGTGAAACACAAACACCCAAACACAAAGCGTGCGTGACATATTGATTATGCTGCCACGCCTGCCAAATAACTATTAACTGTGAACAACACTTGTTTCACTGCAGGGCACAGGCTCTGTAAGGTGCATTTTGCCTCTCTCTAATATTAATGTAGCAACCAAACCGCTGCATAGAAGTACAAATATACATTATCCGTATAGACAATTTTGTTAGATCAGTCTGACTAAAACCTGCTGTTTCTGCCCTTAGCAAATTGCATAGCTTAGCTCATAATGAGAGGTAGAATACTTCTTATACTCCTACTGTACAGTCATCTTTACTTTGTTCCTGTTTGCATGAGTGTATGTGTGTGCGTGTGCATGCGTGTGTGTATGTGTGTGTGTGGGTGTATGTGTGTGTGTGTGTGTGTGTGTGTGTGTGTGTGTGTGTGTGTGTGTGTGTGTGTGTGTGTGTGTGTGTGTGTGTGCGTGTGCGTGTGCGTGTGTGTCTTCTAGATGCTCTGTGTCAGGGGCCCAGTGCTTTGGATGGCGTTCCGAATAGACTTGACCACCTCAGAGGTAGAGCCTTGACCTCCAAGGTCGGCAGTGTGCAGCTACAGAGGGCACATGGAGAGAGGAAATGGGGAGGGAGGAGGAAATGAATTACTACAGAGAGGGAGGGGACTTGGACTTCCTGGAAGGACGTCCATCGGAGAATCACAAAACATTTGAGAGGACAAAATCATAAAGCGGACCATGTACCTTACCACAGGTATATTCACATTGACTATGACTGTTTAAGAAGAAAGCAGGAATAGACAACAGAAACTAACGGGATCTATAAAGCAAAAGCAATGGCTCTGTACTCCCAACACAATGGATTTGAAATGAAACACAATTAAATCATAGGTCAGACTCTTTGAGCTTCAATTAGAGAGTATTTACATCCATGCCAGGCGAACATTTCAGGATGTATCGCACTTTTATATGCATAGTCCTCTTATTTTAGGAGGTCAAAGGAAGAGGAGAGTTGGCTGCTCAGCTGTCGCTTTGGCGTGTGTTTATTTAATCATTTTTTTCCACGCTTAAGATGCCAACAAGAGGTCTACAGATGATTCCAGGAGTGACGTTTGCAGTCTGCTGTTGTTGTCTCCTCTTAACATGAGAACCAAAGAACTGTCATTGCCGGGAAAGCAGACTTTCATCAGGAGAATTCAGAATAAATCAAGGTGAAAGTCAGAGTCAGAGAAACAGGTAGGACGATTATGGAGAGGAAAGAAGGGACTGGTGAGCTTCGCGATTGAGAATGGCGTGGCCGACCGCGGAAGAACGCTCGTGCGGAGGACAGAAAAATACTTCACATGGTCAAGAAAGACCCAAGTAGTGAAGAGATCAACAAGGATGTAGACGTAGCTGTGTCCAACAGTCCCTTGGGAGGAGGCTCGTAAGAACTGATAATGAAATAACGGCACAAAATGTAATAACTGCGCATAATGTAATGAAAATATAATAAAAAGGAATAATGTAATAACTGGTCGATAATATAATAAAACTGCTGAGCAGATGACGTAATAATGTTATTATTATTATAAAATGACTACATCGATTATGAATTAACAGAGCCATTGTTTCAAGTATGTATTGTATATTTGAGTATAATACACAATAAAATCTCAATTGTATTGTTTTTTGATCATTTCATTGTTTAAGTGTTTAGTAACTTAAGGCTCCAATGTTGGTTACATTGCATTTTTCCTTTTATTGCACTTTTTCAGCTTCTAGTTCTAAATTATATATATATTTATATGTGATTTAGTGGACTAATATCAGTGTGTGTGCGTACATTATACTACATTACATGTACAGTGAGGTATTACATTATCAATAACAATTATTTATTCATTTGTTTTTTAAATTATTATTATTATTATTATTATTATTATTATTATTATTATTACATTTTAAAGACTGTACATGTATTTGGATTAATAGTGTCATTACTGCAACAACAACAAACTGGAACTCTCACTATAAAATCACATTTAACTTCTCTACGGCAGTATACCATCGGAGCCCTATCCCAAAGGTTGGACTTGTGACGTCCCTCCCTCCTCCCTAGTGTCTTCACTTCCTGCTTTTGTGTTTTCCCGTCTGTGCGATCGTCTTCTCTGCCCTGGTTAGTTTCAACTGTCCCTTGTCTACCTTTCCTCCCTTGTTTATTTAGTCCGTGTGTTCCCTTCTCTCTGTGCCAGTTCGTCTTTGTACCATGTGTCAAGCGTTTCTTTCTAGTCTCTCTGTCTCTTGATTCCCTGCTCGGTTTCCAGGACCTCACCTTTGCCTTATCCCCGCCAGATCGTTTGCCCTATCTACTGACCACCCTGCGTACTGAACCGCCTCGGCTTGTCCGCCCCGCGTCGGGTTGTTTGCTCCGCTCACTGTCTACCTGCGTACCGATCTTGTTCAAGTGGATGCGACGCCACTCTCGCAGTACGTGGCGGGGACATGGAATGACTGCATCCACAGCATGGACCAACATCAATCATTTGGCGACGACATTTCCCTTCAAAGAGCCTCGATTAATTTTAATGTACAGTTTTTGGTTCAGTCAACCCCGGGGGGTTGACCCAGCTCTATCATCTCACACCTGGGCCATTTTTGTGAAAACCTCACTAACCTGTCTAAGTTATTGGTCATTTAGCGGAAAGGTATGGACAACACTACGTCAGTCTAGACCAGGGGTGCCCAATACATCGCTCGCGATCAACTGGTAGATCGCAAAGGTAGCGCGTGTAGATCGTGCACCATTCAAAAAAAATATATATTTTTTTTTAAACAGATCTGACCAACATATTGAATGGGCTTGATTCAGAGCTGCAAGGAAAATACAAAACCGTGGTCAACATGATCAGTTCGGTTAATGCTTTCAAACGAAAAATGCAACTTCTGTCCTCAAAGCTGCAGCGCCATGATTTAGGGAACTTTCAAAACCTGGCATCGGAGCTGGAGACCCAAGGGAAGGCGTGTGCGCAACTTGACAGTGCACGCTACACAGAGCAGATTGAGTCTGTCAGACTTTGACAAACGGTTTCAGGACTTTACTCTACCCGAGCCAATCGCTACATTTATGTGCTGCCCATTTAGGGAAGATATTGAGATTGATTCATTCGCATCAAAAATTGCAACGCTGTTCCACCTGGACTCTTCTGCAGTGGAGGATGAGATTTTGACACTACAGGCTGACATTGAGCTCAAGCCAGGGCTCATGGACAGTTTTGGAACTTACTCACTGAGGAGAAATACCCAAATATGAGGACATGTGCTCCCTCCTTGACTGCATTCAGCTCTACTTATTTATGCGAGTCAGCCTTTTCCCACATGAAGATTATTAAGTTCAAATACCGTTCCGTCATGACGGATGATCATTTGGAAGCCTGCTTGAGCCACTGTCTGAACTATGCAACACTGGAAGACTCCACTCAGTGCAAGTCATCAGAGTAAGGTAGTGACCATAAATGTATTTAATTGTATTGTGCCATAAGGGTTCAAGCAGTGATGCAAGGTATGCCAACCTATATTGTATATATAAAGTATACTCTGTATATATATTAATAAATATATTTAGCATTTTTTAATGCGGGTAGATCATTTTGACCTGGTCATTTTAAAAGAAGCTCGCAAGCTGAAAAAGTGTGGGCACCCCTGATCTAGATGGACCAGTCGGTACATATATTCAGACCATACAGGAGGCAATAAAATGAATAAAAATAATTCTGGTTCTAACCCTGATCCTTGCTCTGGCATGGAAGTTGGCTCTGGAAGTTGTCCTAGGAATGGCATTGATTCTTACCCTGTATTTGACCCTGAGGATGTCAATATGCCATACTTACCTACCATAACAGGTCTCTATTAAATTGAGATGAACATCAATTATCACATTGACCCTATCTATGGACATCAGCCAAGTCAAGTTTATCTATATACAGTAGCTCTTAATCACAGTACAGTCCAAAGGGCTTCACAAGCACAACAGGCAAGGTTAAAACTCCTTGAAAACCCCCTGGGAAAAAAAAAACAAAAAAAAAAAACTTGAGAATGGGCCACATCAGGATGAATTTACCTTCCAGGAGGACCAGGCTGCAGTGCATGCAGATTGGGAAACATTAATAACATAATATAACAAATCATAGGTTAACGTGTTCCTACACTATGCTCATTTAAGCTAGACAGTATATTTTGCTAGTGCATAGGTCCGCAGGTAGAGTTTCCTTTTCTGACTAACGGTATCTGCATCACAGATGCATTGGCTGACACGTTGGAACTGGATGATGAAGATTTATCATTATTCAATTTAAAGTATAATGAATCTGTGAAAATGTTGTGGAAAGTGAAGTGATCTCGCTTTGTGAATCAAAGAGATATTCTGTCAAAACCCCAACTGGACGAGAGCCTGGATTGTGCTCAGGAACATATCCTATGAAATATACTGTATAGGGTCATCAGTATGTTTTGGATAAAAAGCATGTTGAATATAAAGCACATTGCCTCATGTTGTTGAAGGTTGTTGAGCTTGAATGGCTCCATACACTGGTGACTGAGAGTGCCATAGTGGTGTTTTGTTTGTATTTATCATATAATAATAGGGAACAAGTTGTAAACACTGTGACTGGATCATCTTTTAATTTAAAAAAAATACATATATTTGATTGGTTATTACATTATTTGTTTATATTAAATGTTTTTATGACATTTTGCCTCGTTATTGCATTATCAGTTCTTACAAGACTTCAACAGCAGAAGCTCAGAATACAAAAGCCAGACTACAGTTTGCCAAAACAGTGCTTAAAAGAGCTCTTAGAGTTCTGGAACAAGGTGTTATGGACAGATGAAACAAAGGGCAATCTGCACCACAGCGATGGGAAGCGGATGGCAGTGTGGAGAGAAGGGAAGCGCTCACGATCCTAAGTGTACCACCTCGTCCGTCAAGTGTAGGGGGTGAAGTGTTCCTCCCGGACCAGCTCAGTGGTCTTCTTTGATGGTGTGACTGATGACGGCAGCAGTAGAATGAATTCCCAAGTCTACAGAGACATCTTGTCTGCGCGGATCACACCAAATGCATCAAAACTCATAGGACCGCAGCCAGAGAACGACCACAAAGGTAAAAACGTTTTTGAAGGTAAAAAAGTGGAATGTTTCATGACTGGCCAAGTCAATCCCCTGGCCTCAATCCAATCTAACATGCTTTCAAATTGGCTCAGAGGAAAGTGTGCGCAAAAAGGTGCCCGAGCAAGGAAGGACTGAAGACGGTGGCATTACAGGCATGACAGAGCATCACCAGTGAAGACACCAAGCACCTGGTGATGTCTGTGGGTCACATCTCATCGTGTTTCATGAAAATCCATTGCGTTGGAGTACAGAGCCGAGACGACAGAAGATGTCATATACAAAGGCAGACAAACGTACCCGTGTCTCTGTGACTGTGGAGATGACGGCCCTGCGGATCATGCCGGCGTAGGCGTGGAGCTTCAGGTGATCCAGCAGCAGGCAGGAGGCCAGCAGCATGGCCGTCGGGTTGGCCGTGTTGCGGTTCGCAACGCTCTTGCCGGTGTTTCTGGTGCCCTGCATGCGGCGAGACAACGTATGAAACCATTGGGGGACATCTCCACATGAAGCAGTTCATCTTGTCAATCTTATTCATTGATGTCTTTACCGACTGAAGTGTTTTTATTTTTCTTCAGATGTATTTCCTCCCCTTGCATCAGGCCTTTGCAGGGCCTTGCAGGTCCACACGTTATTGTTGTTCAGTTTAGGCAGCATGGTATCAAGGCCAAGGCCATGATTTTGGAATCTTTTGATGTGACTTTGTCATGATCCTACTCTATCTGGACCCCTCTTCCATAACTGTTGCCTCTACAGCAAGGGCCATTTATAAAATCTTAATAGGGGCCAGATGTTCTCAAAGCAGACCCTCTTTATATGAGTGATCAATCACAACAATAAGACAATGTGTAAATGTGTTTTATTGTACAACCGTACAATACCATCCTGTCAACTCATGGTCTGGTACAATGTCTTCAATTCATAATCCATTTATAGTTTGTTCAAACGTGGGAGACATTCAGTAGTTTTTATCCATAAGTAAACAAATATCATGTATTGTAATTGTGGATGAGCTCATGGTATCCCTCACCGTCTCGAACACGGCATAGTCCTTTCCGTAGTTGGCTCCGGGCACCAGGCCCGGCCCGCCCACCAGGCCCGCACACACGTTGCTCACCACGTTGCCGTACAGATTGGGCATCACCATCACATCGAACTGCTGGGGCTTGGACACCAGCTAGCACAGGGGCACGCATGTCAGTGCGCACACACACACACACACACACACACGCACACACGCACACACGCACACACGCACACACACACGCAGACACACGCAGACACACACAGGTCAGTTAGGATAGACGTGCATGAACAATTGGGTAAAGAAAATTTTAACTAAATGTCACATCATAAACAAGTGGAATCCGTAGCCAAATATGCTGTGTTGAATAGGACAATGTTTAAATGAAGGTATTATGTAACTTATGGATTCAGTAAATCCAGTGTACATGCCATATAATATAAATAGTATAAAGATGTGAATACAGGCCAATGCTCAGCGTGAAGCATGCATTACTCAAGGATGGAATGTGGAGCCCCCGTGTGTGTTGCCATGGCTACCTGCATGGTGGTGTTGTCCACAATCATGCTGTCGAAGGCAATCTCAGGGTAACCACTGGCAACCTCTTTGCAGCACTCCAGGAAGAGGCCATCACCCAGCTTCCTGCTCAGAGTGAATAGATAAAGAACTAAGGGATAAGAGAATCAATAAGGGAATTGGTACAGAATTTATCATTTCATATTGTACATTCTGATTCTACAGGTGGTTAACAATAAACATACAGGAACCACAGATGGGACTACACACAGATGCACACACAGGGATGTTGAACTGTTGAGAGACTGACATGATGTTCGCTTTGTGTACGACGGTGACGCGGCGGCGTCCTTTCTCCCGAGCCATCTTGAACGCATACTCAGCAATGCGCAGGGACTTGGCTCTAGTGATGATCTTCAGACATTCAACCACCCCCGGTACACTCTGGAGACAGATTCAGGGAGGAGAGAGGGGGGGAGAGAGAGAGAGAGAGACAGAGAGAGAGAGAGAGAGAGAGAGAGAGAGAGAGAGAGAGAGAGAGAGAGAGAGAGAGAGAGAGAGAGAGAGAGATTTCAGGTGACAGAGACAGAGACAGAGAGGCGTGTTTCTTAACGATTCGGGAATATTATTTTCCCAAACCAAGTACAAGTATTGGATACTCACTCTTGGGTACTTGCCAATACCAAGTCCAAATAAAAACACTGTCTGTGGTTATTATTTTCACTTATTGATTTATTGACTTCTTTGTTTAAATATAAATTCATATATTAACATAAAACTGTCACCATGTTTCACAAGTTTAACATGATCTCTAGTAGCGACTGTGTTATGTTATCATTACATAATGTTCACATATTGAAACTGATACCCAAGCTTTTGGACCTTGGTTACACACCACCCGAGTGGCGTTTCCAGGGCTCTCCGACACAGAGACACAGACCGAGATGTTGAAAACACGCCAGTTTATTGAGGACACGGGCAAGATGTAACAAGCCGGGAACAGATGGACACATATCATGACAAAGGCTCTGCCCGTGTGTGTGGAGGGATGGGTGATTTGCCTGTTGCTGGTTGATTGCTCTGACTGCTTAAACCACACCACCCCCACACCACAGACACTTTTTACAGAATACATGACACACACAGGAACACACACCTCATGCTCCAGGCTGCTGTACTCCCCTTCGGTGTTCTCCCTTATGATGATGATGTCGATGTTCCTGTGACGCGTCCTCACCCCCGGGAAAGACTGGCAGTGCATCACGTTGGCGAACAGGTCTAATGTGGTGCTGCGGAAAAGGACGGCGAGGGGAAAGACAGGGTTATTATGGTGAACAAAAACTAAAATAAACCAACAGACAAAAACATTCGAGCGGTGACAAACTCACCGGAGAAGGTTGTTCCTTGACTTGTATGAAAGTGGCAGGTTGTGATTGGTCTCAATGTTACCTGATTGAGTAAACAACACAAACCATAAGGGTCAACAACGACCATCATCGCCCACAGAATGCAACAGGCTGGAAGATCCAAGCCTGTTTCTCTATTT
The DNA here is from genome assembly GCF_960531495.2 of Zeus faber. Classification (NCBI taxonomy): domain Eukaryota; kingdom Metazoa; phylum Chordata; class Actinopteri; order Zeiformes; family Zeidae; genus Zeus; species Zeus faber. Next base: position 14,784,837 of record NC_137194.1, on the reverse strand, counting down.
TCCAAGACTTGGAAAATGGAATGCGGTGTTCTTTATTGCTGATGTTGTGATGCAGTCTAAACCTAGAGCCAAAGTACTATTTAATGATTTTAATATTTTGATAACAGTTTTAACTTTCTTTCTCATTTTCATCATTCTTCTTCATATCCATTGCCTGCTGCTACTGTACCACAAACACACCTCCAGTATAACAGGCATGACAGGTCTAATAAAGATGCGGGGGGCTTAAAATTGTTCCTGCATTAATATCTAAATTGTTTTGAAAATGAAAAATGAAGGGAAAAAAACTAAGAATGTTTCATTTTGAAATTAAGATCAAAAGCACACGCAAACACACCTTTGAGGGCCACTCCGTTCCTTCTGATGGCCATGATGGCATTGTCGATGTCATCTTCCGAGGACAGTCTGGAGTCCACATCAGCCACCTCGAAGTCCACTGGGACACAGCAGAAACTGACAATACACATACAAGGGCGTAGGGGTTGCATAATGTCGAAACATGAGACAGGACTCAGGGAGGAAGTGAGAGTTAAGCTAGAGAGAGGAAAATAATGGCTGAGCGACTCTGGGTGTCATATCATTTGACTTATCATGTGTGTTCTCACCGGAACAGCTCGCGCACATGGGTGGCCAGCTCGGGTCCAACACCATCTCCAGGGATCAGAGTCACTGTGTGCCTGCCTCCATACCGAGCAGGCGGAGGCTGCAGGGGATATAAACGCATACTTCTTAAGCAAGCACACACACACACACACACACACACACACACACACACACACACACACACACACACATTGGTCCATCTAACAAGACAGACAGACTAATAACTTTCACAGACTACCAGCCACAGAACTCAGCAACCGGAAATACTGACAGTTATAGATCATAATTCCTCCTGGTCCTGTTTTGGTGGACTTCACATTACCACCATGAATACACCAGTGATACATCTCTCCATATTAGCAGCAGTACTCACTATAGTCTGGACGTGGGTGGGTAGACACCGAGGGAGACAGAACAAAATGGGTTAGCGGGGAACAGAGGAAGGGGGAAGACACATGGAGACTTGGCAGCGCTGTTATATTGGTCAAAACAAAAGGCACCGTGCCTCTGCACACATCCAGTGCATAACGGTTTATTTTATTTGGCAAGAGAGTGAATCAACGATCCACAGGGAACAAAACAGGAGGTTTGGCAGGATGAGAATCTCCCAGGGCGGACCTGGGAGTGGGCCCAACGAACAACATGACTAGGAAAATGTACTCTTGTCTAATGTGAATAAAGACAACAGTAAAACTTCCACCGAAACATCACAGGAGAAACTCATGAGGGATGGCATTTTTTTTTTTCAATAATTATTTTCCATGCGTCGTGTTTACGTCCTGTGCTCTTACAGTGTAGGTGGACTTGGGCCTCAGATTAAATGAAGCGGCGCCATACACCTAAAATAAAAACAATATGGTTAGCTGACAAAAGCAAATTACCATTAAGCATTATATATATATATATATATATATATATATATATATATATATATATATATATATATATATATATATATATATATATATATATATATATATATATATATATATACATACATATACAGTATATATAAACTCCGTATATATAAATGTCTGTATAAATACATATATAAACTCTGTATATATAAACTCTGTTCCTTATCTATATATATAAAATAAACCCAATTATATAATAAACGGAAAGCATAATAAATTGACTGTAAGTCAATGTCTTAAGCGCTGCTACCAATACATTCGAAGTATTAATAAGTTTAAAGTCCTTATAGTGGCTCTCCGTGGTGACCTCCATGGTGGTGCTGAAAGGACAGCGCCATGAGGTCACGAAGACTCCCAGCTGAGTCGGGTGGCCGCTGCTAATCAGCTTAGCAGCGGCCACCGCTGAACTTCCGTTAGATCGAATGAAAACGTCGCGCCAAAGCAGCGTTCGCTCGCCCGGTCCATGTGTAAAAAAGCTCTTACCGGCCGCCGGTCGCCCCCGACGGGTTTCAGCACCCTGGACAGAGCCCGCACCGACCTGGCCGTCATCTCCGCGACTCTCCCCGGCGGATCACAGCCGACACGGGGGCGAGCGGCGCGTTCCCGCGGGGCCCTGCCGTCGCGATCGGGGACTCGGAGACGTCCCGCCCCCCCCCCCCCCCCCCCCCCCCCCCCCCCCCGCGAGGAAACGGGCAAAGGAACGAGCGTTACAGTCGGGAGTCCCCGACAGGTCGCCCGGGCACGGGTTCGCCGACTTCGCAGGCCTTGCGCCGTGGCGGCATGGCAGCGCACGTCGTTAATGGCGAACAAAGTTCCCGTTCGCGTTTTTCCAACTTCGCGTAGAACCACTCCGTCGTTTATGTATGTCATGTGCAAACGTTTTGCAGCTGATACAACTCTCAAGCTTTGCCGAACGAACGCCCTCTTAGTGCGGGCTCCACGTCCTTTCTGAGCAGAGGCAACGGGAACACTTTTAGTGCGGAGGTGGGAACCACGGAGTCGCAATGGCCGAGTTCCGACCGGCAGTGGAACGCAGCATCCTCTTCAGCACGGTTCGATGGTTGTGGCGGAGTTTTACGGAGGAATGAAATAATCAAATCGATGTTTCTCTTTCCTCTAACCCCCCCCCCCCCCTTTCGAGATTAAATTGCGATGATTTTGAGTAGTTTTGAATTGAAGGTGAAGGTGCGACGCTGCAAGCCAAGAGTTCACTGAGTTCATCCGGGCTTACCCCCCCCCCCTTCCCCTCCATCGTTCTCACTGAACGTTTTTTTTTTTTGTTTGTTTGTTTGTTTGTTTTTAACTTGCCTTTTGAATTTCCATAACAGCGAACATGACCATTTAGGATCATCCAGGATATTCCCAATTCTTATGTTTTATTGTTTGTTCGTCGCGCGGGTGCGTGTTGCGCGGAAAGTAACCACGCGGGGGCGCCAGACACACAGGGGCGTCCCCTGCAGGAACGGGGGGGGACGACGACACGCTGCTCTACCTGTTACACCTGGGTTGGCTGCAAACATCTTGCGCTGTCGTCTCATTTGCATCTTAATAATAATAATAATAATAATAATAATAATAATAATAATAATCTCCCTGCGTACCATATAAGCCCTTGCAAGCCAGAGAATGTGAATGAATAGGTCCCACACAGAGAACGATACGTTCGAGGAAACAGTTTGCACTTCATCGTGCACGGACCAAGGAAGACAAAAAAAAAACCCCAAAAACCGCCGCTGAACTCGCACGACATGTTGTTCGTGCGGGATTATTACTTAAGGACCGCGGTGACTCCGACTCCCCCCCACCCCCCACCCCCCTCAAACCAGACCCTTTCAGCCATCGCTGGTAGCTGTAGTCTTTTAGCGCTCCCCCGCGGAGTCGCCGCGCGGGTTTTGGACCACGTTTCCCAGAGTGCGCCGCGGCCGCGTCCGCCTGCCTCCACTCCCTTCGCCTTCCCTCCCACTCTCGTCGGTCCGCGAGGAAGTCGCAAGATGGCTGACGTCGCTTGGAAGTATGTTCCCCTCCGCAACATGAAGCCGTGAGCGTGGACGAAAGCGAGGGAGGCACCATCGGGCTTTTTGTTTTTGTTTTATTTTAGTTACTTTTCTTTTTATTTCTCCGGACATTCATCTCATTCCGCGTCGTGTCCGCCCCCGGGACTAATCTCCGCGAGTTGACGCGTCAATCACGCCGGGACCCTGCCAGCCGCTAACGCTAGCTAGCCGGAGTTAGCACACACTACAGCTAGCGCCGTCTAGCCTCGGTTAGCAAATGCTACGGCTAGCCAGCCCGCTACTTTGGGTTTTATTTTCTGTTCTCCCACACGCACGCTAACAAGCCGCAGCCACGCATCCGATGAAATTACACTGTTCAGTTCGCGCAACAGCCACTTCTAGGTATCTCAAGCTGACATCGTGAAAAGACCAGATTTGACTCGCGGTGGGATTTGACATGTCGGCGAGCTCTCCATCCAGTTTTTTTTTTTTTTTTTTTTTTTTTTCCGGGCGCTAACTAGTGCGCAGTAGTCCATCTCATGTGCGAAGCCGTGAGGCGTCGTCGTTTCCAGGGGGGGGTTTGCGCGAAACGCCGTCTCTTCTCACGCCGTCGATCCCCGCTCGACAGTTGCATTTCTCCGCCCGTTATCTAAATACAAAGTTATGGGGCTCGGCAATCTGTAAACTTTTTCGAGCTGCAGCCAGACCGGCCTTGCTGGCACAACACCAAAAAAAAACAACCCAGTAGGTATGGACTGAGCTTCACGCCGCTTGGTTTGGGCTTCTGGGATACATTGCTCTATTATAATTCCTCCAAAGCTGTGCACGGTCGGTCAGATCGGACCTGACCGGACTTAAAGTAGTTTCGCAGGGTTAACCAGACTCCTCCAGTCAGTCACCCACCGGAGAGCAGCCAGCTTGCCAGTGCACGGCTAGCTGTCTCGCCCCACATCACACCACCAACACGGCGTACAGAACGCACCCCGAGCCCGCTCCGGGCCAGACGCACCGGCTCAACAACACCGTCATGGGGGTGCAGGGCTTCCAGGAGTACCTGGAGAAGCGCTGCCCCGGGGCAGCGGTCCCGGTGGATCTCTTAAAGCTCGGCCGCACCGCGGGCCGCCAGCCCCCTCACCACCACCACCACCACCCTCATCATCACCCACACCATCCCGGGCCCATGCCTCCCCCGCCTCTGCCTCCACCCGCCAGGATCCTCATCGACGCGGACTCCGGCCTCCAGCGCCTGTACGGCGGCTACCAGACGGACTGGGTGTGTGGCGGCGAGTGGAACGCCATGCTGGGCTACCTGGCCGCCCTGTCACAGGCGTGCCTCTACCAGGGCGGCCTGGAGCTCGTCGTGGTGTTCAACGGCACCCTGGGCAAGGAGCGCTGGCCCGAGTGGGCGCGGCGGGCCCAGGGCCAGCGGCAGACGGCACAGCTCATCGTGAACCACGTCGGCAGCAAGGCCACCCCGCCCCCCAGGGCCTGGTTCCTGCCCCCGGCCTGCCTCAGCCACTGCGTCCGCCTGGCCATGTTCCGCTTCCGAGTGCGGGTAAGTCCACGCCTAATACAAGTTGTAATCTGTTCACATTTAGATTAGAATCCTGTTGATTTTGTGTTGTTTTACATCCTGGTACAAACAATAATTATGCAGTGAGAGTAGTTGATACAGAGCTTCATTTTTGTATTGCTAAATTTTAGGTTAATTGTATATAGACACCCCCCCCCCCAAAAAAAGTTTATTTTAGGTGTATGGAATATTGCCAAACTTTCTAGTTTTTAGTCACATTTTAGTTTTATTGTTAATTGCCAAATGTCTACATTTTTTATTTATTTTTAGCTTTATTCATATTGCCATATTTTTGTTTTTATATCCTTATTACTTATTATTATTAATAATAATAATATTATTATTATTATTATTGCCTTTTGTATTGATGTGCTTCTATCTATCTAGCTATCTATCTATCTATCTTATGTGCAATTACAGCTGATTGTTGACCAATGAAACTCATTGCCCTGGATTGTTTTGCAGACACATTGATGCAATGACAATATTAGTCGCAAACTCAAAATGTACTTGAAAGCTGTGGGGCAGCATTATCTGTGTGTCGGTCAGATGAACACTGCATCTAGAGATCCCCCGATCCAGCTCATGTTTCTGTTCTCGATTAATTTATTTGCACTTGGATACTGAGAGGAGGAAAGATGTTGTTACAAGGATAGCTATTTGCTCACTGGGTTCCTCTTTTTGAAAGGGTAGACGTATGTGTATTGTGGAGGATGCCCTAGCATATATATTACATAACATGAACTCAATGAACCTTTAAAATTGTTGATAATTGCCTAGTAGTTGGACTATTTATAGATCCCCGGTGATTGTTGCTGTTCCATTTGTAATGACTTTTTCCTCTCGCATTTCTGTTTGTGACGGTGTTGGTGATAGAAACAATCATATGATTCAGACATTTGTGTCAAAACATTTGTGCATGTGTTAAGGTTTGCGATGAGGGATGACTCACATTTTCTTGACTCTATGAAGACAAACGTTAAAATTATATGTATAATTAACCCCCAGGAAAAATATGCATATGTCCTAAGGTAGCTCAAATAATAGCGGATGAGAAATACCATTTTAATTAGTTTCCTTGATGCCAATCGAAATGGTGCTCAGTCTGTACTCGTCTTTTCATGATCTGTTTTGCACTTTCATTTTTACTTAGGCTTACATTTCCTATGAAAACGCCCTGATAGTAAATCCAAAGTAGAAATCATATTATGTTGAATGAAAAGGCCAATTCTTTGCCTGATTGCATTAATGCTCTTTGATCTACCTGTGATTTTTGATAGCTTTATGTTCACGGATGTTTGCCCTCCTTTTCCTCGTAGTAAGAAGTGGCCCTCATCACATTCCTAAAGTGTCATGAATCTCACTGCTGTGTGAGCTATACCTTTCCTAAATGCCACACTATTTATTTTTACTACTCACTATTTCAGCTATTGTCTGGCATTAGAAATGGTAACTTGAGTACAGCTTGCTCGGTTGTACAAACTCCCATAGATTTTGTGTATTAGAGGGAAGTAAAATATACTAAGCCATTCTTAAAATAATTACCAAAGCACAACTGTTTGTGTTGGAAACAAATTAAAAAGCCTTTGTTTAGTTGTCTTATTTTACTTTTACATTTTTACTGCTCCAATACACATAATAAACAGTGTTTTAGGTCGATCTAAGTCCCTGGTACCCACAAGTTCCTTTCTGATACCTTCTCATCACTCTGCAGTGCTCTTATAGCCTTGTTTGGTCTTTTCTTTGCCCACTGACTTTTGTCATACAATAATTGTCAGTGTCACTTAAACTACTTGCATAAGAATTTGGTCTGGATCCCTCCTTCCACTACTATTCAACTGTTTTTGAATAGGTCATGGGGTGATACAGTAGTGGCATTTAGCCACTTCCCTAAATTACAAAAAATATAAAATTTGCAGTATTACAGAAACTTTTTGCTCAATGGACCAGGACTTAAAGACCTCAGGAAATTCAACAACTATTATCCAACCGTCATTAACTCCTGAGTAGCTTGAGGCCCCAGTGATCAACCACAAGGGTCGACATTTTTTTCATCAGATGAACTGTTCACACTTGTCCAGTCCTTTGCAATGGATGTCAGGACTCAAGGGACATAAATCTTGTTTTATTTTAACACATATTGCTATAACAATATAATTTGCTATATTACCTCAAAATGTAACCTTAAGATCAATACATTTGGAAAAAAAAAATCTCAGATCATTTAGTGGCCTCAATTTCAAAGTGAAAAATGTTTGGTTGATTCTGTTTTTGATTTATCTTCTTAGAAAATCACAGGTTGTTTGTAGAATTGTTACTGTTTATTTTATAAACAAGAAAATCCCTTAACCTGAAGCAAACAATTATATCCTAAACCACTCAAAGACTACATAATACATTGGAAGGTAGAAACGCATGGCGTTATATCTTTCTGACTATTATCGGTTACTACCCATTATTAAATTTGACTTACCTGCTGCCATGTCAGACCTGCTGTTGCAAAAGCCTTTTAGAGCCTATCTTGTCACTTCTTAGTATTTTTCAAGTGTTTGTTTCTCATACCAATAAAAAACTGTTGGCTGTGAAATTGTTATCAGATGCACATAAAAACATCTGTTAATGGAGGGTGTAACTCTCCCAGGGCAGGTGAGATTGCATTCATTTCACATTATAATGTGTTTATTTTCAGAAGGCTCGTCACTATGTTCTAACAAAAAAAAAATCCTGCTATGTATGACTTTATTCTAATATTCTATTCGTTGAATATTGATGCCCATCCATTATATGTAGTTCTAACGCCATCTGTACTATATTGTGGCTGTACAGTGACTGTCCTTTTGCACACTATAAGTCCAATCATTTTAGGCATGAATGGAGTAAGCCTTCCGTCTTTCAAATTGTACTTTCCCTCATTGTGTTGAATTTCATCATTTAAATAGGCTCTAGTGAATGTACACAATATGTACAGTAATTTCATATTGTAATATGAATATTGAATAAAAAAATGTCCATGGAACGGAAAGGTAGCTTTTCATTTCTCTCCCTGTGATCTACAGGTTGTTCAAACTTTGGAGGACCACCACCAGGAGGTGCTGTCCCTCTACAGGGACTTCGGCTTCTCTGGCCTGATTGCTCAGGACTCTGAGTTTGCCCTCTGCAACGTACCCGCCTACTTCTCGTCGCATGCACTCAAACTGAGCTGGAATGGCAAGAACCTGACCACACACCAGTATCTGCTGTCTGAGGCTGCCAGGCAGCTCGGGCTCAAGACACAGCACCTGCCCTGCTTTGCTGCGCTGCTGGGTAGGGAGCGACCCACATTTACGGAACACCTGCTCTCATGCTCCTGCATGTACCTACACACACACACACACACACACACACACACAGTCATTTGCATGCACATTAGGGATGGGATCAGATATTGAGCCAAGGAATTTCACAACATAAAAATGTATGTGTTGTCACTCTGATTACAAGACGGTGCTAGTAAACATCAGTATATTTCCAAATTGCTATAATTCAAGCAGCTAAGCAAGAGTCTATTCATATAGAGGTTCAAAGTGGGAAAACTTTATCCGTATCAAATGGTGTCTTAAATGGATTGTCCCACCCCTAATGCATATATGTAACTAAACAGGAACCATTAATGTTTGTTTTCCTCTGGTTAAAATGCACAAGTCCTGCCTTTGTGGGGTGGTTTGGTTGCTCTTCTTTGGCTGCTTACCGTTCTTTGTTGATACAGCAAACATATGAAAGCGCTTTCTGTGCCCTTTAGGAAACCACATTCTGCCTGACGAGGACCTCGCTGCCTTCCACTGGAGCCTGCTGGGACCAGAACACCCACTCGCTTCCCTCAAGGTATGTACACCCTCCACAACCTGAGACTACTGCACATCACAGCCTTAACTTAGTGCTTCTGGTGCAAATACAGACAATAGAAAACAAACTTTTGTTTTGGGCTAATTGCAAAATTAAAGCCATCTATAATTAAAGTTCTATTATCATAGTCTCTAGAGAGTTTACTTAAAATGTAGATATTGCACTGCAGGATCTCTTGTCTAATGTGGATTGATTTCAGGAAACCTTTCAAGCCTTTTTATTCCTCATTAAATATGAATTAAAGTTGTGCCTAGTCACAACTAAGCATAGGGCTGAATGATTAATCAAATTCAAACAGACATCGCAATGTAATAGAACGCAATTTTCTAATGGCAAAGGCTGCGATAAAAATAAAATATTTTTTTTATGTAACACAATTGCGGCTCTTTAAAGTTTTATTTAAAATTATATAAAACATTTCAAAAATAGTATTTCAATAATTATTTTCTGCGACATTGTCTGCACTATTCAAAACTGAATTTCCCATTAGCCACATCAACCTATGACTGCTTCGGGAGAGAGCGCTTCTATAGAGATCTGTTTCCAGGTTGTGATCAATGGTCTGTTAACTGAGTGATCAATGGCTGATCACGGGGTTTCCACTGGCAATTTTATTATTAGTTATATTATTACCGTATATAATAACCTAGAGCCGCAACTTATCACCAGACTCCCTAACCGCGCTACACCGCCGTGTCCAAATCCTTTATCAACTTCCAACCTACAAGTACCACAACAGCCCCATGCAATTGATAAATAGAAAAAACAACTTCCATTGATCCAAGTTTTTTATTTAAGCCATTACGCTAAATTTGAATGAACGGGAGATACTGCTTTTACTGCCGTGGATGTTGTGTTGGTTGAGTGTGCATTGCACACAATGAGAACCAAGAAGAATTTGTATCGCTAACACACACACATGTCGTAATGGGCGTGTTGTTGCAGGTGCGTGCCCACCAGTTGGTGCTCCCCCCCTGTGAGGTGGTGATCAAGGCCGTGTCGGAGTACGTCTCCTCCATAAAAGACCTGGGAAACCTCGACGCCATCGCCCGAGATGTCTTCAAACAGTCACAGGTACACACACAAGAGGCAGGTGTTGCAAGCATGCACGTCACATCTCAGAACCTTACATTGATCCGCGACCTGCCGTACTTCCTTCCTGCAGTCTCGCATGGAAGACAAGGTGGAGCGATTTAAGAAAGCCGTGGAGTATTTTTCAGCTGCCTCCAAGCCACGCCCGCTCAACATGGGGCCTTCCTCGTTCATTTGTGAGTAACAAAGCCTCGCTTTCTCTTTGGGGATGGGGGGACCTTTTTGGAAACAAATATAAATGCCTGCATCAAATTTATAAAAACATTTATTACAATGGTTGTAATTATGCGTCACGTTTTTGTTTTGTTCATACAAGGGCTCACGATCATGACATTTGTTAATCTATTGACAATGAATATAAAAATTGAATCATTGGGTGGATATTCACTCAATTCACATTAAGTTTATTGCAACAAATTTGGATGGAAACAGATCATTTATAGAAACGAATGATTGGGGGTGCAACGGATCACAAAATTCAAGGTTCGAATCATATCACGGTTTTCGGTCACGGATCGGATCATTTTTCGGATCAGCAAAAAAAGGGGCGGGTGGCGGGACAAATATAACTTGGCTTTCCTTTTATTCCGTAAAACACTTAAAGCAAGGAGCTGTTGCCCATGGACTTAAATGGAAACAACATTCAAGATGTCCAATGTTTAAATTAAATCTTAAAATACATAAAATATTCAATACTCAATTGTTAAATGAAAGTGCAATATGAGGCATGCATGATACCATCGTCCTTTAAACAGGGTAGTGAATGAAAAAATATGATAAGATCCGCCCCCAGTAACTGAATTTAATTTCAGTAACCATTATCGTGTTCAATTTCTCACATTTATAACAAACAAAATTCTATTAAAATCATTTCAGAATTCAGTGAGTTACAGTCGTTTTTGCAGAGAAGTCTGCATCTCAATACACGATTCAATTTGATTTGAACATGTATTATTTTCAGCCCCAACCCTATCAGTCTTGATTTGTAAAGAAAACACTTGTTTTCAATAAGTAACCTTTGAGTCCAGTCACATTAAATCATTATAAATGATGTTATTTTTTGTAGTGGAATAAATATAAACAAAATATTTCATACAATTTTGTTGATAAAAGTAGGAGCTGTAAGTGACAAACTTTTCAACACACCGCGCCAAGTGCGTCTCTTCTCCTCTGTCCTCCATGTCCGTGTCTGCTCTGTACGTCCTTCTCCAATCAGAATTTTTTCCTAATTCTATTTATCAAATCACAGCGTCATGTTCCGTTTAACATTATTATCTTTGATATCACAATTCAAATCATATCCGCAACATCAACTACTCTTATGGAATGAATCACAAGCTGCCCGTCTCTGTTGTGCCCTCTGAAGTGGACAAAACAGGTTATATAACATATTGTAAAAGATATCATATTTTATTGAATCAGAGTGCACTTTTTCTTCTAATTATTAGAAGGCACAAGTTGCGCTCCAGCTGAGCTCCTGCGACTCAGGCTTTGGTTTTTCACTATGTTTGTTAAATTTTGCAATTGATCACCCGGTTCAAATGCGTGCCAAGCCGTGGGGGGGGGCGATCCGTACAGATCACTCCGTTACACCACTATGAATGATAGTACAAAACGATGCTGGTCACCGCAAGTGATTGTGACCAGGTGATTGCTATAGTTCATACCTTCTTTCTCTCTCTTAGTACCCGGGTTTGGACCTAATCCATTTGGTGGACCACCCGGACACATGGGACCGATGCAGCCAGGAAAGAATCAGGTTGGATTATTACTGTCATGGTATTCTGATAGTGATTAATCTCTCTGAAGCATGTGGCTAGGTAGGGTGAACTGTAAGCTGAACCTACGGTGAAGGGTGCCGGCCTGTCGAAAACGTTGGCTAGATGTGAAATGCTGTAGTGCCTCTCCCTGAGACGTCCTCCTCCCCATAACCCCTCCTCTCCTTTCTTTTCACCTCACACACTCTGTCATTCCGCTCCTGCTTGTTTCTTCCTGGCCTCCATCGCTCCTCTGTCCCCCCCCCCCCCCCCGCTCCTCTCCTCTACTCTACTCTCCAACTGCAGTTCCCGCCTCCCCAGATTCCAGGGTTAAAGCCGCCCTATCAAAACGCCCCGTATGGACCTGGCTCCAACCTTCTGTTCCAGAACCCGCCGCCTCCCTTGCAGGACTGCAACGACTCTCTGGCGGGCAAGATGCCCTTCACCGACTGGTCGGCTCCTTATGATTCCACTCAGGGTGGAAACAGATTACCCAATCACCACGCTGGCACCCAGTCTGGCCCCTCCCCCTCTCCTTCCTCGTCCTCCGATGGAGATGAACCCAACGACAGTAACGCAAAGTACGACTCACCAAAAAATACAATCTAGAGTCAAGCCTTCCATAAGCTCATGATGCAACGTGTGGAATTTGGAAATGCTCAGTCAGCCAATAAGAAAATGCGCTCTTTATTGGCCTGTGCTAGTTTTGGAAAAACTTGGTACCATTTGCTGAGCAACCTTTTATAAATACTATTAACTACTACTACTACCTTAACTACTGTTTTGTTCATTTCAATGAACAAAATAAGTAGTTCCACTGCCAAGGTGGAAGCCAACATGACAGCAACAGTTTCTGTTCTTTTAAGAATTTCAGCAGTCAGAATTTTTAATTACAATGACCAATTATTACAGTTGTTGCTACTCATTGTCAGTAAATGTTGCCACAAGTTCACTGAACTCTGCACTTAGTGGAGAGTATTCAGTGACTACACCCCCTTATTTTTCTTTTCTCTTTTTTCTGCGCTCTCTCAGCCATTTGACGGATAAATCCTCCAGATGGGAGGAAACCTCTGGCAGGGGGGGCTCGGCCCCTGGAGACGGTTCTCACGGCAACGGGGGTGGTTCAAACATTCCGTCACTGCTTTCTATGGCAACGAGGAGTCACATGGACATCACCACGCCTCCCCTGCCCCAGGTCAGTGTGATTGCATTCAGTGTATATGAAACCGAGCGGTATCATAATGATTGTGATCCGAAGGTTCAAACCATCGCAATGTTACCAGGTCAGCGCCGAGGTACTCCGCGTGGCAGAACACAGACATCGCAGAGGACTGATGTACCCCCAGATTTATCACATATTGACTAAGGTAAAAAGCTGATTACTGTCTCTGGCTGCTCGTTCTTCAGGTCCACCTGTCACAGCCTCAGAATGTATTGTTAAATTTCCAATGCAGTAGTGTGTTGTTTAATGAAGATGGAAAGTATGAGAAAGACGGCATTTTGTTTTTAGATTGATTGTCTGCTGCATCTCCACTGCCCTTGCATTGCAGAAATACCTCTAAAGTGTCACAGTTTGTTTTCTGACAGCTAGCCTAGTTACCTGTGCTATAAAACCAGAGCTATAGTGAATATATTACTCTCCTCAGAGAGCTCATAAACGTGTTGTAAATCCACGTTCCCATTCTTTACCCCCGTCCTGCCTCCCCAGGGAGAGATGAAGATGCCAGTGTGCATAGAGGACGAGTGTAACTCTGAGCTGCCTCCTGCCTCCCTGCTGTTCCGCGCCGCTCGACAGTATGCCTACGGTGTCCTCTTCAGCCTGGCCGAGACACACCGACGCTTGGAGAGGCTCGCCCTGCGCAAGAGGGGACCCGTGGAAGGTAGCGGAGAGGGCGCTGCTGGGAGATGGAGGGAAATGTTTTAATCCCAAACATAGCTCCCCAGGCATTCACAAAACATTCAGCAGGCTCTTGTGCAAGGCAACTGAACCTCTGTGAATGTTTATTTGGCAGGGGCGGTCTAATAATTCAGTGATTATGAACCGCTCTGGATCAAATCATCAGCTACAGGCCTGAAGATAATAAGCTGAATTCCAAGTGTCAACTTGCTCCAAAAGGCATCTTAAAACACGCTTATCACTCAGTTGAACAAAACGATACCAAGTAGATATATATTTTTGGCACTACTGTCTGCGTTTTTGATCTACAATGCAACCCTTTCAGTCCAAACTCCTAGTATGGGCGGAGCATTTCCCTCTCATCTAGATTGAATATTTCAGGGTGTTGGTGTAAAACTTATGCAACATCACTTTCAATAATTTATAATGTGCATATTAGGAATTTATTTCTACAGACTCATGCAGGCTTTAAAGATGAATATGGAATTTCCTAACTTTACAGTAAAAAATAATTCAAAACATTGTTAAGCTGTATCGTACATACTTTGATGACACATTTTCCTTGCCTGTCTACCCCAGTTCCACCGGTGATAGTGAAAGAGTGGAGTAGCGGCAAGGCCAAGTCTGCGCTGACCCCAGAGCTAGTTCCGGCCATGTGTTTCCGAGAGTGGACTTGTCCCAACCTGCGACGGCTGTGGCTTGGCCGGGCCAGCGAGGACCGATCCAGGAGAACAAGGGCCTTCCTGGCCTGCCTGCGCTCCGACTGCCCTGCCCTGCTCAACCCAGCACAGGTGCCTCAGCACCTGCTGCTCATGTGCTGCGTGCTCAGGTACGGTCCTCATCAAACTACATGAAATAACTTCATTTTAATATTTCCTGATATCCTGTCATCTCTGATAGCAATTATCATATGTGTTAGGGCTGCACTATATTGTAAAAAAACTGACATATTTTTTCTTTTCTGCAATATATATTGCAATATGAAAAAAATTAGGGCTGTCAATTGATTAAAATATTTAATCGCATGATTGTCCATAGTTAATCGCGATTATTCAATCACACATTTCAAAATGTGGCTTAAAGGGATATTTTTCAAGTGTTTAATATCAACATCACTTATCAACATTGGAGTGGACAAATATGCTTGCTTTATGCAAATGTATGTTTATTGGAAATCAGTTAACAACCCAAAACAATGACAAATATTATCCAGAAACCCTGGCTTTTTCCTATTTGCATGGTGGCAGAAACCCTTGTTTATTCAAGGGAACAGCTGTTCTCACTCCGAACAATGGGGCACCCCAGCAATGTTTACCCCATACGGCAGGAACGTCCCTGTCCGCTCTCACAGTCGTAACTACCAATCAATCCACATTAGTATGTTGCCGGTCAGCCAAGTTTCTGTTAAACAATAATCTACACTCCCTGTTGATCTTCTGGTGCCTCACCAGGGCAGCCAG
This sequence comes from Zeus faber, assembly GCF_960531495.2. Taxonomy (NCBI): domain Eukaryota; kingdom Metazoa; phylum Chordata; class Actinopteri; order Zeiformes; family Zeidae; genus Zeus; species Zeus faber. The sequence continues at coordinate 14,769,662 of NC_137194.1, read as the reverse complement.
CTCATTGGTCTTGTTGGCCGGCGAGTTTAGGTTCCCCATCACTTCTGTCGGAATATTGGGTTTGTGCCTCCACTGCTTTGCCTTTAGCTCAGCGCCAGCTCTGCAGCCCCAATAACTGGGCCTCAGCACCAAGCGCAGAGGAGGGGGACTCGCACTCTTCATTATTATCAGGTGTTGAAACCCAGGGCATTGAACTGTTAAGGTGACTATCTGCTGGCGGTGAGATTCCAACCATATTACATTCCCAGGGAGACAGCGCCATTTTAACTACAGGTCAGGCAAAAAAACAGAAAGTGCGTTAATGCGTCAAAATCATTTGCCGTTAAAACAAATTTGCGTACCGTGTTATCGCAACTCTTAACAGCCCTATAAACAATACAATTTTCACCAGATTACTTGAATAGCTGTATTTGGGAAGAATTTGTCATACCCCTTTCCCACTGCACCAAAAACCCAGTAACACCTGCTAACATCTGGCATTTGTCATCAGTGGGAAAGGAAAAACACGGGTTTCAGTCCCTGGTCAAATGACCCTGCAATAGACAGGTTTTTATCTGCTCTGGCTCTGATATAAACAGGACACCCGGTACTTTTGGCCCCTTTACCTGCGCGATGCGAAGCACATTGAAGTTCCGGGTGTTGGCGTATAAATAGACAGGAATATCCGTGTATCATTCGATCATTTCACATCCCATTTAGAATCCAAAATCAAACCAAAAGTTATTGACTTCTTTCCCTTATGGGGGACCATGAAATGTTTTCACCGTGAGGATCACTCCGTGGGGAGCACGGAGAAGAACCCCCACGCTCTCCGCCGGGCTCCGAGTCACTCCAGCACCACCCCAAGCCGGTCTTTACCCGGGTTTAGAAAACCCAGGTAAACCTGCTGATTTTGGTGTCAAAACGGTATCATTCTATAATGATTGGGGTGATTTTGTAGGGGAGTGCATCTCCATAACTAATACAAATAATATCTTTATTCTTGGCACATTTAGGCTATAATCAGTAAACTGTCAACTGTCAAAGGAAGGGTTCTTTTTCCCTTAATTTATAAAAATAAATATCACGCTTTATTATAAGGAATAATCAACAAAAACAATTACAAATCAAACTATTTTAATAAATCATGGAATAATATTAGTAAAGGAAAAATAAAAATGTAGTTAGTTCAAACCATCCATTTGCTGTGGTCAGCCATGGTCCAGGCTATAAACAGAAGTGTGTGTGTGTGTGTGTGCTCCCGATACTGTTTCTATCGCTATGTCGCAAATCAGCAGCAGAAGCTTTACGGTGCTTTATGTTATCTGCTCATGGGAGCGATGTAAACAAATATGGGTGACCATGTCGCTTCAGGACACTTATTGGATGTATTTTTCCAACATTTTCCTGTCTGCATAAGTTGAGCCAGTCGGGGTGCGGACTGAAATTCGCAAAAGTTGGGAACCGAATAAGCAGAATCTCAATGCCCGTGTCTTATCGAATCCATGGTTCTTGGAAATTTGGAAAAGAACCCTAAAATCAATGTAAATTATGCAGACCTGCCAACCTGCACGCATTTCGTGTACCAACTACGCAATTCTTAGTCAAATAATGGAGGTGCTAAATGCCAGCTGAAACTACGTAAAAGAAAATGTATATACATATATAATTGTAATTTAGTGATGGAAATCAATCAGTACATACCAATGCTGTACATTCTTTGGGTATTTAACATCCCACGGATTGGACCAGGTGCTACGACCTGTGGTTCCGTAAGCCCTCCCCCTCCCCTCTACGCTGTGCACTGAGCAGTACTTTATTATCCACCGAGGTGTAACGCTGCATTGTGAGGTGAAGTGGGAGAGTTATTATTATAAAGCACAAAAATGTGAGCGTAATGTTAACATATAAAAATCAAATTTATTTTTTTCTGTGAAATTTACAGCCCAAGCCTGTGCTCATGTACTGAACTGTAAAAATGCTGCGATACTCAAACCCAATATCAACGTAACGTAATGTAATGTAGTTGACGCTCAAAAAAGAGAGCGAAAGAAAAAAATGTCAGCTGTTTGGAGGTACTTCAAGGTACATAAAGAAGATTAGATAAATTATTTATTTATCGCCTGACAATATTACAAAATTGTTCAGACTGCGTTTTTATCACTGTCAAAGCCGAGCTCTGATCGTGATCAGAAGTGTGACTCTTTTTTGAGACTTGGTTCTTGGCGAGTCACTCAGTAAAATGACTTGTTGGATTTGATTAATTTGGTTTAATGCACCGTGAGCGAAGGAGGACTTCTAGTGAACAGGAGTGAAGATAAAAACAACTCATTTTATTTGTTTATTTTTTTGTAATGATTGCAATTTATTTGCAAAGTACCATATCAATATAATATAAATGGATATTTGGACTTAAAGTGAAAGAGACTTTCATTTGAAGTTTGAACATTTCCATGTTAGTTAACTCAGTGAGAGTTACAGGTTGAATTATACTGAAACTTGATAATTTTATTGGAACTCATTGACAGTTTCATTTTTCTATTATTGTTCCACGGTGAGTAATGAACAATAATAAAAAGTGTCCAAATCTGCAATCTCACTGTTGTGGTAACTGAAAATTGCAGTGGTAGTCTGTATGTGCAGCTGTCCAATCACGTAAGCATGATCAGATGACGGGATGTATTTGTCATTGATGTACAGCAGATTGGCAATCGGAATCTGCAGGTCAGACTGAAAAAAATAAAAAATAAAAAAATCTGAAATAGGAATCGGCCAAGAAAATGGCAATCGGTCTTCTAGTTGGTAAACATGTTCGATAACTTTATGAGATGATGCTTATCAAGGCGTATATCCTAATGATACGAATGTGTACGCTGTATATAGTTAGCTGTAGTATCTTGCATACAATGTGATTAGCCTCGTTACAAGACGACTACAGTGTGAATAACTGATGGAGTCATTAAGCTGCAGTGACTCAAACACAACGGAGACTCCCTGTTACACTGTTGTGGTACTCAAAATATTTTCCCCAGGTTGGCAGGTCGGAATTATGTTAAATCAGACAGACTTCTCTTGAAGATTACTCATGGAAAATGAGAACTGTGCTAGTTTTCCTTTTTTATCAAGCAGCAAAAAAGCTGTAGCGTGACGTGTTCGAGTTAATTTGGCTTACTTGACATCAGCATGTCGTGCCATGTGACTACTGCGCATGCGCACTTCGCGATGACGATGCTGAGATATCATGCAGCCCAAACATGTGTACTGTAGAAACCATGTGCAAATGTAATACTTCTTTACTCATTCTCCATAATACTATGTTGTGTGTGTTTATCACACTTGAGTGTTATTTAGTAGAGGAATCCCATCAAACAGTAGGCTTAAGAGTGAGTGAGCACTGCCACCAAAAAATGTTCACCAAACCACTAAACCTGACAGGGAGTCCATCCATCTTTGATTCAATAGGCCAGAGTTTTGCAAGTATGTACCACCAGTGGAGGAAGTGACGTCTCACATCAGGACAAAAAGATCAATAAGATATGAAACTAACAAACCAACGGTTGACTGTAGCGGTCTGGAACATATTGACTGTATGTTTCTCTCCCCACACGGGTTCTCTCCTGTTTCCGTGATGCTACGCCTCAGATCCCTAACGTTGCTCGATTAAACAATATCTGGCAACGGTATTAGGTAGTCATTCCCACATTGGCCTCCTTTACGAAAAAGTTGCGTATGGAGTCTGTTATTAGATGACTGTTATGGATATGGTATGCAATGGTTTAGGGTTGGTATGTTATTTCCAGTGTAGATTTGATGGTTTGGACAATCTCTCTGCTACAGACATACAATCTGAATGGGTTTGTTTTTTTTCTTGGCTCTCAGAGACCATGCAGTGCTTTGCTTCCCGTCTCCCCTTCCCTTCGCTGTAATGAGGTCCCACAGCCCCCGTCCCCGGATGCAATAACCCTAACCCGATGTTATTAAATCAGTGTGATCATTTTCAACCTCTCCTACTCTCTGCCTCCGGAGAAGGAACATTCTCCACCCGTTCCACCTCTCCCTGTCCGGTGCAGTCGGCGGGCAAGCAAAGTGCTTGTGCCCAATGTCTCCGCATCGCACCCCTATCTCTAAAATACACGTCCACTGTATGGGTGGCATTTTTTTTAGATGAAAAAGAATAAAATGTAAACAGAAAAAGACCTGTCTCCATAGAGACTGGACGTGCTTCAGTTTCTCCTCTTTGCAGCTGAGCGCCACGGTTCGGATCAGACACGCCATCTTGCCGAAAGTTTTTATTTTTATTTATTTTTTCCCCTCTTCCCTGAAAACAAATAATTTTAGACATATTTGTACAAAACAAATATTTGTTTAAAAAAAAACACAATTTGTGCTTCATTTGGATTCGGTTCCACCCCTACTTTACGGCAGTGTTACTGCTTCCATTCATGGTACATCCATTCAGCCATACATTTTTTCCAGAAATTATACTAGATGGAGAGTGAGGAAATGTACGGAACGACTTTTACGGAATATCAATACGGGCTCCCTTTCCCACATGACGCCAATACGGAACATTGCCAGTGGATTTATGGCTTGCAGTGCAAGTGTGAAAGGGGCTTTAGACTCTTAGCGTTAAAGAGCACCAATTTGAAAAAATTAAAAATCAATTTTCAGTCGCCACTCGGGGCCACAAGCGCCTTGGCTAAAAGATACAAGGTGCAAGTTTTATTTAATGCAGACACATCTCATTTCAGGTGCCTCACCCACCCCAGAACTAATTTTGGTGGCAAATGGGAAATGAGAGTATATTTTCTATTGGTTGTAGATGCACTCTGAACAGCAGTGCTTTTCTCTGGTATTCTGTTAAAGAAAGAATGATCATACAAAAAGCAGTGAGAGTAGTACACGGGTTTAAAATAAATAAATAAAATAAAATAAATACATAAATAAATAATAAAAAATATGCTTCAATTAAATTCCCATTCACTTCTCGTTAAATTTTCTGAATCCATTCCTTACCCTCACTCCCAGGTATATGATGCAGTGGCCTGGCGGTCGGATCCTCCAGAGACACGAGCTCGACGCCTTCTTGGCCCAGGCCGTTTCCAACCAGCTCTATGAACCTGACCAACTACAAGAGCTCAAGGTAGAAGCATGCGTGTGCAAATCCCGACATGTAATGTGTGGAGAAAAAAAAAAAAGGTCCCCCGAGCCTGTTTTGTAAATTAGGCTTATTCTGAGAGTCAAACTCCTCCAGCGGCATTGCAGTAGCCTCAACTATAAATTATTTTCAACGTATGTCTGTTTGGAGAGTACGATCTTTTGTGTGAATTTTCATGGTCAAGGAATTAACAGGACACATTGCGTCAAGGTGGTTTTTCCATTGACATCCAATTTCATTCACGACAAGGTTGCTATGGTTATAAAAGCCTGTAAATCTATATATAGAGATACTGCATATATCCATGGAGAGTGTTGTTCAGTATGAAACCTGACTGCTCGCTGAGTTTTCTCTCTCGCACATTCAGCAAAACTGCCGCTCTGCGCTACAAACTGCTGACACAAAGCTATAATTGTAGGATAATGTTGACGTTATGACTCATTCTAAGAGCCTTACAAGAGAGCTTTGCGTGACAAAAGACTTTGAGTTAAATTAATTGTATACCTGCAGTAGTAAAATTGGCTAAATGTTTAAATGCAAAGCAATTGTGAACAAATATCGGTATTTTTGCTCTATTGATGAATTACAAACTAAGATTTTCACTTGTTGCTGAATTGAAACTTGCTGTTCATTTCTTAACTATGTGCATGCCATAGATTATGAAGGAGGACATGTGTAGAAACTCTTTCAGGTTATATATCTGACGATTCATAACAAGAGGCTGCAGCCTCTTGTTATGCATCCTAGAACAATTTTGAACAACATTGCATCCTCAATGTTTTCTATGCTTTTACCCTGGTCTTGTTACATATTGCTCATGTCTGATATATGTGTGTGTTCTGTGTCTAGGTGGAGAAGGTGGATGCCCGTGGGGTGCAGCTGGCCTCACTCTTCATGGCCGGCGTCGACACTGCACTGTTTGTCAATGATGTGTGTGGCCAGCCGTTGCCATGGGAACACTGCTGCCCGTGGGGCTTCTTTGATGGCAAACTGTTCCAGAGCAAACTGGCCCGAGCTGCTCGCGACCGGGCCGCCCTGCTGGACATGTGCGAGGGGCAGGTATGGCTGTGTTAAAGGTGTAAATGTAAAGTTGTAATGTTGTAAATGAAGGGAAACAGCCACCCCCACATCTTTCATTGGCGAGGTTGGTAGCGTAGCATAGAGTTTATATCCCCTCCCTGGCTGTGCCGGTTCACTTTACGTTGCTCTCCCATGCCATTCACAGCCATCTACATTTAGTGAATTGTAACAAATATTTGTTGTCCAGTTACATTTTTTCAGTAGGACTCTCCTACGGTTACTTTATAAAAAAAAAAATAATAATAATCACATTACAGCTGTGCGGTTGCAGTTATTCTATGCAAAAATTCTGTATTAGGGATTGTAATTTAGAATATTTTTTCTGACCAATCGCAGACCCTTGTTAACCGATCTTTAACCGTTATCCGACAATATTAAAATATTAGCGTCAGCAACGTCCTCACCCGAGGCTACGCCGTTTACTAAATTAAATCCTCCAAAATAGTTGTATAATTTTAAATAAGTTCATTAAATCAGTGTGATTCTCCTCAACCGAGTGTTATACGTCACACAAGAGGCCGATGCTGTTGTGTTGTCAAAGACAGCACACTTCAGAGATGGCTGCATGGAGGAGAATTGTCGTCTTTGTTTTAGAGGGATCGTGTGTTGTTTAAGCATACCCAAAACGTGCGTATTTATGGGAAGGGTCGGTTATTTTACACATTTAAAAAAAAAAACATTAACAACGGACAATTATGACTTTTTCTTTTTCTTCTGTGTCGGTTACAGTCAATTACCGTCAATCGTCGGATTATGAAATCACCGGCCCACCTCTATTATGCAGTCAAAATAACAGTTAAACGGTTAATTATTAACATCCCTATTCTGTTTACAATTGTGATTCCTGTCATGGAGATAACAAAAGTTATATAATGTATAATTTTGCCCCGTGACCTAGAATCAAATAGTTTGTTCCTTCTTTCAGAGCACACACATTAGCTGAGGGAGAAGACACTTTATGCACTTTCCTCCTTGTTGTTTTTTTATATTTGACAAGTTAATATTGTTGTTGCTTCACCATATCTTAATATAAGACACGTGACAGAACAGGAAGTCAAATGAAAGCTACCATGCTGTTTGATTAATGGGTGGTTCTCTGCCCCAAATCTTCACACTTGGGCAGTGTGTGTTTTATCGGATTGGATGTGTTATGTGTGTGGCCCACATATGTTATGATGACGTGGTATTTTTTGCCTTTGGGATGTTGTATGCAGCACCACACTGTCAACTCCCACAGCGCCGTGTACAGCAGCTTGTCACAATCCGCAGAGACTACATCGGAGGCAGGCACCTGAGGGAAGTGTTTCTATCTGGCCACCTCTTGCAATTTGAAACCATTTCAAATGATTCCCGACCCTAATCTCATTGGGGTTTAGCTCTGGATTTTTGACTTGGACATTCCAAACAACGTAAACCTATTTGCATCATTGTCTTGCGGCGTCACCCGACCGGGCTTCAGCAACACTGACATTTTTTTCGTCGAGAGAGCAACTTGCAGATCCGTGCATGTTGCTCTCGGGATCTTTGTGATTTCCTCGCCCATTTTATGCCTTTGTTTTTAGAGGAGTTTTGGCAGGAAAGTCTTTCCTGGGAAGTTTCACTTCTGTCAAACTTTTTACATTTGATCATGCTGTGGCTTGGTGGAGACATGGGGCCTTGGGAATGGCATTGTAACCCTTTACCGACTATTGAATCAATTCCTCAAATGAGGATTTATTTATTTATTTCGTTTTTGTCTGATGTCATTCTTAAAATAACTTTATAACTTTAACTTTCCCACTGGACCAAAAACCCAGGTTTCAGTCCAGGGTCAAACGGCTCTGCCATAGACATGGGTTTTAATTGGCTCCACCTCCCATCGGCTCTGATGTAAACAGGACACCCGGGTCGACCCACTAAGTTTGGCCCCTTCGCCAAATCTGCATCAATCGCCTGTTTTAGCGGGTTTAAAAAAACTTGGGTAAACCCCCCAAAAAAGTTTGGGGTGAAATCGGTATTGTACTGATAACTGGTTGTATTCTTGACCATTGGATTTGCATTTAAGTTGTAGATATTGTGTAATATACATTGATACTCTGTAATACTCTGTTTGATTATGGTCGCAATCAATTCCTCCTTTTTTTGGCTGAGCCCTCTGGGCCCACCAGTCGTCCAGGCTGATATCGCAACTCTTTGCCGTGTGTCTCCTTCACATTCTCGCGTCAGCGTGCTGATTGGACAGGTCGCGCTGTGCCCGCTAAACTCTGGCCCTCCCTGTGTGTCCTGCAGGAGGAGCTGGTGTCCCGCGTGGAGAAGATGCGTCAGGCCATCCTTGAGGGCATCAACTTGTCTCGCCCTCCTCCGCCTCCTCCTCCCCTTCCACCTCCCGCCTTTTTGCCCCCCGCCATGGTTCCTCCCTTCTACCCCATACCGCCTCTCTACCCACCTCGCCCCATGGGCAACATGCCCCCGCACCAACACCTCCACCACCCTCACCACCACCCCGCACAGCACAGGCCCAGAGCCTTCCCAGGTACATGGACACACCCTGATGATGGTTTCCTACAAAGTTGAATGTTTTTAATTTGATGTTTATGGATCCCACTGCAAGTAAATAGCGCAGGATATTCCCAGTTCATATAAACCTTATATGTGTTCATGTTTTGGACAACGGAACATTTCAGTCTCCCGAACGACTGTTTTTCCCACGGGGTTCAGGTTAATGAGGTTGTACTGCGTTCTTGTTTTATAATGTCGGTTTTATTGATTTAAAATTGCTCTATTGTTATACTCAAAAATCCCCTTTTTCCCCTCTGTAATCTTGACTTCAGGTATTCAGTCCATCCCCCCTCAAGGTGGGAAGTTGGAAATAGCCGGCATGGTTGTTGGCCAGTGGGCTGGGAACAAACCAATCCGTGGGAGAGGGGGGTTCAACATGCAGGTGGTGTCAGTAGGAGTGGGGAAAGGGTAAATAGATTGGTTTTATTTCTGTCATTTAAATGGTTCCTGGGGGGCTGTTACACCTACAGCCGCTTAAATCGTAGGTGCAGAACATGGCACACACTTGGTGGTGATGCTGTCAGAGTTCTGTTTGTCCTCCATGTCTGAATGTGTCTCTCCATGCCAGCAGGGGTAAGGAGATTTCATCGAAATTAAGGGGAGGGAAAAAGACCACTGCCACCAGAACACAGGTAACCGCAATTGGACCTTGCCTTTTTTTTTCTTTTTTAACTAACACCTTCGTAGCCATGTTTTCTACTATTCAAGTTCTTCTTGACTCAAAAAGTCAAGTAATTTTTACTTATTTGTGTTCCTCATCCTTGGCTTTCCACCCCCGTGACACACGGCGACCACTTCCCTTCCCTCTCTTCTTCCCTCCCATTCTGCACGTTTACCCCGCCCAGATGTCTTCACCCCCCCCATCCAGCAGTCCCCCAAAGCCCTCAGAGGAGGCAGGCTCTACCACAGAAGTCGCAACTCAGCAGCTGAACGGCAGCTCGCCGGCCTCTGCCATTGGCCAGCCCTTGGACCTGGCCCCCCTGGCCCAGCCAATCCCGTGTGCCTTAGCCAGCAGAGACAACCAATCAGAGGGGGTGGAAGTGGAGGCCCCCTGTTGCCTTGACAACTGCCCGTCAGACGGAGCGCTACAGAAGGAAGAGTGACAGCGTCCTCCCGGGATGCACTGCTCTGGAAGAGTGATCTGTGTTCGACTGCCTTTCCCTGTTTTGTAGCCCCAAATGTTAGCTGCCTGTTTAGGCACACGGACCAGGAAGTGAAGGGTGGAGGGTTTCCCCAAAAAGCCCCTCCTTCCTCCTCGACTGCTCTATGTGATAGGTCAGAGCAGTTAGCTGCCCCTTTTTAGTTTCTCATGTGGTTTTACATTATTTTATAACAATAGAGGTTATCTCCATGGATCTGTCTGCCACCTCCCCTTCTTCCCCCCAAAAAAGTCCTCCAATGCCCCCTTCCCATTCTGAGTAGAATGAGCTTTAAAATACCTGCCTGCCCCTTTAAAATACGGTTTGAATCTTAATCGAGCCCTCTCTGTACCAGGGCTTTTCCATGTTATTTTATTTTATCTTTAGTAACCCCACATTTTGACTGCACACTCAAGCTTTTGTCACGATAGTGACATACTGGATGTGGTTTTGACAGCTGCAGCATCTAGGCTTGTTGGGTTTCTAGATGCTTCTATAGTTTATTACCAGCCATCTCGTGTAAGATGCATCTTACTTGAGTGTAGAGTCTGACTCTGGACCTGGAGCCAAGAAGTGAGGAAAATATTTTTAGTGGAACAAACCAATGTGCTGTTTCATCTGCAGTGCCCCCCCCTCCAAGCCCCCCACCCCACCTCACCCCCCGTACTCTGCAGGTCACCCTGTCACCCTGTCGCTGTTTGCCACACTCCAGAATACACAGACAGCTAGCATGCCCGCTAGCTACGACGCCCTTTATAGATTTATTTGCTTTCTTACTGAAGCACTTCTGCACCAAAATATTATTGGCGTGCAAACTTTACCTTGACCTATGTAGCATAGCCTAGCGCTTAGCTGTGCAGAGAGACCCCATGAATTTATGCACCTTAAGCCCTAAAGTATGCAAGGTCTTACCCTTTCCCCCTTAAAAAAAAAGTATATTACTCTATCGTCCCCACCCTTTGCCCTAATGGAAAAAAAAAAAGTTTTGATTGTATATCACAACAGAGAGCACTTATTGTTGTATTTTATTGTAACGAATAAGAACAACCCTGTCATACACAAGACTTCACAGTCTTCGGCGGGTGTCCCCTTGCGCCTGATTAAATCATTATTAGCCGTAGAACTACATTTAAAGGTAGAGATCTATTTGAGAGACGTCAGAATGTGAACAGAGTGGTTTCAAATGAAGGAGCACTTTGTTTTAAAAAAAGATAAGAAGAAAAAACGCAAAACCACACTGGACAGTCCTCTACCAGTTGAAAGAAATATATATATATATATATATATATATATATATATATTTATATATATATATATAGATGTGTGTGTGTGTGTGTGTGTGTGTGTGTGTGTGTGTGTGGGGGGAAAAAAACAACCTAAGGCACCTTCTGGAGTAAAGGCCAAAAAGATAAGTATGCTGCCCAAACGGAGATGAATAGTGAGAGTTTGGTGAAACGCCAGCTCATTTAACACAAGAACCTGTAATCCACCACGACTCCCTATTCTCAGCATGCAGAGCTCGTATGGATTAAGTTTCGTACGACCAAGACCCAAACTATATTTCGGCAGGGCCAGCCCAGCGAGCTGGCCGTTAACGGGGGAGCGGCGTAGCAGCAATTACCTCCCAGTCTCGCCCTACCCGCCAGTGTCGATTGACCAATTGCCGTCGAAATGACGGCTCAACACAGCCATCGGCTGCGACGTCGCTTAATAGCAGCCGGCAGGACTCCCCGCGGCCGACGAGGCTCCGCCCCTCCAGGGAGGGCAGCCCGCGGTGCGCCAGCGGGACGTTTGACGCAGGAGACCGAGGCCACGTGGCTTCTGTTGCTCCACCCTAATCTGAGACTTCTAGGATGCTGAGATATTTTTACCAGGCCACTTGATCACAGAGGATGAGATGTGTTCACCAAAGTAAGTTTGATTTGGCAAAATATTGTTTGTAGCGCAGTTGGAAATAAAATTAAAAAAAAAATGCAGCAGATTGAGAGATGCAGATGATAACGATACTCGTTTTTTGTTTTTTTTCCCCCATATCTGAGAAATAATAAAACAAACTCATGACAAGAAAGGCAAGTCAACAAGAAGCACCTTATTTTCTTACTACGTTGATGACTTACGCTCTATCTATTGTGCGCCACAAATTGGATGTCGGGGAAAACAAAACTTAAAAAAAAAAAAAAAAAAAAAACGCGCTCATGACATTCTGAAGGAAGAGACACACCCTGACTATGCGTCAATGTAGTCACGTCAGACATCCCCTCCTCTGCTTCCAGCTCCACCATTACAGTGAAACGCTGTCCGATGACACCTACCCCACCCCCCCACCTCCCCCCGTCAGCAGAGGCCTCGCCGCTGTTTCTTACACCGACACCAAACGAAATCAAAGGTTTCAACTCTTAGCTGTAATCGGTAGGGATTAGGCGTACGATGAAGAGTGTTGTAGGTGTTATTATTATTATTTTTTTAGGTTAAGAGTAGGCAACAGTGTCGGACTACGCCGGATTTAATCCGAGGAAACAAAGACCAGGCTAGAAAATATAGCACCGCTGGCCGAAATACTAAGTCTAGATTTGCTAGGAGTCCTACTTAACCGCTTTCAACTTTTGACATTAGTACGAGTACATGTGTCGCAACAGCACGTTGTTAGGAGATGGGATTCCTCAGTGGCGACCGAGAGCGTTACCTGGTTGACTATTCCCTTCTCGCTCTATGCTCGCCAGATGACACGATTACCAACGCACGCATACATACACACACACACACACACGTGCACATATGTGCACAAACACATTCAGTTCGCATTTGTTACCAGCGACATACTCTGCTTTTGTGCTGAAGTGATTTTGTGCAGTTTCAGTTCCCAGTGGAGTGGTTGTCAGTTCATCAGAGATCAATTGGTAACACATCCTACTGAACTCTTCAAAAAAAAAAAAATTAAAAAAATACATACATATATATATCACACATTGGAGCTTGGATGACAGAAAATAACAGACACGACGACGATAATCTACACACACACACACGCACACACACATACACGTACATACACGTACACACACATACACACGCGCAACCCAAGACATACTCCTACATAGACGCAGATACATAGATGTTATACCCTAAGTTACACACTAGCTAGTATGGATAAAATAATTGAACTCAATACATGACTTAGTGTCCCTCTTTTGTCCTTGTCTTCTAGGTTTTTTTTTTGTTTTTTTTGTTCTTTTTGTTTTTTTAGCTATTTGGTCAGTGATTTTTATGCTTGTTATCCTAACCTGCTCCATGACACTTTTCTCTCTCTCTCTCGCTCTCTCTCTCTCACTCTCTCTCACTCTCTCTCTCCCTCTTGCTCTCACTCTCTGTCTCACTCTCGCTCTCGGTCTCTCTCTCTCTGTCCCTTTCTCTCTGTCTCTCTCTTTGTCTATCCTTCACAGTTCAACGACAGACAAAACACATGCTCAGACCGGACATTTCAATTCACAGTTACTGTTCCGGTTCAATATTTAAGTGCAGTCACACTCAAACGCACACACAGGTAACCCTATCCGACTATACTTTTTCAGTTCCATTTCACTCCTATCTCCTTTTTATTTATTTTATTTTTACCTGTCCTTTAGCCTTGGACCATTTTTATTGGCCGTTTTCTCTCTTTGGGCTGCCCCGCCCTTTAATCAACCCCACTAACAGTAAAGGTTATATTAACATTGATAATCAGTTTCTATATGTATCTAGCCAGAGTCTGAAAAAAAAAGTGGAAAAAAATCAAAACGTTTTATTCAATTGTGCAAATGTGTTTTCTTACTATTTTTAATGTTATTACATCTAATCTAATCCTTCTACCATTGCTTCAGTTAGTACTGAAATACGCTTAGCCAACCTAGAGATTTGAACTGTAATGATTGCAATTTTCCTTACCTGTATTTTATATGGCATCTTTAGACCACTTCACCGTTATTATGTACGTACGTAAGTAAGTATTGCCCGTTTGAATTGAAAATTGTTGTCTGCACTATGTTTGATTTTCATATTGTCCCTGATAGCGATTTCATGGTCGACTCATTATCAATCAAAGCTGAGCTCTGCGCCCTTGCACAAAGCAGCTAAACATCTCATCTGAACACCTGAGAACCAAAGTACACATAGCATCCCCCTCCCATACCCCCCCGTACCCCCAAAACACCCTCTCGATCCCGACACCGACGGTAATGCCCCAGAGTAAATATTTTAGGGGCGTGGTTCAAGCCCTGCTGGTGATGCCAGAGGCAGCCTTTGGGGAAGAGCGTGTGTCTGTGATGCCCGTCTCCCCCCGCCCGCACTGCCCTCATTGGTACGATCTTGAATGAATGACTCAAGGTTGTGTGAACCACTGCACAAGCTAACACCAGATCAGAATCTTAACACATGCCGTGTGTGGACACTCCACAAACTTATCCTCCAATATGCCATGCCCCCCGAACTCCCCCCGCCCCCCCGTGCTTTTCACGCGTCGTTCGAAACGTTAAACTCGCACTCTCGGCTATGAAAGCGCAGCCTGCTCACGGCGCTGAGAATGCACGCCGCTTCTTCTCGCTTTGAACCCTATTCGATGGTCTCACAAAGCGGGGCACCCTGAGCCCCCCGAAATGAAATGGAGGAAATCGAATAGCGGAAGATTTTCATCTCCCATCTGCGTTTCTTTTTAACATCAAGACAATTCTATTTTCCTGTCGGGGCAACCTCGAGGTTTAGAGAGCCCCAGAGGTTTTAAAAAGGAGAGAAGGAAAAAAAAGTACTGCTTCCTGAGAATGTTGGCAGAACCAAATTCGCCCCAAAACGAAATGTATAATGGTGTATTTAAAAAGACAATCTTTCCTCATACAGAACATGGAATGAAATTGTCAGAAGTGTGTTGTAACTGTTGTTATTTTATGCAGTGTCGTCACACATTTCCTTTTGAGTGAAGCTACCTATGCTGTCTGTCTCCCTAGACTGCCCCCCACCCCACCCCACAGCCCGCCGCCCCCCCCCAGGTCCAGTCTAACCCCACCCTGGTCTGTTTATGCCCCACGTTGGCCTCAACTTGATCATTGTGAGCCATTTATTGTAACGCTGGCCCATCATGCCCTCAGCAATGAGTACCGATGCATGTGCAGCGAAAAGGGTTTAAAAGAAAAAAAAAAAAATTATTCATATTATAGAATTATTATCATCATTATTGCTGTTATGATTATGGTTGGTATAATTTGTCATCATTGTTAGCATTATGGAAGCACCAGACTGTAGAGAGACAAGAAGAAGGAAAGCTTTTTTTTTTTATTTTATTTTTTTTTATTTTATTATTATTCGTCTGGCTGTCGGTGGTCTGATCTCACAGAGGGAGGGGAGGATTGGCTCAGAAAGAGACAAAGATGGCAGTCATGTTTGTACCGGTTGGGAAATGACTTACAGTGCTGAAATAAAATTTATTCTTTTAGTAAAAAAATAATCCTGTCTCCTGTTTTTATTCCCCCCCCCCCCCCCCCCCCCACCCCTCTTTATTTTGGGCAAATGACGGAAATGGGAGATTATACAATCAAATCAAAATGATAAAAACGTTTTGTTCCGCAAAAAAAGAAAAGGTTCAAAAATCAACATGTTTCACTGCTTGTCCCAATTTATTAATAAGGCGTCCCCAGTGGAGGACATTCAATCTCGTTCTAGGCGCGCTCCACCCCCCCCCAAGTCTCGCGATGTTTGCTCATTAGCGGCCACACACACACACACACACACACACACCCGCTCCGGCAGCAGCCAGGAAAGATGGCGAGGCTGACAGGGGGAGCCACCTGGGGTGCCGGAGATTTCCAAGCAGCGCCACCGGTTCTCCCAAGTATTAGCGGATTCGAGGAGAAGGAGGAGGAGGAGGAGGAGGAGGAGGGGGGGAGCGGACGTGACCACCCCCCGCCCCCCTCCCCCAAATAACTTTGCCCCCGTCGCCGTGCCTGAGGGTGTGAGGTACGTTTGCGGCATTGTACTTACTAAGCGCGGGGTCGAAAACCGCCAATTTGAGCCTTGCTGTCAGCTAACCGCTGCTAGCTAACGTTAGCTTGAAGGGCTGCAGTGCTATCTGTCCACATTAACGTGTTGGAGGGGAAATACACTTTGTGTTTGATTCGCTAACGGGTGAAGAGATTGGTATTCTGTGTGAAAGTGTTTTTGTGAGTGTGAAACCGGATATTAGATTGGCAGTTCCCTGGCAGAGCCCATGTACAGGTTGTATTTGATCTGAATATGGACTTGAATGTATAGACTGTATGTTCTGATTGATGTGATTTTACTGTGTGATTGATGCGATATATCAATCAATCTGTATATTTATAGGAATCTGCCTCATAGCACACAGCGCTGCACACTACATTAGGAGTATAATCAGTGTAGGGGGCACCTTACATTAGCCCATGTAAAACACGACAGTATATATATATACTCCTAAAGTATATACTTTCAGTTGCTTTTCTCGTTTATACATATTTTTCGGTTTCTGATTCCAAGTCAGAAGAATATCTTTGCTCTTCGTCATCCCAATGCACCATATGTGTATGACTGCATCTGACGAATACGTAACCGTGAATCTATATCTCTAAAATCCATTCTTGCCTGTGTATTTTTTCCCCCCCTCTTGCAGTCGGCGACTCATCCCCTCAGCGGGCCCGGGCCCGGCCCCCGGCCCCAGGGGAGCCCTCATGCTTAGGGGCTCCTGTCAGCGGTGTATGTTTGGATCAGGTAACCAGTCAACAAGTCGGGGGGTCGAATGCACGCACATCTTTGAGACACAGGTGCAGAAGAAGGTGCGCTTTATCTTTTCCCGAAGGGGAATTTCTCTGTGCATTTTACCCTGCCCAGCTGTCTCGGAGCAACCCCACATCTCCAGCCAATGGCTTGCTCAGGGGCATGGGCGGGAGTGTCTAACCCTGAGATGCGTGTCTTGGGAGCAGGGGGCGGGGGGGGGGGGGGTTTCGTGAGATTTCCGTGTTGTGGACAACGGAGAGGGGCGCTGTGGGGTGAGGTAGTAGTTTGTATAGTTTTAGGATCACACCAGATCTGGGAGATAACTATACAGCCTACTGTCTTTCTCACGGCAACCGAAACATCACCAGCATTGCCACAACCAACCAGCCATTGTCCGACTGCGATCGGTCGCCACGGCGACGGGCGGGGCCTTGCCAAGCACCAATGAAAGTATCGACGTGAGGATTTTGCCGTAACGACCATCTCTGTACGATTCAGGGAAGTATGACTGGTGCACGGGCAGTGATGCAGTTTATCCAGCTTCTCCTGCAGCTTTAACAGACGGTTGTTTTACAACACTCAGTGATCCACTGATGGCCTGTACAGAACACAATAAGAATATTTTTGAAGGATGGAAAAAAAAAAGAAAAAGCCAGAGAGTTTACGGTGCAATTGAAAAATTGTATTGTTATTAAAATCAGTATTCTACCCACGTAGTGTCCCAGCTGGACTTGCCATCCTCACCCTTGATTTGCTGTGCTCCTCAATGCCTCGGCTCGTTCTAAATCTGTGTCACCGCCGTGCTGTGGTGAGGTAGTAAGTTGTGTTGTTGTGGGGGTGCGGGATATGATGACCCCTTTTTGGAGATACAACTATACAACTTACTGCCTTCCACATGGTGGCAGAATGCGTCCTGCGATCCCACTATGAGGTCACATAGAAAAAAATACATCCTGTCTTTAAAGTTATTCCAAATAGAAATTACACTGTTTCAAAATGCAGATGAAGGAATTGTGTATGTATTGTGTGTGTGTGTATATGAGTAATTGAATAAAGTACGTTCCTCAAAGCATCTTGCGCCCTCTTGGTTTTGTTTTGGGATGTTTTAGTGACACAAACATGCACTGTGCTAGTGCAGACATAGAATGCCAGTGGTCCGTATGTTTTTGCAGTGTGCATGCATTTCAAGGTTCATTACACCCAACACATTAATAAGCGTGTTAACCTCCATATGAAGATAAGATTAAGATCAGATGACTATACTTTATTAATCCCCAAAGGGAAATTCCAGTGTTGCCGCAGCAATGACGTACATGAAAAAAACACACTGTGGTAGGTTGTTTATGATTTTTATTTTATTTTTTTATTTTTTTAATTATTACTAAATGTTATTCCAAGCCATACGCATTCCCACCGAAGTACGTGTTGAAAATCCAAAGTCAAAGAATCAAGCGGCCGCCTGTGATGACATTCCCCGTCCAGACAGCGGACCGCGTCCCCCCTGTTTGCCCCCGCACTCCCGTCCAGTGACCGGAGGGGGCGTTCCCTGCCGCCCTCGCTGATTGGTTAAACGGGGGCCAGGGTGGG
The DNA here is from genome assembly GCF_960531495.2 of Zeus faber. Classification (NCBI taxonomy): domain Eukaryota; kingdom Metazoa; phylum Chordata; class Actinopteri; order Zeiformes; family Zeidae; genus Zeus; species Zeus faber. The sequence goes on along the minus strand of NC_137194.1, from coordinate 14,751,428 downwards.
CGGCGCTTCGAGCCACTTCCGCCCTCCTTCCGCCGGGACGCGGCCGACGTCACGGCGGCCCGAGCGAACATGGCGAACATACGGCGCGTCAAGGTGAGGGAAGGGAGAAGGAAGAACAGGGCCAAGGGCGCGTCTTCACACGCGTCCGCGCCTCTCGAGGGGGGAGCGAGAGGCGCGGCGGCTTTCGCGGGGGCTGTGGGTGGTGGTGGTGGTGGTGGTGGTGGTTGGCGCCGCTGTTAAATCCGGAGGTCCCGTCGCGCTCTCCATGTGCAACGGACGGGGAGCGACCACTCCGTCGTGCTCGGAAATCACACCTTGTCTACTCCTGGTTGTGCGCTACAGTCCGTTCCACGACCGCCGTGTTGCCCGCCACGCTCCCTGACGCAACCGCGCTCCATCCCGAGCGTGGTTTACTCTCAGCGAGGCCAGGTTTTGACGGGTCTTTGAGCCGCACCCGGTCTGGGCCAAACCTTTCCCCGCCTTTCACGAATCCGCAAGATGGTTTTCCGTTGAGCTGAATATCGATGCAATAATGCAGACCGTTCACCGTGTACCTCCACACGACGAGTGACTGAAAAATTCCGAGGTTCTCTTGAACGCACCATCGGCCGCTGACTTCAGGGTCGTGGACGTCATAGGAGCTTTCCCAGTCCACTCACACAACACCACGTTTTGTGGATTTTTTTTTTTGTTAATTGTGTGATTGTGTACTGTCAATATTTTCTATTTTTATTCTCGTCCGTCTCTCTTCACATATCCGTATCAGTCACCCATGTTTACATCCTCATACCTGCCCCCCATTTTCCCCTCCCCTGTGTGATATTTGTGCTGTGCGTGAATGTGTGTGCCGGGCAGGGCATGGTGGGGCTGGTGACGGGCGGTGCGTCCGGGTTGGGCCGGGCCACCGTGGAGCGCCTGGTGCAGCAGGGAGCGTCCGCCGTGATCCTCGACCTCCCCTCCTCCGACGGCCACGCCCTCGCCGCCGGCCTGGGCGACCGCTGCGCCTTCGCACCCGCTGACGTGAGTCGGTGGGACGGGCGACCCCTGCGCGTAGCGCCGCCGCCGCGGACGCCGTCTCGACGCCGCTGAACCTTTCGATGCCGCAGGTGTCGTCGGAGGCGGACGTGCGGTCGGCGGTGTCCCTGGCCAAGGAGAAGTTCGGGAAGCTGGACCTGGCGGTGAACTGCGCGGGCATTGCCGTGGCCGTCAAGACCTACAACTTCAAGAAGGACATCCCTCACAGCCTGGAAGACTTTCAACGCGTCATCTCTGTAGGAAACAAATCCACACATCTATACGTAGAGAAGAAACCGTTTGTGAACTTTAAAAGCTTGAGCCTGCGGACAATAAGGGGAAGGCGTTCGGCCAACCGTCTCCCCACGCACTTCTTTCCTGGTATGCATTATTGTTTTGGTCACGGTGTGGCTTTGTGTATGTTCTCAGGTGAACATTGCCGGAACCTTTAATGTGATCCGCCTGGCTGTGGGGGAGATGGGAAAGAATGAGCCGGATGCAGATGGGCACAGAGGCTGCATCATAAACACCGCCAGCGTGGCCGCCTTTGACGGACAGGTGAAAATGACACACACACACACACAGATAAATGGTGTTTGTTCCATCTCTTGGATAATAATAAATTAGAGATCCTGGCGCATTCTCTTTTATTCCAGGTGGGCCAAGCTGCGTATTCAGCCTCCAAGGGCGGTATTGTTGGAATGACTCTGCCCATCGCTAGAGATCTAGCGCCCATGGGCATCCGAGTGGTCACCATAGCACCTGGTTGGTATACTCCAGTGTTGACCAGACACTGTGACATCATCTCCACGGCCCCCGCCGTTTGGGAGCCGGGGTCTCTTATCGACAACATTCAACGTGTCTCACTCTCTCCTTCTCCAGGTCTGTTCTCCACCCCTCTCCTCGCTGGCCTTCCAGAGAAGGTGCAGTCCTTCTTAGCCCGCCAGGTGCCCTTCCCCTCGCGCCTGGGAGACCCCGCGGAGTTTGCCCACCTCGTGACGGCGCTGGCAGAGAATCCCATGATCAACGGGGAGGTCATCAGACTAGATGGAGCAATCCGCATGCAGCCTTGATAGAGAGAGAGAGACACACACCATTCTGTGTTTTTGTGCCCTAGAGTGGATCTGTTTGTTTGTGTGCTTATGTGTGTGTTGGTTTGTCCTATGTAATATTAAGCTGATGTATAGTACCGTGGGTTTGCTCTCTAGCGACTCTTATTTGAAGACTGGGTGTGTGTGTTTGCACAGTATACTGCACACGTAGCATGAAATGTTATGTATCATGAATCATGGCTATGACAGCTGTGTTTAGGCGGCTGAGTTTCTATGTGAGAGACTTGAGTAGATTGTTCACATGATAATAATGATTGCAGTACTTTCACGCCAAGGTGTTTTTTGTAAACGAATCTAGACAATAAACGACAGATTATTTGAATTTGCCTGTGAAATATTACTTTGCATGCCCTGCGAAGCTATCTGATCAAGATTGTGACAGGCGTAGATGTCAGTGTACTGAAGGAAGATCAGTGAAGATTCACGGTTAAGGACATAATGACGACTGTAGAGTGAAGTCAAAGCAATTACCAAACGGGAAAACTCATTTCGCTATCGTACCATTCCCAAGTCCAACACCAGCTTCCACTGTCCGACCCGCTGCCCGGTGAAGGGTTGTTTACTCTGCTTTGTCAGTCGCCGGCAAAGGCGTCAACACCTGCAGCTGCATTGGCACCTTTGATCCCTGCGTCAAAAACGCCACCAGCACGGCATATGGCCCTGCTCCCTTTTTGTAATCTTGCCAAAATCTCGCCTCGCCTCTGCAGCCCTGCATCGGGGTAACACAGTGAACATTCAGCCCATCGCCATCTCCATACTGGACTGAAAGGGATGAATCTCAGGTAAGAGAACCAAATACAGTCAACACCTGAAGAGAGTAATGTGGGAAAGAGTTTCTCTTTCCCCCTCTAATAACGTACTGGAACTAAACTTCAATGTCAATCACATTCTGATGAAGGTGTCGGATGCTCCTTCAGGTTTTACCCGACTGCTCATGTCTTTCTGTGGAGGTTGAGTTAAACCTTTTATTTATTGGTTTGATTGACACCTATAAGCACCGTCATTTAGGCCAAGATCATCACAGAATCTCTACTTAAATTACAAAATTAAAAGAGAAGAGCTTGGCTTAAGGAAACAAGGAGAAAAATAACAACGCCATGGTCACATCCTTAAAGTGTAATATTATCTGTGTTGGTCGGTTGATTTACAACTCCCAGAGTTTCGTCTGAAAGTGCAACCATTCTTCCTACTCGATCAGAGACAGTCAATTTCCTTTCACTTCAGGATTTCCCTTTATTTAAAAACTTTGCATAGCACAGCATAAATGAATTATATCATATACCATGTACCAATTAAATAAAATTACAGTATATGTCTATGTATGTATGTATTATTATTATTATTATTATTATTATACCTCGAGCATCACCTTGTTAATAACTAATATTTATGTGTTCATGTAGTGATATCTATGTGTGTGTGAAGCCAGTCATGATGGTGTATGCATATGTGCTTTGTCAAGCAAATATAATCACACAGCTGTGAATAAAGAAGCATACATACCGGTATTTGGTGAATTTTTGCGAAAA
>NC_137194.1:14722773-14730273 GCF_960531495.2 Zeus faber | reverse complement strand
CAGCGGTGCTCACAATCGAGGATTCAGCGGGATGGTGACCGCAGGGGATCACACACTTTTGGGATTCTCAAACCACCAGCGGCTGGGCTTGAGACTTGTACGGTGGTCAATCGAAGTCATATTCTCGCAAGGGTCCCGGGCTCGCCAGAGTTTCTGACCATTTCTTAAGACGATCTAGATATCTCCTTACGGCTCTTGAAAATTTACCCGGGATAAGAAAATCCCAGCAAAAGTCCTCTAATATAATATATATATATATATATATATATATATATATATATATATATATATATATATATATATATATATATAATATTAATATAATATATTCAAATATAAAGACATTTTTTCACTAGTGCAGTCTGCCGTGGCACTAATTCGCTCCCAAGTGGAACTTTGGGCAACCGAGAACAAAATAAAAAGAAACGCATTATCCACTTTGGTGTGGTCAGTTTCGATGCATTTTACGCTAATGTGCCTGTACCACAGAACATTAAAACAAAATGGATGTCCGTACACATCTTTCACGCTTTCTGCATGCCAACTAGTTTTTTTTCTTCTTCTTTATTTTCCCTCTGCCACCGTGGGCACTTAGAGCAGGATGCACTAATGGGCCATTGTAAGGCTTTTTAATGCTGTGCAGCTTTGGTTATAGTTATTAAATAGTATATTGAACGTGCTTTTTTTAGCTCATCGGGCGCACAGGAAGCGAGCCTTGGCTGGCGTCTAGAGACCATCGAGCAGACACTTCTAGTGCTACCTTGTCCCTAACCTCCAACAAGTTAGGAGTTCATTTTGGATGGGACATGGTGCACAAGAAATTAAGAACTACAGAAGGACGAATGCGACAGGGTCACTATAGATGTACGATGGATGAATGGGTGCCAATGGAACACAAAGCTGGAAACAGAGCTGGAATGTTTATATGGATTATGACAGTGATTTTTAATTTAATAATTGGGAATAATTATTAAATTATTATTAATTATTATTAATAATATGATTTCATTATTAATTTAATAATTTCCCCCAATAATTGTTTATTTGTGCGTCTGTGTGTGTGTGTGTGTCCTCAGTGTCACAGCCTCCGGTGCTGACGGAGATGCCAGTATCATTCACAGCCTTCTACCCGGACGACATCAATATCACTTGTGAGGCCACCGGCAACCCAGCGCCCATGTAAGTACTCTGACAAGATTTATGTGTTAGTTCATGTACAAAACAAAATGTGTGTGTGTGTGTGTGTGTGTGTGTGTGTGTGTGTGTGTGTGTGTGTGTGTGTGTGTGTGGGTGCGTGCTTGCGCTTGTGTGGGTGTGTGTGTCTGTATAAAAAAATGAATAGTTCAGGTTAATAGAAAAGAGCGATAGCTGGACCTCTCCGTTCCTGCAAACTCTCCGTTGGCATGGCAATAAATGTTCCTTTAATGTAATCTCCGCAATAACAAAATCACCCCGCTGCTTCTGTTCCTCCTTTTCGCCCATCTCTCTCTCTCTCTCTCTCTCTCGCTCTTGTCTCCCCCTGTAACTGCTACCATCTCCTTCCTGTTCGTCTCTTTTCTGCTTCTGCCGCTGATCCTTCTGTTTCTTCCTCTCTATTCCGCACTATCACTCTCGCTCTTCCTCCGTCCCCAGTTTCCGCTGGGTGAAGGACGGACAGTGGTTTGGCCCGGTGCTGAAGGGCTCCGGGGCGCTGGTTGCCGGGCCCGATGACAGTGTCAGCGACTACGAGGGCTACTACCGCTGCTACGCCTCCAACGACCTGGGGACGGCCATTACGCACACTGTGCATCTCATCGCCGAGCGTGAGTCCCGCCGATGCCATCGCATCCGGCATAGATACACTCTCAATCCTGCAAACATATAACACAAGCACTCGCTCGCCCTTTGACACATGACTTACTTGGCAAGGCGGGGGACGGTGACGTCAGGCTGGGATTCCACACCGACCGGCTCTCTCTCCGTGGCTTTGTCCCAAAACTCTGCTCCACCGTTCCACCGCTCCGCCTCCCGGACTGTCCCCTCCAGCAGACGAGCGACAGGAAAGGGGCGGCGTCGGAATGGGATAGCTGGTCTGCCTCAGTGTCGCGAAAGCAGCACCAATCACACAACCTCAACTTCGAGCCCAGACCCGACGTCTGCCCCGCTGCCATTCATGTTTGGTACACGTGATCTCTTCCGGAGGCAACCCTAACCTCCAGCGGAAACCTTATAGTGCAAATTGTCAGGGATGGCTGGTCAGTGGCCTAAGACTTGCCCATGTTTCCAATATTAACACATGAAATGGCTCCCAGGCTAAAACAGGAGTAGTGGTACTTCAGCACTAACTTTAAAGGGGCTTGGGATGCACCTTGAATTGAATCTCCTGGCTACGCGGCTAAGGGCAATCAAACGACGCCCTGAAAGCTGCTGCTCCTGATTTTGCCGCCAACACGTCCTCAGATTGATGTCGTTCAGCCATTGACTTCAAGCGAACCTAGTTAACTACTCTTCAATACCTCTCCGGCTCTCTCTTTCTCCCGCCCTGCCTTCACGCTCTGCTTGTCATTTACCCATGCAGACACTCTTCAGTGACTCAGTAAGTTTGACTGGGGTCTCCAGTACTCCCGCTCTCATCTCTGTTTCCCTGGTAACCATTGCCTGGAGACGGAGCAGCAGAGATGTGTCACCCGATGCTCCGCGGTGTCTGACTCTGCGCAGAGCTTCTGTCTGCCTCCGCACGCACTACCCCACAGGCAGCGGCTTAATCGGACCCTATTTGCACTCGTCATAATAACAACAATCGGCTAATAACCCTCGATGAAAATAAACAGGGGAAAATTAGGAGATATTTCCTGGACGAAAGAAAGCCAGAGAATCTTCGCCAACAAGAACAGATGCGCAATGGTCGTGACAGCAACAGAGAGCTCTACCAGTAAACTGGTACAGATCTTGTCTTTGGCCATTCCTCCCCACTGACATTACTTCACCTCATCACCAGTATGAGATCCAAGCAGTCCGACGCCTGCCAGAAACACTTCCTAACAGTAGTGGAGGTCTGATGCAAACCCTTTGATAGTTTCACATCAGAGAAAGCCCCTTGCGAGATCGCTCCTTTGCATGGCTTTATTACAGAGAACAAGAAGAGTCACAGAATGACTTAAATGGGCCCCGAGGAACTTCGTGGACACGTATCAGTCAAAATAGTTTTACACACTTTTGACGAAAATGACCGGAAACGTCTTGACTGCAGTGTCGTTTTCGAAGTAGCGTTGAGAGTGCGAGGTGGATCGAGGACAAACATCCCTCTCATCCTACATGTAAAGTTTCAGAAAATAATCTTTGCTATTAACGGTATTTGGTGTTGTTGACAACGTTTTTTCTAATCCATGCAGAGGACGAGTAAAAGCATTTATTAATTTTTTTGGCGGAGGCTGAAGTAAGAAAGAAGGCGAACAGGGCTAAGTGGAAAGTTTCAGCCGGGGATAAACGTGATTGACTTTGGCCGCGTTTTGCTTTTAGCCGACACACTGGGCCCAATAAGCAGCTTTCTCCGGGGGGATGACGCATTTGGACTTACGCTATATAGATATGCAGAGGGGACGGGACGTTATATAACGTTATAACATTACTTATTTTATTGTGTCGCACATTTTTCAGCTCGTCCGATCCAACCCAAGCAGAGTAAGTTACATAAGACGGCGGAAGAGGGAGATAGTGTGGTCCTGCCCTGTGACGCTCCCAAGAGTTCCACCCCACCGCTCATGCACTGGATGGACAAGAGTGAGTCCCCCACTTTGCTGATATCTCTTAGGTGTGTGTGTGTGTGTGTGTGTGTGTGTGTGTGTGTGCGTGTGTGTGTGCGTGTGTGTGTGTGCGTGTGTGCGTGCGTGTGTGTGCGTGTGTGTCTGCGTGTGCACCTAATCGAGCATCTGTATGAGTTTCCCTGTCTGTCAGTCCTTGGCTTTTGTTGCAGTTGTCACAGTTATAGGTCAATTCATTTGTCTAATGTGGGTATTTGTGGGGAGTGAACATGGTGTTTGGAGCCGTCCTCCTGGTTGAGAGCCCAGTTGGACGGGCTGCGCTGCAGACCATTTCCCACTCAAACTAATGAATGCGGAGTGCTTAGAGCTATTCTCCACTCTCTGATGTTCTTTCTCTTCTAACTCCTTGCTTCCTTCCTCCTGCCTACTCCCTATGTCCTTTGTTGCCCCCCCCCGCCTCTCTCTCTACCTCCATCTTTCTTTCCTCAGGCATAGTCCACATCAGCCAGAGTGCCAGGGTGGTGGTGGGCCTGGACGGCAATATCTACTTTGCCAACGTCCTCAAGAATGACAGCCGAAATGACTACGCCTGCCACGCCCAGTACATGCAGGCCAGGACCATCCTGCCCCAGGCCGACATCTCCCTCACCGTTACATCCAGTGAGTGCGCACACACACACACACGCACGTACACACATACACACACATGCACGCACGCACGCACGCACGCACGCACGCACACACACACACACACATACACATGCAGGCATGGCATATGTATGTTACAAAATCACAATAATACACATACAGTACAAAAGCCATAAATATTCATGCAATGCCAGGTGATAAACATATATACATATGTAAATGTAATAAATACACTATATGCCTACCCACAGTTTCAGTTTAAAATATTGAATTCTGCCTTGAAATGTATTCTCATAACTTCATGCTGTCTTCCTCTACCCCCCACCCCCATCCCCTTTCTCCCTTGTATCCAGGTAATAATGTAGTACGCAATAGAAAACCCCACCTGTTCCGTCACTCAACACCCCGCTCCTCTGTGATGGCCCTCAGGGGCCACAGCCTGATCCTCGAATGCATCCCTAGTGGCCTGTAAGAATCTGTTTGTGTGTACGTGTGTGTGTGTGTTTGTGTGTGTCTCTGTGCGTGTGCGTGTGCTCGTGCGTGTGCGTGTGCTTGTGTGTGTGTGTGTGTCTGTGTATCGATTGTTCTTCTCAGCCATCCTTGAACACGAACCCCTTCATGAATTTGCCTTATTTCTCTGATAGCAGTGATATCTCCTGTATCAATAACCGCGTTATTATTTTCATTTGGTGGAAACTGGAATTTACAAAATAATATCTATATTTTTTAATTATTTATGTTATTCCAGAAACATGCAAATCAAATATAATCCATGCTTGTGACAATGTGAGCCCCAATGAGCCGATGCACCCCCACGTGCACTCGTAAACACACTGGAAAGTTGGCCCACCGCTGGCCTCACAGTGTAAACAGTGCCGTTTCTCCGATCAGGCCACAACCTCATTGATAATGAAGGCTGCTGGACGGCAGAGCGCGACCTCGTTATGAACTATCATCGATGCAATCAAAGATAATTCAACGTAAATGTTAGCACTGTGTGTTTTATAGCATGTGTCTATGCAGCCAATTATAACTGCTGAGCTGTGACGGGATGTTCCATCGCACTCAGTGGCCCATGTGTTTAAATAGTCACTGTCCAACAGCTGGCTGTTTGCACTTGCTGTTGGCCCACCACCAACAGCAAGTTTGCACTTGCTGTTGCGTCAATTATGGGTTGTTGTTGGTTAGACTTAAATGACAAGTAAAAGGAGGCAATATGTAGGTCTGTATGTACGTACATGGGATGTCTGGCAAAGATCCCTCTCCATTCTCCACACCGTCTGTAACCGCTTTGCACTTGTTAAGTGTCAAGTGTGGAGTAGACCCTTCTGATACCTGACTTCGGTGTCGAGGGGATGACAGTCAAACAAGCCGAGGTCTTCGCTTAGAGAAAAAGCAAAGTGTTTGAAATGTTAAAGTCATGGCAGGTTTTTGTCTTTTGCTTAGCCATCAACTGCAACCCACTGGGAGAAAGGACTGCGCTCCTTTGATCCTAGTCCACCTGCAGACGGATTAAGATTCGGTGCCAAGTGGAAGAAGCAACGCTAAGCAATAAGAAATGGGATTTAGACATCTCACCTGTTTAAATTTAAAAAAATGAGTTAGTGCACACACACAATACAATTTTCTGTTGGCCATTTGCTAACTTTCTAATTAAGCTCCCTCCCCTGAGAGAGATCGCTATATTTCCATGGTGATAAATGGACTGTCATCATGATGTCTCCATATCAATGAGGATATTAAGTCATTAGCTGCACCAGATTCATTCATCTCTGTTCAAAGCACGGACTATTCTCTCCTTTTTTTTTATTTTTTTACGACCATATCATTTCCTGTCCCCCATCTCTCAGGAGCATCTCTCCTTCCTTAGCTCAACCCTATTCATGTTTCCAATCCTCCTGCCTATGAACTGCTTCTCATTTTTCAATTATGAAAAGATGCGGCTGATGAAGGTGCGGGGAGGTCTCCTTTCCCGGATCATGTCCGTCAATCTGTCTGTGTGTGTGTGTGTGTGTGTGTGGCTCTCTCTCTCCGCCTTATCTCTCTCGCAGGCCCACGCCCACCGTGGTGTGGAAGAAGAAGGACGGCCACCTGGAGGAGTCGAGCGGCAAGGTGGGGAAGTTCGACCGCTGGCTGAAGTTCGTCAGAATCATGCAGCAGGACGACGGCGAATATGAGTGCATTGCGAGCAACACCCTTGGCTCCGCCGTGCACACCTTCACAGTCACTGTGGAGGGTACGACACACACACATACACACACACACACACACACACACACACACACACACACACACACACACACACACACACGCACACACAAAACTCTCTCTCTCTTTCTCTCTCTGCACTCTCACTTCAACACATTTAATATACTTTATTTGATTCCACTTACAAGATTACAAGAAGTCCAGCGTGGCATACAGCTCAGTCCATTAGAAGAGCTACAGTTCTAGGATAAAAGCACCTTCAAAATTTCCATGTTTCCTCCGTCCATTAGCTTTTTTTTTTAATGAGGAGATAAATGAATTAATTATGGAAATTGAAAGCTGATCTAATTTACTTGTTTGTTGCTAATTCATTTGTTTGTCACTATCTTGCTAATCTAACTTGTATGTACTTACAATACTTACGTTGTACTTGTACTTACGTACAAAAACTGTGCAATGTATTGTAATAACATTGTAACAATTTAGGCTTTATGCATTATAAAAATATTGTAATAATTTTAGAAATAACATTGCAATAAAGCAGACCATCAGTTGTTATCATGTCCATGTCATTGTATGCATAATTATTCATTTGCAAAGGAATATTTGTATTATAACTATGACTATATTTACATAACCCCCATCAGCACCATTTTATCTGCAACACCTGCAACACACACCCACTCACACTCTTTTCTCATTTCTGTCACTCATGTAAGTTCTGCTAAAGACGGCTTTCGTTCCCTCTCTTTCTGTGTGTGTGTGTGTGTGTGTGTGTGTGTGTGTGTGTGTGTGTGTGTGTGTGTGTGTGTGTGTGTGTGTGTGTGTGTGTGTGTGTGTGTGTGTGTGTGTGTGTGTGTGTGTGTGTGTGTGTGTGTGTGTGTGTGTGTGTGATTAGCTGAGC
>NC_137194.1:14712773-14717773 GCF_960531495.2 Zeus faber | reverse complement strand
CCGCTATCAGAAGGCGTTTAAAATTCACACTTCTTTTTAATTCTACTTTCTTTGTTCCCAGTGCCTGACGAAAACCCGGCCAAAGTGCGGACCGAGTCCGTCGAGCCGGGCACTCTGGTCATCACATGGGATGTGAGTATTGTCGGTGATGTGTGCCCATGAGAGTGTACATGTGGCAGTTCTCTCCCCACTGACTCACCACTGCCTTTTCTGTGCAGGAGGTGGACAAACGCTTCCACAACGGCCAGGGCTTCCATTACAGGGTGTCGTGGCGGCAGTCGGAGGGACTCGGCCTTCGCTGGCACCACGCCGACACCAAGGCGCCGCCGTTCCGGGTGAACGGGACGGGAACCTACGAGCCCTTCGAGGTCAAAGTCCAGGCCATGAACTCACTGGGGGAGGGACCTGTGCCCATCCCCGAGATTGGATATTCTGGAGAAGACCGTAAGCGGCTTTTTAACTGGTTGGGTATCGCCGAGATACTCTTCCGCAAAATGATTTTGCAGCTTCAAATCTTCAAAGCAACCCCTTGCACCCTTGTTTCCCCTTCCCTTTCGCAGTGCCCGTGGAGGCTCCCGGCGGGGTGAGCGTCGTCATGCTCAACAGCACGGCCAGAGTGAGCTGGAACAAAGTCGAGAGAGTGCAAGGGGAGCTAAAGGGATACAAGGTAACACATTGAATCATGGGAACTCACAATACTATAAGATGGTACATAAAGAAACACGCTTTTGGACGGCATACACTTCATAAAATCCCATTTATTCCCCACATTTTCACCTTTCTCGATCTCGACCTGCTTCTGTTCGTCAGATCCTCGTCGAGTGGCTGGGTTACGTCGGGGCGCGGGAACGCCGGGCTCTGGGGAAGAAGCACCACGGGGACGAGCGAGGGAAGGAGGCCGCCAGGGGGACGGGGAGGAAGGAGGAGAGCATGGTGGTCCTCGCTGAGGGAAAGGGGACCTCGAAGGAGGTGACGGATCTGCAGTTCTACTCGCGCTACAAGCTGTCCGTCGCAGCGTACAACAGCAAAGGGGACGGCCCCTTCTCCCCGCCCAACAACTTCAGCACGCCGGAAGGAGGTGCGAGTCAGATAAACTTCTAGAATGTTTTCATAGTGTTACAGTGAGTGGGATATTTGGTAATGTGCTAAATATTGTGTGATAAATGCATAACACACATTTAAATTTTAACACAGTCCGATGGAAGTCACTAGTATACTGTATATCTGATGAACTGTATATTTCTGTGTGTGTGTGTGTGTGTGTGTGCGTGTGTGTGTGTGCCTGTGTGTGTATGCGTGTGTGTGTGTGTGTGTGTAGCCCCTGGCCCCCCGGGGTCCCTGACATTTGAGAGCCCATCAGAGATGGAGCTGTCCATCTTTTGGACCCCTCCGGCCCAAACCAACGGGAAACTGCGAGGATACGTTCTGCAGCACCAGGGTGGGTACTAAAGCAGAACAGCACCCAGTCCACCAGGATCCTCGATTCATTTAAGGCCCTACTTATTGGGAGAATCCATCAGAGTTCCACGACTCACACTGTCTTACATCACCTCACTTTGCACTTTTCCGATCGGTCCGTTTAGAGGTGGAAAGCAGAGACAGCAACGTGGTGATCATTCCTGACCCCGATGTGAACTACTATTTGCTGGGGGGCCTGGATCCCCACAGTCTCTACATCTTCCAGCTGATGGCCCGCACGGATGCGGGCAAGGGGCCTGCCATCACCCGCAAGGCCTCCACTCTGCTGGATGGTGGTAAAAATATCTTCCTGTTTTTAGGCGCTAATGGTATTCAGTAGAAACTGCTTCCTTGTAGATACGCATGCTACAATTCTTCCCAACACCAGTTAAGGTCAAAGGTTAAAATTGTGCTGTAACGAGCTGTTTATTTTCTTCCTTTCTAACGCATTTCATTCTTCCTGTTCCAGTTCCTCCGTCCAACATCACCATAGAACCCGGGGAGACGTCGCTCAACCTGACCTGGGTGCCTGGTGACCGGCACCGGAACCACGCCTTCCACATCCGCTACCAGAGGAAGAACGGCAAGTGTTGGGTGGTGGTGGTCGGGTGGTGGCATTTCCGATCCCTTTCAGAAGACAAGGGACAGAGTTGTAGAGATCAATGGTGGGAAAAGGGACTGATAAAGGGAGTAGAGACAGAGGGCGTAAGAAATAAGAAAAGAGTGATGGTGAGGAGAACAAGAGGTGGAGGGGAAAGAGAAGGAAGACCTGCTTCGATGATTTCCTCTCAAGGTCACATCTACGAAAGCAAAGGACCAAATCGTCGTTTGACCAGCGCCAGCACCCGATCCAGGCACGTGTCCTGAACCGATCTTTGCGTTTTGGTGTCTGATTGGTGCAGGCCGGGCGGATTGGTTGGAGACGGAGCAGCTGAACTCGGCGCAGGGCTTCTGCTGGCTGCCGGGCCTCCAGCCAGGAACGGAGTACAGCCTCGCCATCAGACAAAACAACAAAACCTACTGGGAGGAGGACATTTACACCAAAGGACCGGGTACGGTATAGATCTTCGAGACGAAAAAACCTGCGTGCGCCGCTTTCCCCATTTGTACATCATTTAACTGACATCCAGATTGACAGCAGTGATCTCCGCCCCTCTCCCCCTGCACAGAGCTGTCGGAGGTGGCCGGCGGCTTCGCTACGCAGGGATGGTTCATCGGGCTCATCAGCGCCATCGTGCTCCTGATGCTGATCCTGCTGATCCTCTGCCTCATCAAGCGCAGCAAGGGAGGCAAATACGCAGGTGCACAACTAGAACTCACAGACGCACATTGTCCCAGTCATCTGTGAAGCATTTCATGTTAAACGTAGAGTTTTTTGCAGTGAAAGACAAAGAAGACGGCCAGGTGGACTCTGAGGAACGGCCGATGAAGGACGAGACCTTCGGGGAATACAGGTGTGAAACCTACGCGCTGCATTTCGACCATTTTGCTGTTGTCTAAAGACCAGTTCCTCTCTAAAATGGCATGCGCTTAGATCTATAATGAAACAAGGATGTTTTGATTCACCCTTTTCATCCCTCAACTTCTGCTTTGTGTGAACGTGCAAAGTACCTCCTTTGCCTTTAATTGTGCTTCTGACTCGTCTTCCCGTCTCCCCCTTCTCATCTTTTGTTCACCCTTTCTCGCTCGAATCTTTTCCTCGCGCTTCGCACGCTTTGGCAGATCCCTGGAGAGGTGAGTGAACGCTCGAGCCGCGCCTTTTTCTGCGCTGCGCTTTCCTTATAACGGAAAAAAAACAAACAAAGCAGACGTCCTTTGTATTGCGTTCAAACAGGCGGGGCTTGACCCTGAATTGTGTGTCTCTCTTTCTCTCTCTCTCTCTCTCTCTCTCTCTCTGCTTTCCAGCGACGGGGACGAGAAGCGCACGGTGAGCCAACCGTCCCTGTGCCCCGAGAGTAAGCTGGGGAGCGACGACTCCCTGGCCGAGTACGGGGACAGCGTGGACATCCAGTTCAATGAGGACGGCTCCTTCATCGGCCAGTACAGCGGCCGGGGCCCCGTCCCCCATGGCAACGAGAGCTCCGGCCCTGCCTCCCCCGTCAACCCCGTCCCGCCTCCTCCCATCGCCCCGTCCATGTCGAGCATCCTGAACAGGCCCAGCTAGACTCCCCCCACACACACACACACACACACACACACACACACACACACACACACACAACACACACACCACACACACATCTTACTGCCTGCAACGAGACACAAAGGGACAGACCACTCCTTAGACCCGACTCCACTGTCTGCGCCAACAATCGAGAACAAATTTCACACACACACACACAACGCAAATGCAAAAGCAAACACGAACACACACGAACACACACAAACACACACACACACACACACACACACACACACACACACACACACGGCTGTTAGAAGACTAGTGGTTCAATACATTCCATGTGTATGAGTGGTGAAGCTGTTTACAGGATGTCGTACCTTTTCTACTGAGTTTACACACCTACATCAATTATCACTCACACACACACACACACACACACACACACACACACACACACACACACACACACACACACACACACACACACACACACACACAGAACAAAGAGACAAAGGAGAAATGTAGAAATCTATTTTGTCTTGTCCTCGACAAAACTTTCTTTCCATTATTTCATCTGTTTAAGCACCTTTTAGCTTTGTTAAATACCCTTATCCTCTTATCCCGCTCTTCACATCACACATTTCTTTTATAAAAACATTTGCATTTATTTTATTTTGGGGAAGTCAAGAAGTGATGATCAAGCGCTGCCACGCGTTTTCCTCTTCTTCTTTGTATCCCTTTTTGTTCTTTTTACTGTGTCTTCTATGCATGCATCAGGGAATGCTTTTGCTGTTTATTAATGTGCGTGAGATGCGTAAGCCTTCCAAACCTAAAGTGCACGTCCCCCGTCCACGAGACATTTGCAAATCATTTTTTTTGACTGTACGTGTAAATGTTTTACGTGACTGTCACTTTGTGCTGTTGAATGAGTGTGTGTGTGTGTGTCTGTGTGTGTGTGTGTGTGTGTGTGTGTGTGTGTGCACGCGCGTGTGTGTGCATGTGTGCGTGCGTGTCCACGTGCACCTCTGTCTCTGCCGCTGCAGATGGTGGCGGCAGTGCGAGGGGCCATTGCCTTAAGAGAGTCCAGTCAAACATTCCCTCCTTTCTTCCTTGTGTTTTGTCGTCCTCTCGCTCTCCCTCATCCTCTTAATTGCTTGGCGGTTAGATTTGCAGGAGTGTGTTTGCGAACAGGGCTGCACTTAATGTGTATGTGTATGTACACATGCACGCACACACACACACACACAGACACACACACACGCACGCACGCAGGCACACGCACACACACACACACACACCACACACACCGCTCACCGCTCACACAGATCAGGTTTACATGCGGACATACACGGGAGCCCTGAAGGATCATGGGAGGGGTTGTCTTCTGTAGCAAACCCCCTTCTTCAACTCCAAGAGA
>NC_137194.1:14707317-14712573 GCF_960531495.2 Zeus faber | reverse complement strand
CTGACCCTGTACAAGCTCATCCCATTAGGTTAAACCTTTCCCTTTATGTTAGTTAGTCGCCACTAGAATCAGAGAGCATAGCTGTCCTTCCCATTCCCGACCTTCTTTATAACGCTAGAGATGCAGCAGATATCATGGATTATTTACCAGGTCACGTCATAAATGTTGCTGTCTATATGGCTCGCCATGGCACTGCCGTACCAATGAAAGGGGGCATGCAAATGCATCGTGATGTTTTATTATCACAGCACCTGGATGGATCGATATTGGAAATCCAGTGAAATATTTAGAGGGTTTATTCCGTTGCCTTGGAGTGACAGATAGGCTGGATAAACATGGCCCGCACCGTCGGTAATGACTCCTAATGTGCCGGTCAAACTCAGTCTCACTAAGACGACATGTTTGAAGTAGAAGTTTAAAGGGGAAAAAAAGGATTTTCCATATTTTTTCACCCGGGTCTGGAGCTTCTATTAACGCAGGCACGACAGAGAGGACCTGCGAGTGGAAGCCTGATCGGTTACGTGCCCCCAAATTGGACGAGCCCATTGGCCTGGGAGTCAATGTTATCGATGTCACTGAGTGGAGTGTGCCGCCGGCTACTGCTTTAATATTACGGTTCACTGCAGCTGAGCATCTCCAATGTCAAAACAAAAATCAAAACTCAAATGAGTGGGAAGCAAGATGGGCTCCAACTGAGAGATGGAGGCGTCCTGATGTAACGTCTGGCCTGGTCTGGCTCCTCTCCGCTCTGCTCCCCTAACAGTATCTCTGATCTAGTTCTGATGCTGACTGTCCTTACGGCCGCACGCCTGCCAGTCTGTCCGTCTATATGTCTATATGTCTATCTGTCTGTCTGTCTGTCCGTCCGTCTGTCTGCCACTGTCGCAGCCTTCTTTTATAACGCTGGGGTTGGGGTGGGGTGGGGGGGGACTACATAAAAACGACTAAAAAGGGATATTCTGTAGGTATAATCAATGAATATAATAACAATATCAACTGTTATTAGTCAAGACTGTCTGCAGTTTTGTTGATACAAACACTATCTGTAACGACAGTCACCACGACAGGGATACATGAGATTACAAGGTGGGTGGGGGTTATGCGTGAGGTGTGTGTGTGTAGACGCACACATGCTTGTCAGGTGGTGGGTTGGATGTTGGGCGGGGCGGGGCGGGGGAAAACGGGTGTTTTCAGGGGTGTGCTGACCTGCTTGTTGCATCGTGCGCTGTACTGTAACTGGAAAAACTAACCCCTCCACCAGTCAACTAATAAATAAACATTGACTTCGCATATCCTGCACTTGCTTGTGTTGTTGTTTGTTTTTGCTGTGAATGTTGACTCATTTGGATTGGGTGTTTAATGGCTGTGTGTGTGTGTGTGTGTGTGTGTGTGTGTGTGTGTGTGTGTGTTGTGTGTGTGTGTGTGTGTGTGTGTGTGTGTGTGTGTGTGTGTCAAAATACTAATGTGTTTGTATAGTGCTTTTTTTTCCACGTAACATTTCATGTCCCTCATTCAGCCACAACTGCACTCACTCACTGTGGAGTAGGCTGGTAGGCTGAAGAGCAGCTAGTAGGGAGCAGTTTGGTGTCTTGCTCGAGGACATTCAAGCATTCAAAGGAAACAATGGAAAAGAAAATCCAACACAAAAATAGATTGTAAATCTGAAAGATTTTATCCTTCAAATTCATTTTAAATGTTTTGGGCAGTAAAGCTCTCCACCTAAAGTGAATCCACTTTAGGTGGAGGTTGTAGGTGAGGAGGAGAATGAAGAGGCATCGGTCTTCGAGCAATAGTAGATTCACCAAGAGGAAAGAGGATTATTTAGGAATAAATTTGCAGATGTGTATCCAAGAGAAAACACAGCTAATCACCAGACAATACCACCTGTCTGTGACGGCAGCTCCTCCAAATATTTTTTTTATTTTTTTGTTTATTTGTTTTTTTGTTGTTGTGTTTTTTTGTGCTTCAGATTGTTTTTCACTGAACTACCACCGCTGTGTGCTCAGGGACCGGTCGAGGATCGAGCATTGCCGTTGGAGATGGAAGCTTCCTGAAGTACTTGTGCCCCCTCTCGTCACTGTCTTCAAAGGCGTAGCCCGGGGGGAGCTTATAGCTGGCGGGGCACACTGCGACAGTCTTAGGAAGGAACTCGATGCGGTACATTGTAGAGTCCTCCATTGGATCGCTGCTTTTCACAGACTGGCTGGGAGGCTTGAAGCTCTTAATAGGCTTCAGCGTGTGGGGTATAAAGTGGGCCTTGAAGGTTGTGAGACTCTCCATCTTCCCGCTAGCTTTCTGCATTTCTTCACACTTCCTGATGATTGGCTGCCTGACCTGCTTCCCCCAGGCCTGAAAGTCTTCACGCATTGTGGTGCAATTCTGGAAGGGAGCGAGAGACCTTTTATATGGTACATGGTGCTTGGCGGGGACATAGGGCTGTACGTTGTGCCGGATGTAGTTTGTTCCAGTGGTGGTGTTCAGGTCCATCTTCTCAGTGGGAATGACATATTCATCCATCTTGCGGAGATGTGGCATGGAGACCGGCCACTCTGTGAACCTGTCCCTATTCTCTGTGCGATCCTGGAAGGGCATATCGGGTTCCCCCAGGGAGGTAGACTTGTTAGGATGGGGCTTGCAACTCTGCGGACACACTCCAGGCAGACCAAGGAAGTTCTGTTGGTTTGTGGTTATGGCGTCCAGGGGGTCGCTGCTTGGCTTGTATGTCTCCCGAGGCCTCACAAAGCGTGGCTGCACGGGGAATGGAATGAAGGACATCTGGTGCGAAGTAAGACCCTCGAAGGGGGCCGACGAATGCTCCACCACGGGGGGCTTGAAGCTCTCCCGGGGTGTGGTGGTCTTAGGAACAAAGTCATCCTGGAAGGTGGTGGTGCTGTGGAATTTGCTGGAGGGAGGCTGGTAGGTCTGCTCTGGCTTGGTTGATTGTTGCTTGCAGATGTCCCACTGCTTGTAATGATCTTTGTAGGTGGGGATGGTCTCCATCTTGGCCTTCACCGTGTGTATTTTCTCTTTGGGCCAGACTGGGGCATAACGCTTGATTTCAGGGGGTTTGAAGGTCTCGCCGTATGTGGTTCCCAGATCAATCTTCTCTGGGTTGGGCTTATATTCCTCAGGTTGGCGCAATGGTCGCCGTTGCACTTCATGGGGCAAATAGTCTGACTTGGTTGTTGTAGTGCCATCCATCCTTCCTTTGTCCTTCACATCATACAGCTCTGATTTGGGTTTCAGGCTCTTGGGAGGGGCAATGACTCCTTTGTAGACAGGGAACTTATCTGTGTACTCTGTGATCATTGGACATGTCTCCAGATTGGTCTGCCAGAGGGTCGCAGGCTTGTGTGGGCAGCGGTGATGACCACAGTCACAGATCTGGCACAAGCACAGCTTTTTCATGCTTGCAGATAATTTCCCTGATGAGCCCACACACTTATTTAACCCCAACTCTAAGGATGGGGGGATTTTAGATGGATCGAAATCCGGAGGATAGTATTTGTGATTCGATGTGACATGCCTCTCAGCTTTATAGGGGGAGAGAAGTGACATCACAAAGGCAGCACACGATGATGCCTCCCAGTTGCCCCAGCTACCAGAGGGCAAGGTTATGCGGGGAATTCCCCTAATATGCTTCCATATGCGTTACAGCTGAGGCTAGTGAACCCAGGCACAAGACACAGAGACAGGATAGTGGTTTATAAGAACTGAGATTGATTGAAGGGAACAAGGGGGTAAGCAAGTCCCTTGGAGGGTCAGGCAGGCAGGTAGACAGGGCAGGTAGGTCAGGTAGGTAGGCAGGGCAGGTAGGTCAGGCAGGGAACCGGAGAGTTGGTAACTAGAGTGGCCGGGAGCGAGACTAACATGGCAGTTCTAACAGCACTCTGCCGATGAGTGGAAGGAAAGCTGGGGTTGATATACTGCCTGGTGATGAGTTGATAACCCGCAAGTGAGTAGGCAGAGCAGATGAGCTGAATGACGTTGTGAAAAGAGAGCCAGAGAATGCAGCCACGCCCACCACATACACACACAGACACAGACCGGGGAGGGAAAGGGAGAGTGGGAGAGAGACTGGCTGTAGGCTAAAGGAGGGTTATGATTTCTATTTATTTATAAAAAAAAATGTGTGAAAATGTTATTAGCCAGCCAGCTAAATGTGAATGATTAAAAAATCAGCAAGTATATAAAATTAGGTTTCGAAATCGTGGGGGAAAAAAAGGCAGTTACCTCTGCTGTCTGCTGAAGGCAGTGAAACCATGCCCAATTGTGTTTATTGCGTTAAACGTTAACATTGGTAAGTAACCATGTTTAATGTGCTGAACCCAGTCCTGTGTGTCTAGTCGTTCACCTCAAAGCGCCGCTGTCTCCCCGCTCTCTGGCGCCCCCTGCTGGCTCCTTGCCTGCTTGCAGCTAATGCTAATAATGTAACCTAACCCCACACGGTCAAACCAACGGGACGGTTCTTTTTTTCCGTCTCCCCGAAGACGCCTTTACCTCCAGGTGTTTATTCCCAAAACAGTGTTTAATCCCAAACTCCAGGCTGTTGGCTTAGCTTATTTCACCGCAGATGCTCCGATTCCGACCCGGTGTTGACATAGTGTTGGGAGGCGGTGCCCCGCCAAGTACGACCGCTCCACGTCATCCAATCATGATTTAGCCCCGCCCAAAAAATGAGGGCCACCAAAACAGTGAGAGACAGATTTAGGGTCTAACTCCACAATGCAGTCCTACATCGTTCAGTCTCTTCACATGTTTTCAGTAATTACTTTCTGACGTGTATCATGTGTTTAGAAACAAATCACTGAATTCACTTTACAGGGACTTTAAAGTACCAAATGAACTGACACTCATTCCAAAATATCGTCGCCAAACAAAGAAACGCATATGATCAAACATTGTTCTTTGATCATATGCGTTTCTTTGTTTAGTGAGCATTAGAAAAGAGTAGCATTTTAGCATGTAGCAGATGGGTTATTTGTTTTTTGAAAGGTTCAGCTTCTACACATTACATTTAGTCAACCTGCATTATGTTTCTTGGGTGACGGCTGTACAAGTAAAATAATTAAGTCACAACTCACAAAAGTTCAAGTGTCATGTTTAATAGGAATAATGAATATAAAAGCACTAAGCAGTATGTCAGTGTGACTGAATGAGTTGGTAATCCCATCCTTTAAATAGCTTAAATAATTACCTTTTACCTTAACTTTGAGTTCACGTTTTCATTGACAGATGTGAGAAACTTTCAAAACA
>NC_137194.1:14587317-14699817 GCF_960531495.2 Zeus faber | reverse complement strand
CCAGGTCACGTGTTTCCTGGGCCAGGTTTATTGGAACGCTTCGCAGCCAACACGGTTGAGGTGACGCGGTCCGTGTCCGTGTCAAGACTTTCCACTTCAACAGAAACGCAGGGTTTTTAATACAGGACTGTTTATTTGAAGCTGAATTCATACAAAAATGTTGATGTAAAATGGCTGTTGCACGCAAGGCAATTGTGAAATACCGTCTACCCAGTGTCTTCCAAGATTCCGGGCGTCCCTGCCTAATTGCTCCCGAGATCTTCTGAAACCCCTCGACCCCTCTAATACTGCACTAAACTCTAATACCGCACTCAACTCTAATACTGCACTCAACTCTAATACCGCACTCTACTCTAATATCTCATTTGAAGATTTTATTGTGACAACGGTCACACATGACAGCTTTGATAGACGTTCCACCGTTGGATTGTGAGCGTTTTCTTACCTATAAATGCTTTTGCCTGAAGGTTCCTCGGTGTTAATGAAAGCCCCTTCTGAATTGTTGCCTTGGACGCAGGGTAAGAAACACAAACGTAACGTCACTCTCTCTCCCTCTCTCTTTTTAGCAAGTGAAGATCAGCAGTCCGGATTACATTGGCTGTGACAAGGAGGAGGCCGTCGCCGACTTCCTGAAGAGGATCGAGTGTTACAAGGTCACCTACGTCCCGCTGGACGACGACAAGGACAGGTGACAGAACGCATGAAAATCTTAAACTAATCCATCTGAATGAATACAGTATAAAATCAACGTTTGGCCTTCATTACAAAGCCAAGACACCCACATCTCAATCACCCGCTCTTCGTTTATCACTTGTATTCATTGTATCTTCACTTGCTTGTGTCTGCGCAGGAGCCTCTCCTATATCAAGATCTTCAACGTGGGCAGCAGGTACCTGGTGAACCGGGTTCAGGACCACATCCAGAGCCGGATCGTCTACTACCTCATGAACATCCACGTCACGCCGCGCTCCATCTACCTGAGCCGCCACGGGGAGAGCGAGCTCAACCTGGTCGGCTCTATCGGGGGAGACTCGGGGCTGTCTCCACGGGGGAACAAGGTGGGGGCTGGGTCTCTGCGTGTAGATGAGTTACATTTCTCTTAGAGGAATTTCCAGGGATTTCCATTTCCGATAACAGTCTATTTAATGGTCAATCTTTTCTAATGACTATTGTGTGTGTGTGTGTGTGCGTGCGTGTGTGCGCGTGCCCGCCCGCCAGTTTGCCTGTGCCCTGGGCATGTACATGCGCGGCCAGAACATAAGCGAGCTGAAGGTGTGGACCAGTCACATGAAGAGGACCATCCAGACGGCGGAGGCTCTGGGAGTCCAGTACGAACAGTGGAAGGCTCTCAACGAGATAGACGCCGTGAGTAGCACAGTGTGTGTGTGTGTGTGTGTGTGTGTGTGTGTGTGTGTGTGTGTGTGTGTGTGTGTGTGTGTGTGTGTGTGTGTGTGTGTGTGTGTGTGTGTGTGTGTGTGTGTGTGTGTTTGGTCGACTGATTGATCGGTCGGTCGATTAATTGAATATAAATAATACCTTTTTTATATTTCGTTTAATACGTTTTATTTTGCAAAGTTTAGTTTTTTGATTACCTGTGGACATTTATTTAGTTGATACATGTTTATTTCTAATAGGTGCACTGCAGAGACAATGCAGACAATAACAAGAGTGTTAAACAAATGTTCATTTAAGTTCAGCAATTTTGTCTCTCATTTGTTATATTATTAAAGTGTTGTATTTTATATTTTTTAATATTATTTAACATAATTGCATGTGCACACACACACATAAATATAATTATTGTTAATTTGAAGGCATGGAATACATTTATTTTTTATAGTAAGAATTGTATAGTAGTAATTGTAAGAATAGTAATTATTCTCCGCTCCGCTCACCGTCCTGGTTACCTGAATAAAACCTGGAAGGAAAAAAAACAGTTAAACCACAATATGGTTTAACAGTTTTTCCCCATCTCGGTTATGGTTAGGGTTAGGTAAAATGAATATTTTTCATTATTATTCATCAAAATGAATAATATTCATTTTACCCTCAAGGCAGATAAACTTGCTACGACAAGGGTAGAATGAGATCATGATGTTAATGTGTGTATTTGTTTTTCTGGCTTGTTGCTTCTATTCATGATGAGTGTGTTAAAAATCGACATGTAATAGACATTTAGTTTCCCAGTATTCTAGACTCTATAACTAGTACTACTAGACCATCTCAATACATGTAAAAAGGCCTCCCCACTCTCTTAATATCGGCCACTAGTTTGTGTGTGTGTGTGTGTGTGTGTGTGTGTGTGTGTGTGTGTGTGTGTGTGTGTGTGTGTGTGTGTGTGTGTGTGTGTGTGTGTGTGTGTGTGTGTGTGTGTGTGTGTGTGTGTGTGTGTGTGTGTGCACGTACGAGTGTGTGCTGTAACAACATATCTAAATCTGTGTAATCACATAAACCTATATGCACACACATAATGAAGAACACCACCTCATATAGCTCCAGTCACGTGTGTGTGTGTGTGTGTGTGTGTGTGTGTGTGCGTGTGCGCGTGTGCAGGTATATGTTACAGTCAAGTCTGCGTTCCTCCCTCAGGGGGTGTGTGAGGAGATGACATACGAGAAGATCCAGGAGCATTACCCAGAGGAGTTTGCGCTGAGGGACCAAGACAAGTACCGCTACCGCTATCCCAAAGGAGAGGTGAGCCGGTTTGAAGGCGCGCTGTCTGGGCTTGAGGCTGCGACGGCGAGCTGCTCATGGGAGGAAGGCTGTATGGCACAAATCCGTTGACCCCCCTGTGGCCTGTTACGGGGCACACCACAGCAATGGAGAAATTAGGAACGCCTTTTTACACCCCCACCCCCCCACCCCCCCCCCCCCCCCCCCCCCGCGTGCATCTAAACGCTGAGCAAGAGTTTCGCCAACGCAGACACTTAAATGCACACCAATTTTCCTTTGGATGGATGGAGGGAAGGTTTTTTATTTATTTATTTATTTGTTTGTTTGTTTGTTTGTTTGTTTATTTATCTATAGCGCTTTGTGTCTCTCATATTTGTTCGTAGTCATATGAGGACCTCGTCCAGCGTTTAGAGCCGGTCATCATGGAGCTGGAGAGGCAGGAGAACGTCTTAGTCATCTGTCACCAGGCCGTCATGAGGTGTCTGCTGGCCTACTTCCTGGACAAGAGCGCCGGTACATTTGGATACACACATACGAATGTGGTCGTTACACACACGGAGTGTGCTTGGCGGTAACAAGGAAGCCGATGTGTAACCATCGAAGACTTATGGTCTCAATACTGTACTTGATATAGAAATTGTGCCTCCAAGAGGGCATTTGAATTTTAAGCAAACTTTAATTTTTATCAGTGTCAGTGTGTCTTCCTTGTACACAAGCTTGAAAATTTGGCATCTACTGTATGTACTAGAAAGCTCTCTCTCTCTCTCTCTCTCTCTCTCTCTCTCTCTCTCTCTCTCTCTCTCAGATGAGCTGCCCTACCTGAAGTGTCCGCTCCACACGGTTCTCAAACTGACCCCGGTTGCCTACGGTCAGTCTCTCTGTCTCCTCATCTTCGACACATCCTACTCTGGTTTGTCCCACCTCCTGCAATGCGTCGGGTCAAACGCAACATCATCTCTTTCTCTCTCTCTTTCCATCTCTTCTCTCAGGGTGTAAAGTGGAGTCTGTCTTTCTCAACATTGAAGCTGTGAACACGCACAGGGACAAGCCCATTGTGAGTAGCAACACCAAAACCTGCACGGAAAAATTATATCATTGGTTATATAATATGCACAAATCAAAGCCCTGTATGACCAATGTGCCTAGGAAGCAGTTCTGTTTTTTTTTCACATTTATTATCATCATATTTTTTAATGGTTGAATTCTCATAACATTTTCAGTTAATTGACCTTTTTCAGAGCATGTTAAATTGTAACATATCGTTCAAAGTTTACTGGTCAACGATAAGTTGTGCAAGTCTTGGGAGCTTCCACGTAGTCTTTCTCAGTCAGCACTTTACAGTCAAGCAGTGTGTGCCTCCAGTGCTTGATCTAAATTAATATCAGATTTTAATTAAGTAGTGTTATGTGTCTTGTTATGAAGGGTCAAAAATCAGGTTACAGAACAGCAATAAAAATATACAAGGCATTAAGTTGAAGTTGGAAAACCAAAGTCTCAATGTCATTGAGGCATCAAGTCACACACACACACGCACACGCACGCAGTCAACCATGTGAACAGTGGAGTTAAAGCTGCGTCTCGCTGCTTTTCAGAATGTGGATGTCAGCAGAGGTCCCGAGGAGGCGCTGGAGACCGTGCCAGACCACATCTAGACTTCTATTTAAAGAGGGGCGCCTCTCGTAAAGGGGCCTAGGTATTTTTTTAATTCACAAATCCTTATTTAACTATAGCAATTCTGGCTGCTTTGGTAGGTAAAAATACAAAAAGATAAACGGCATTGAGACAGTCGTTAGATGGCAGGCTCTCTGGGTTATAATGCACTTTATAATGCAGTGCTCCGGCCAAATGACTGTGATAAGTATCTCTCCAAGGGATCCAAATTCACCGAGCACTGGTCAGATTACCGATATTACTATTTGGATGCTCTCAAATGCACTTTTTATTCTCAGAGGTATTCCTTATCCCAGATTTCAATCAGTTCTTACTGTATTTCCGCAAAATGCAGCAGCAAACAGAACAACGAGGCGGACTATAGGACCTAATTGGACATATTCACAAAAGCACGTCCCAAGGGTAGAAACTGTTCCGGAGGTTCAAGGCAAGGATCTCAGTGTTATTGCCACAAATTATATAATAGACAGTGACAGTGGTGAAATAATTACAGTGAAAGTGCTTTAACTGGAGTCTGCATACCATTGATCACAAAATCTGCTGGGGCGAATGCTTTGAGGGGATAAGGCAGCATGCTATTTTCCAATACCACTGTGTGCCTCAGTTATAATAATGTACATAATAATAACACTATGCACCTTACACATACGCACACAAATTGACATACAAGGAACGTTAAGCCTCGGCATGTGAACTGTACACTAAGTGATTATGTTCATACCTCAATGTGAGTCTTTTGAATATAGAACATAAGGGAAATCTACATTGTGTCTTGTGATGTAACTGATGTTTTTTGATATGTTAGAATATTATGCGCTGATCATCCACAACATTGAAACCACTGACAGGTGAAGTGAATAACATTACTCATCTTGTTCCTAATGGCATCTGTCAAGTCAACAGTTTGTTTTCTCGAAGTTGATGTGTTGGAAACAGGAAAAATGGGCAAGCGTAAGGATCGGAGCGACTTTGACAAGGGCCAAATTGTGATGGCTAGACGACTAGGTCAGATCATCCCCAAAACAGCAGGCCTTGTGGGGTGTTCCCGTATGCAATGTTTAGTAGGCTTAGGCAGCAATATATAATATAATCTCATAGAGAAACATTTCGATTTATTTTGTTTCCTAAGTTTACTTGTATGGAAAATGAAAAACGCAAACCTGACTTGGAGTGGAGGTTTTTTTTTTGATTCTCCTCCAGACAGCGGTGTGCACCGGCTCCCGTGTCTGTTTTTATTTTATATTTTTGTTTGTTTCCTGAATTTATGAAACAACATTTTTAAACACAACTACAATAAGGGACTGTGCAAGTCCTTACTCCGTACAGTTTTAAAAAAACGTCTCCCTGTTGCTTTCTGTTGCTATCGGACTTCATTTAGTAAAAACTGGACGTTTTTGTGTAAATACTTCCCTTGTAAATAATAAATCCTGCACTTCTGGAACGAGCAGATCGCATTGGCCAAATGACATTACGTTCTATGCGTGTGCGCGTCCCCCGCTAAATCGTATATTGCCGATCGTAATTTTGCACGATCTCCCAAGCCTAGTGGTTAGTACCTACCAAAAGGGTTCAAGGAAGGACAACCAGTGAACCGGCGACAGGGTCATGGGCGCCCATGGGCTCATTGACGAACGTGGGGAGCGAAGTCCAGCCCGTCTGGTCTGATCCCACAGAAGAGCCACTGTAGCACCAAGTGGTGGTGAAGTTAATGTTGCTATGATAGAAAGGCGTCAGAACACACAGTGCATCACAGCTTGCTGTGTATGGATCTGCGTAGCTGCAGACCGGTCAGAGTGCCCATGCTGTCCCCTGTCCACCCTAGAAAGAGCCTTCAATGGGCATGTGAGCGTCAGAACTGGACCATGGAGCAATGGAAGAAGGTGGCCGGGTCTGATGAATCATATTCATTTACATCACGTGGATGGCTGGGGTTAGGGTCGGATCTGATCAAGCATCTGTGGAAATTTGCTGGAACAAGCCCGATCCATGGGGGCCCCACCTCAAAACTTACAGGGCTTAAATCTGCTGCTAACGGGTCAGAGCTATTTTGGCAGCACGAAGGGGAGCTAGTCCTCTTCTTCTTTGGGCTGCTCCCGTTAGGGGTCGCCACAGCAGATCACCTGCCTCCAATACCTTCTGTTCTGCGCATCTTCCTTCGGTGTTAGTGGTTATTCGTGGTGGTTTTAATGTTGCAGCTGATCGGTGTATTTCAAAGTGGAGTGTCTAGTTGTTAAGTTATGGCAAATAAGTGCGTGGATCATCCTTGTACCTCTGTCGAGTGTCGCCGTCTCATCAGGTTTCCCTTGCCTTCCCACAAGCCAAGACGGGTGCTACGTAAAGGGATGCAACGTTCAGTTTTACCTCTTTAGCTCCAACTTACGATACTGTGTGACCGTGCACCTCTCCACTCATCGGAAAAATGCTCCCTTAGCGTCATCTTCACACAATCACTTGTATCTTTACACAAGTTCATTGTAGTACAATCGATATCACCAACAAGCACTTTTCAAGCAGCTAAGACATATGGGTTCCCCCAGTGTGTTCAGTGCCTGATGAGATGTAAAACAAACGATAAAATGCCAAATCACAACAGTGAAAGCACAGCATTGCTTTGTGTCAAAATGTGAACTTCCCTTCACGCATGTGATGAATTCAGTCTTAGATACGTGGGTGTACCTTTGCGAATTCAAGTTGCACTGTGCTTTTCCAGCGTGACTAAGCTTTGTAGCGTGTTCCGTAAAAAAAACATTGTACAGTGACATGAGTGTGAGTGTGTGTGTGTGTATGTGTAAAGGCAAATGGAAAAGCAATCATCTAAGTGTTTTTGATTGATATAAAAAAATATTTATTTTATGAATTTCAGAGAAAATATTTGACACTGTCACCTTAAAATAAAAAAAATGAAATACCTGATAAACTGTTTGTTGTAACTGCTGTTAGCAATCTGACCAGTTGGACCCACAATGCACTTACAAACATACAACAAAATCAAAGCATCGTTGCAGGGCTGGTGACCGTCTCCTGCAAAACCGTACCCAAATAAATAATAGACGACTAAAAAGACGGATGGTATTTTGAAGCAGCGATCATCTCTGGCTGCTGGTGCTGGGCTGGGAGCTGGTTTGGGTGGAGTTGGCCGCCTCCCTGTACTGCTGGGTCCAGCTCTGGGGGTCCTGGTCATGGAGCTGAGACCAAGAGGAATGGACGGACACGGACGGACACAAACACAGACGGACACACAATGAGTCGGGTCACCAGTATACAGGCTTCATTCTGACATCTACAAAATGAAATTCAAGCACATACAAGTACTTTGTTAAGCCCAATTTCTTAATTTCCCAGGACGCAAAAAAAAAATATATCATTGTCTGATACATAATTGGGTTTATTATTATTAGTAGTAGTAGTAATCATCATAATATTATTAATAATAAACTCATTGTCATCTCACACACACACACTTACCACTCCCATAAACTCCAGGATTTTGACTTTTGACACTTCGTATTCTGCGCGCAGCCCCCAGCGAAATTCATACTCTGCCGGCTCCGTGTGGGGAATTCGCACGTACTCCAGGTACCTGGACACACCAGGATATAAAGGCGACTTCATATCCCTTGTAAAGGCTACATGGTTTCGGCACAACCACAAGTAACACTCTGCATGTGCCGGAAATGGATTGAACCAGCAAAAATGCAACAACATCATTGGCTGGTTTGAGGTAATACGACCTTGAACAAACAAAAATGTAGGGAGTGGGTTGCGAACTAGGCAGCGTGCTGTGCCAGACCTGGCTCTGTGTCACCCTCCCACTGATCTGCGGTGTGGTATAAACCAGAGTCTATGGTCTGAGAGAAACTGGCTCTGAACACACCAGTACTGTGGAGCTACAGAGACTTGAACCCCCAACCCTGTGGTCACTTACTCTCTGCTTTAGACCACTGAGCTACAGGTGTGAATGGTTGGGATCGGGGCGGATGGCAAATCGTAGCCGCTCTGATGAGCAAAGACTCCCTACATCATACAAGGAACAAGGAGCGGCGGCAGGTTTTTCTGCTTCCATCCGCGGAAACGTTCACTCACCTTTGACGCACAAACTCATCTACGATCACTTTCTTCACGTCGCCAAACTCTTTGTGCTTCTCTCTAGAGCCCCAAAAAAACAAAACATGTCTGATCAACGGCCTTTAAAATGAACAAAGGAACGAGACAAAGTCATCACAAGCTACACTGAGACACACAGAATCTGTCTCTCACCTGTGGTCGATGCGTAGCTTCTTCAGTGTGTTCCAAACTAGGGCTGAGACGAAAAACAAAATGTAATTTATTCAAATTCACTTAAAATTGAAATCTGGGCTCCATCTTCAGGGCGACAATGAGGGGGGAAAAAAACAAACAAAAAACAAGACAGGCACTGAATGAACAGGCAAAGTCGTGAAGTGCTTCTCACCTTCTCTGACGACGCCTCCTTTCATGAAAACAACACTGAGGATGACAAAGAGCAAACCCATCTTTGGGTTGTCCGGATTTCTACGCGAGGGGAGGACGACGGGTAGATCATTTAAACGAGACCACGTCAGTGTCACGGCATTAGATTCACATATTTCACATAATTATACACTCACAATTTCACCGGGGCTCCTTCAACCGCCTCCAGTTTATTGACGAGTATGTACAGGTGATTTTTGACATCAATTTCCACGACTTTCAGGCCAAAGACCTGCACAAGAGAGCAGGAGGAGGTGAGACCGAAAGACAACAGATTTTAACGAAGACACGTTGAATGGCCCACGCGTGTCACGTGCGAAAACATACCTTCTCAAACGTGCGCGACGCTCTCATGTGAAGCTCGGGGTACACGTTTCGATATTCTTTCACAACATTTTTAACAATGTCTAGATAAAGAAGAGAGGATGGGGGCATTATATTTAAGGGGACCTATTATGCTTTCCCTTATTTTCTGTCATTTATACAATTTTACAATGTCAGATGTTCATATTAGGCGTGGCCAACGTGTCAAATAATGAGGTGACCTAACCTAACCAAAGATTTCCTCATTTAAAGCTCGAGGCTGCTCATTCACAATTCAAGCTTCACCGAAACAGCCCATTTTGGGACAGTCCGGCTATAGAGGCACGAGCGCATAATCTGAGTGTTTTTTTTCCAGTAACAAACTTCAAAAACATGTTTTGGGGACCTCAGAGACCTATATTAACATATGCAAAAGGGAGCATAATAAATCCCCTTTGACATTTACAAACAGTTAACATTTTCAGCATGTGTGGACAACTGCAGTGTGCCGTCGGTACCTGAACGCCTGATGGGGATCTTCTTGTGGTCTTTGACCAGAAAATACTGCACAATCTCTGCTGTCTAGAGGGCAGAGGGACACACGGTGTGAGCTACGGCGAGATCTGCTGAATAAACAACCCACCAAAAGGTTCATCAATTTGAATTATGTCACACTGTGGAGTGTGACATCACATCAAGACTGTCGTTTTCCAATAAACAGCGAATCAAATATGTCAGCTCTCTCGCCGTGCGCTAATTCAGGGCCTAAGTCGTTTTTCACGACATCAAGTAGTCCCGATTTTCATCCCGACATGTTACCACTCAATGACAAACAATGCATCCAATTCCCGATCGACCCCAGAAAAGGTTGTGAGTGTATCGGCGTGCGTTACTTTTTGCTCCAGCTGTTCTGGCGTCAGCTTCTCGAGTCCCTTCTGCACCTGAGACGTGGACGGCGCCGTGAAAGTGACATCGTCCTCCTCCTCCGCCACTGTGTCAGAGCGCTTGTACACACAGAGAAAGTTAACTCCACGGATGTGTCTGTCACCATCACAGTCATTCAACAAACCGCAATGAGCGCCATGTCGGGGCTGTGTATTAGTCCCTCCAGTATGGCAAGCCGTTTATTCATTTTTGAACTAGTTGTAAATCTACTCTTTGATTAAAAAAACAACACATTATTTATATGAAAAATGTTCTTCTTGATGTCAGTAATTAAATTGCATCTTTTGATATCAAGACCTGAAATATCGATATCAAGAATTCAGTTTGATATCCGCAATTAGAATTTTTGAAATCAAAATGGGCATTGTTGATATTAACTATTTTAATTATTGATATCAACAATTGACATTATTGATATCAACACTTCAGTTCTGCATTGAAAGCAATGGAAAGCGGTTTCTGCTGGTACCAAGAACAGCTAATGTTGATATCAACAACGCGATTTCTTGATATCAAAGAACGTCTGTTTTTCATATATTCATCATTCATCATTCATACAAAAAGTAAATAAATGCTGAAAGGCCTCGCCATAATGACGGGGTTAGGAAGCGTGTGATGAATAATGTGAGCGTGGTAAAAAGCTCTCACCCGCGCACCGGCCGATCCCTTTCTCTGCGTCATGTTTCGAGTCACTTCCCCGATTACAACAAACAAATCACTGTCGCTTCCACCGAATTTTATCAGTTGTATTTGCCACTGACTCGGGGGCGTTTTGACGACGAATATAGAAGGCAACACATAAGATTAAACTCTGGTCCGGTCCAGCGAAACAATACTTTCCCGCTCCTCTCCATAACTACAGAGTGCTTCCGGTTTGTGCTCGGTGGCTGCCGATGACGTCATTCACTCCGACGTCAAAATGTAAGCCAGACGAAACACCGCGAGGTAAATGCTGCCGCCGACAGGTCGGGTGTGTCACTGCATTTAAAATGCCCGACATTTTCAAAATACCGCTTCGGCCCATGAGGCAGCGGCAGACGTCGTTTTCAGAACTTCCACTTCGGAAAAAGTGCACATACCCGGACACATACAATACGTCAATGGGTAACAACGCGTCGTATCTACTGTGTGTTGGTAACATTTTCAATTGCCAAATGGATGAGGGCTGATGGGAGGTTTGACAGCGAGACGACGTTCGCCATGATACAGATGATCACAACTACGCTCATGCAAATATTGAACCGTGAATACGAACACGCTTCTGCAAATATAAGCGAAAGCAGGAAGGGAGGCGATTACCCCCGCTGTGGCCTGCAGGGGGCGCTGCTGTGGCGCCCTGGTCGGTGTGTGCGCTGCAGTGACGCGTTCCATGGGGAAATCGGAAATCGATAACTCCCGGTCGGCAATCGCCACTTTCCGAGCTGAGGGTTGCCTGTCGGCCCGGTTCGGGAAAACACCAGAACTGTTAACGTGTGTTTATTCGGCAAGCTCGCGCATCGTATAAACTCCGGCACACACGCGGAGGCACTTTTAAAGCTACGGGGGGGTTTGGATCGAACGAGCTTTGCAAGGGGGGCGTCGTTCACGCTGTTGTGGCGTCAGACGTGACGTCTCGGCAAACTCGGGATTTCGGACCCGACCGACCTGCCCCGAAATTGCGATTTGAACCGGTCTCAGAGTCCGACGGAACGCAGCAGAGTCCCAGACACAAAAGCCCATGCCAATAAAACAGTGTGACATTTAAATCGAATTGAGTTTCAGTTAGTTGATTTATCTTATTTGTTCATTAACTGATTTCTTAGTTTAAAAAATGATGTTGATTTTTTTTTTTCATTGTGTGTGTGTGTGTGTGTGTGTGTGTCTTTGTTTGTCTTTTTGTTTTGGACGCTTTGGAAATATTGTGTGGCTTTCATTCAAATAAAGCACTTTGAATTTGAGAGATATACGGGGGGTGGGAGAGAGAGAGAGAGAGAGAGAGAGAGAGAGAGAGAGAATTCGGTTAAAGAACTGAACGTGTGTGACTTGGTGATACAGAGAAAACACAACACGCGCCTCACCTCTCCCATCTCAAGGCGTAGTGCGTGCGTCCGTGTGTGTGCGTGCGTGCGTGCGTGTGTGTGCGTGTGTGAAACTCGGCCAATTGGATCTGCTGTCAGACGACAGCAGGAGACGGCGTTGGACGGACAGTGTAAATAACCAATGTGTTGCTGTGCTCCGGCCTCTGTCCCAGCGCTGATCCAGGATGGGGGACGCGGAGAGCCCCGGACCCGGACCCGTCTCCCCAATCAAGAACTTCGTGGCGGGGGGAGTCGCCGGAGCGTGCCTTCTATTGGCGGGACACCCACTGGACACCATCAAGGTGACTGACCGTCGTTCGTTCATCAGTGGGTTATTTGTTGCACTCTCCGCTGGACGTGGCTGTATGTAAAAGCGAGTAACGCAAAACTCGGTGCAGGAGCCTAAACACCGTGATTAGTCCGAGCTGTTCAGGGGATTATTGTCCAATC
This sequence comes from Zeus faber, assembly GCF_960531495.2. Classification (NCBI taxonomy): domain Eukaryota; kingdom Metazoa; phylum Chordata; class Actinopteri; order Zeiformes; family Zeidae; genus Zeus; species Zeus faber. Next base: position 14,687,230 of record NC_137194.1, on the reverse strand, counting down.
AGATTTAAATCGGAAGTCCGTGTTTTAATCTGCCTGCCGGGGTAGCTGTCAGGGAGCGAGGGTTCGGAGGTGAGTGAGAACCGCAGCGAAGTCCAAAGGTGTGACTCAAATTATCCGCTGATTAAAGTGGTAATCCGTCAGATTATTTTGTTTCCAAACAATGCCATATTTGATACAGTTGTTTTTTTGGGGGGTTTTTTCAGCCCGCAAAAGCTGTTCAGTGTTTTTTTCTTCACTCGGTATGTGCTGCTCAATAAGCCGTTTACATTGTTGGTGGCGTTGGTCCGCCTTTCCCTGCCAGAATACAAAGTCTGTACACTCACAAGTTAGCTGGTCGTGGGCGGTAAACTTTTGATATAGATATGGAACGAGTGACCGCTAAAAAAGAAAAAATTAATCAATCGATCAGGAGATGGAGCACTTTCCAGAAACAAAGCGAAATTGTGTGGAGGCGGGGGTAAACCCAGATGTCGAAGAAGAAAACCTTTCCGTCTCAGATGGAACTCTGGGGCTTGTCGTTTCATCCCACGGACACGGTCGACTTGATGGATTACCACTTTAACTTGACAGGACATCATAAATCCAGGTCACTAGGGTCAGGTTCCCAGAGGCGGTCGTGTTTTTTCGACCCTTTCGGCCACATCCCAGCTGACTCTTCCGGTTCTGCGGTTTTCCATTCACTAAACCCCGCTTACTACTCCTCAAGCCTTGTTATTAACGCAACCTCCCGACGTAAAGTCATACTCCTTAAACTGCACACTCTGTACCAGCAGCATCAAGGTTCCAGGCAGAGCGAAATAGCCCACAAAAATCACCAGTGAGAGAGAGACGGGGCGAGCCGAGCCAAGTGGTGACACACAGGCAGAGAATGATCCAATCTGGGAGAAACACGTGTTCTTCTGTTGTCAATACTGAACATCTGGGACCTCTGCTGTCTCGCATTTCACTTCACTTTATGCTTGGGTTGTTCCAGGAAAAAGTCCCCCCCTCAACGCGGAACCCTCCCGGCAGAGTCCTTTTGACTTGACTAAATCTTAGATCATGTGCGTGATCTGAGGGCAATACATATTACCACCCCAGCTCTGTTTTTAAATCCATTTCTAACCACACAATGCTGCATTGATGTTTAGAGTTGTGAAGAGCATACAGAGAAACAGGAAGTTTATAACTGAAGAAAAAAAACCCCTGTTGTATAAAAATGTGTCTTTTTGGGACACTTAAAATCCTTTCCCTTTGAGAGGGCTCATAATGACATGATTTCTATTAATAGATGAACTTTCCATGCCTGGTCTGTAAGTACAGTTGCTGTTATCGTCACCCAGTACAGTATATATATACAGTATATATATATATATATATATATATATATATATATAGGATATGTATGAGGATAAGTGAGGATATATATATATATCAATATTCAATATTCAATATTATTCTATTTACTTTATGCATTACGTTTTAGGAATCAGTTAGTTTCAGTTAGTTAGTCAAGTAGAAATTATGTAGCTATGGTGTTCAGTCTAGAACATATCGTGCATAAGCACCGTTGCATTGACATTTCATTGCATGTATGTATGGAAGTATGTATATGTATGTGACGAATAAACCTCTTGAATCTTGAATCTTGATATATATATATATGTGTATATATATATATATATCATCACCCAGTATATGCCGGCACCGAAAGCATTGGACCATGCCATGGTACGCAGCACTAACTGCCGTGCATTTCTTTGGTATTGACAGTTGATTACATCAACCCCTGGCAATAATTGACCTGGGAGTCTTGAACCCACAGTAATCTACGTTATCAGGAGAACCCAGCAGGGCAGACCCTGGTGGGAGTGTCCCTTGTTATCGCGCGGCTCTGTCTCCTCCGATCTCCCCTACCTACACCCTGGCTTCACGCTGACACACAAAGCCATGTATGACTAGACCGCAATGTATACATGTATGTGTGTGTGTGTGTGTGTGTGTGTGTGTGTGTGTGTGTGTGTGTGTGTGTGTGTGTGTGTGTGTGTGTGTGTGTGTGCGTGCGTGCGTGCGTGCGTGCGTGCGTGCGTGCGTGCGTGCGTGTGTGTCCGCAGGTGAGGTTGCAAACCCAGCCCAAAGCTTCAAGCACCCAGTATGTCCTCTACAGGGGAGCGTACGACTGTTTCCGCAAGACAGTCTCCAAAGAGGTGAAGGCAACAAGTGCAAATACGCGAGATATGTACACACACGAATGGAAACAAATTGAGAACCACAACTAGCAAATAAACTATGGTACCATAGGGGCTCCTGGGAATAACAATAGGATCAGCTGTAACCAGTTTAACCAACATATACCTTGTGGTGGTTTGCAGAGCTCTACATTACGTTCTACAGGGTATTGTCTTATTAACATCATGACTCAGACATTCAGGCATATGTATATCTGCGATTTCCAGAAATTCCCAATCAATGTGTTTGGTTCTGTGTGTGTGTGTGTGTGTGTGTGCACAGGGTCTCCTGGGCTTGTATAAGGGTATGGGGGCTCCGCTAGCAGGAGTGGCACCTATGATGGCCATCAGCTTCTTTGGCTTCGGTTTGGGGAAACAGCTGCAGCAGGCCGACCCCGGCAAGCCTCTCACGTGAGTACAGCGCGCGCGCGCACACCCGTACGCCTGCGCGCACGCACACACGTGTATGCTTTTGTTGTTGTTTGACTTTAGATGTCATCTGCGTAAATTACCTCTCTGTCCCATACAGTGTGTTCAGAACAGCCGGAATGGGATTCTATATTTAACTGTTTCTCCATCGCCCTCCCCTCTGCTATCATTTTCCATCATCCTTCACACCCCCTGACGACACAAACATACCCTCTCTGTGCCCCACTATGCAAACTCCCTGCACCTTACTGCTGCCGCTTTTTCACCCGCTTCACTTCCCATCCTTAATGAAGGACTGATGGAAAAAAGTTGTAGAGTTATTGCCTTTATTAAGTTACGATACACACATTTATAAATAAAATGTAAAAGGAAATAATATGTAATAATATGCAATAACCCAAACCTGTTTGGTGATTTAATCAAACTTATATGCATTTAAAATTTTAATTAAAATAAATTCATATTCTATTCTATTCTGTTCTATTCTATTCTATCCAGACACACTCAGATCTTCCTGTCTGGATGTCTTGCTGGGGTCTTCACCACAGTAATAGTGGCTCCGGGAGAGAGGATCAAGTGCCTGCTTCAGGTACAGTTTCAAGATTCAAGCATAATAAGCTCTAGAAATACTAAAAATACTAAAATATGCGGAACCGACATGAGGCACTCGCGTAGGCGGCTGCAAGGGGCGGCGTCACAATCGCGATTCTGGGTTCTAGTCTGTTCCTATATGTGTGTTTTTGTGGTCAGTTTCAGTATATTTTAATAGGTCTCTACTGTCCATTAGCAGGTTGTCCTTTTTCTAACTTTATGCCGCCATGTTCTTCTTCGGGCCAACCAGAGAACAGTACGTGTCTACTGGACTCCCATCCTACGCTTGTGTGTGTATTTTCCAGGTGCAGGCTAGTAGTGGCCAGTCAAGGTATTCAGGTCCCATTGACTGTGGTCTAAGGCTCTACAAAGAGCAGGGACTACGCAGTGTCTACAAAGGGACTGTGCTCACTCTCATAAGAGGTAAATAGAAAGATAACTAATTAATAGAACACTGTCTGGGTGTTTGTTGAAAATAGGTGAAATAATGATTGACCTCAACGGGTAGTATTATAATGGACTAAAATTCAACTTTTTTAATCTCACTTGCTCCTAGACGTGCCCTCCAACGGTCTCTACTTTCTGACTTACGAATCCCTTAAGAATTTTCTGACGCCGGAAGGTGAAAGGTCGGTCAGCGTGAAACCGACAAAAAAGTAGGTGGAGCGATTGCTTCGCCCAACACAGATGACCTTTGACTGTCTTTCGATTTGTGTCCCTTTGATAGCGTTTCACAACTCAGCACTTCCAAAATCCTCCTCGCCGGTGGCATAGCGGGGATCCTCAACTGGACTATTGCCCTTCCGCCCGATGTCCTCAAATCTAACTTCCAAACAGGTCAGAACCGGGACTGACATCTCTGGGGTCCCCTGTGATCACGTTGTTTTATTGGCTAGTATAATTAAGTAAATGTGCTAAATTGACTGTTAAAAAATAATTATCACAGCCAGCCCATTGAATACCTATTAGATGGGTTGAATCCAGTTTTGATTGGTCCTTGTTGTTGCGGTACCAGGTAATTTTATTCCTCGAATGCAATAAACAGACACATGCCTTTTGCCTGATCGCCCTGCGTTTTGAGCGAGTCAGATTCATTTTGTATCCAAGTAGTACGATAAAATCCTGAAGCTTTCCTGAGCCAACCGGGTTCCGCTCTTTCCTTCCTGACGCTTCCTTCCTCGTGAAATTCAAAGTTCAACAACACTCTGCCGGCTGACCCCAGTGCACCCTATCACTAGCCAGCTGCCGTGGCTACAATAAGAGGCTCCATGGTGTTGCTGCTATGAGAGCGGCAGGCAGAGCAGTCTGTCCCAGGGTAACGAAAAACAAAATATTGTGGTGTAATGTCTCACAGATGCTGCGACAAAACCTTCAATTTCCTCACACAGAATGTTAATTGGAACCTAATGAAATCTATTAATATAGCATATTTCTGTTTTCTATCTTTTTGATAGTTGTGCGTATATGGATTTTTTTATTTTATTTTATTCTATTCAATTTGATTATATTTTCTATTGTAATCATTCTTAATATAATAATAATAATAATAATAATAATAATAATAATAATAATAATAATAGCTGCAGGCAGCAATACACAGGGTCTAGTTTATTCATTTTAGGTATGTGTTATGTTGTTTTGGTTTTTGTGAAATGCATCAGAATTTACTGAATTTACAAACATCATGCAGTTACGTCCATGTAGTTCCACCAATCAATCTGTCATGGTATTACGTATGAAGCATTCCCACTTCAACCAGAGGTTGACCATTGAAAATAATGGAAAAACAATGATGGGAAAACTTACATTCAAAGTTTTTCCATCAGCGTTTTTTTCACAGTATTTCTTTCAGTACTTTTTTATATATATTGTGACTGACCTTAAGGACTGGATTTTTGGACAATGGCTTCTTTATTGTCTTACATTTTCGGCTATTTTTCGGCATCTGTAACAATAACAAAAAAAACTTTTGTAATTATTTTTCAAGATCAAGATCACTTGATTGAAGATTGCAGATCCCTCCAAGATCACAAACGCTTTCTGCCTTTTCATTAAAGTTTGTTTAGTTTATGTGGAGGAAAATGTTTATACATGACGTTTATTTTTAAAAAGTCACATTTTTTATTTTAAACTACATCTTGTCATTGTTATCACTTACCTTGCTGCATTGAGGTACATCCGAAGTATCAGTGATGGTAGGTGACGTTGTGTCCCGTATACGTCAATTATGACATATTCACGCCAATTTACAACAACAGTCAAATTTACATACTTTATTTGTTGACTTTTTTCTTGCATTACATTTTCAGAAAGTTTTGTTTCCATGTAATACGAAAAACGTTGTGGTATTTCTGTGAGTAATTACCATTGCACGGCTTCTATTTTTCCAATGACTTGCTGGATCTTGAATGCATCACTCAGTCCCACGTTCCAGTGGTTTCCACTGGATGCAGTGACAAGTTTTTGTGGACGAACGTCGAATAAGTACAGTGTGACCGAGTTTATTCTGCACACTGGACATGGTCTGACTGGACATTGTCAATTGGAATCTGTACATTTATAGTAAATAGTATGATGACGTCAAAAAGCGTCTTACTGTAAATCTCATGCCGTTCATTTTGTTTACAAATAGTGGCATGTAACCAAGAGCAACTGAATATTTAGTGTCAAAGTTGTTCGGTTTTTCACTAATATCTGCTCCATATGTGGATTGATTTGGATGAAATTAAAACAACAACATCCTTGTGACACACCGATTTAAACGACACCATAACCCTTGTTTGTAGGTCCTGCCAAAGTATTTGTTCCGGATACTTTTAGCCGGGTTGGACATATTTCGGCCGTGAAATGCATTGGTTTTTCGCTTATTTCTGCTCCGTAAGTGGATTGATTTGGATGAAACTTCAGCCAAGAGGTGTTTGTGACATACCGGTTCAAACAAGACGTGAACCTGATTCGTAGGTTCTGCCGAAGTTTTCGTTCCAAAAAGTTTTAGTTTTCAAAATTCCGAGAATTTTTCCCCCGAACAATAACAATAGGGTTCCAGCTCTACCGGCTGGACACCTAATAATCTTTTTTTTCCAGACTGGTAAGGTTTTTTTTAATGCTAATCTTCTGTAGAAACACACCAATCCTCACCATGAAAAAATCCTTGAACATGTAAATATTCAGAAAGAATAAATTCAGATTCTGATCAGTATATGTTCTGTGTTAGGTAAAGGTCCCAAACAATTTTGCTGTTGTAGTTTGAAACATTTTTTTCACGACACTCTTTTGCTTTGGCACAGAGGCAGAACCATATACAGTACCTGAACGGGGAGAGACTGTGGCGCGGAGAGAGAACGCTGCTCAATGCTGCACTCTAGAGTTGAAAACCTGGCAGGCCATTCACACAGAATTCATCCCTTTCGGAGAGGTTTTTTCTCATTTTTTTGTGACTTTGTTTGTGTATGCGTGTATGTATATGTGTTTGTTTGCACAGCTGCAGATGGAAAGTACAGAGGTCTGGTAGACGTCCTCAGAACGCTGCTGCGTGAGGAAGGACCGGCAGCCCTCTATAAAGGATTCAACGCTGTTTTCCTGCGAGCCTTCCCTGCCAACGCGGTGAGAATCAGGGCAACTACAGACAACTATGAGTCCATAAAGTCGTGTGATACAGATGGCACCCGTGATTTATTTGCCCTCCGTCTTCCGCTCCCTCTTCTTTCTGTCTCTCAGGCCTGTTTCCTGGGGTTCGAGGTGGCACTGAAGGGGCTGAACTGGCTCGCCCCCAGCTTGTGAAACAAGTGCAACACAAGCAGAACACGACCTGCTATGAACAGGCTTAAAGATCGCTAATTAGCAGACATAACCAGCGTTTCCTATCAAAATGTTCTATTGGTGGGCAGGGGCGGTGAAGGAATCATGTTGACGGAATGTGGTCCGCCGTGGTCTGGTGAAATGCCAGACGGCGCGTCAAGCAACGAACGATCAGCCGAGGATTATTATCCTGCAAAAGCTGTAATTCACTGCTACAGCGAAGCGAACTTTTCTTCCACATCTATGCTGTTTTTTTAGAATTCACATTTCACTGTTGAGGGTTATTCATGAATAGTTGAGGTGGCCTGCCCACCGATTGCAATGGTAGAGGAAAGACTAGCAGACATTACTATTCTTTTCAAGGAAAAGACCACACTCATCAGAGTCGCATCTGTTTGCCTATGTCAAACACAGAGATTTTCATGAAGTCTGACATAAGCCTATCTGAACTAAAAGCTTGACACAGTTGAATGCCTTCCTCTGTCACGTCGGTTGAAAATATATGAGTTACTTTGAATTGTTTTGTGGATCAAGATGGGAGTTTTAATGCACTGATCAGGTGTCAGTGTTTTTCCCTCTTTATTTGAGGGTGGTGTAAATGGGCACTTAGAGAATGAGTATGAATGCCATATTGAGAATATTTATTGTTTTCTGACGAGCCTTTAACGATGTCACCTTTTAAGTCTATTTTGAGGTGCTCGTGAAAGATTTTGTGCAGGAAACAAATGAACGGAATGGAGAGATTTCATAATCTTGTTTAAAATAAAGTGCTATTTACCAACTAAAATGTACGCGTGTATGTGTTTGATGCTAGTGCCACACAGCAGAGATTGAGAAGTTATTATTCAGTACATTTGAGATAAACAGATTTCAAAATGTATTTCCCTTTATTGATGATTATTTCTCATGACAGTAGTCGCACTGAACCATACGAAGAAGAGTTGTACATTTGTATGTACAAATGTTATCTCGAATTAAGTAATCACGCTGTAGGCATTATATCAGGAAATATTTTCATACATTCAAACATTTCATTATATGCAACATGCAAATGAAAAGGAACATCTTTTTTTTTCTTTTTTTTGCAGTGCCGTGATTGTTGATTGTTATACTGTAAATACAGTGACTATGGAATTGTATGGTTTAAAATTGTGTGTCTCATGGTTAGTGTGCTCCAATAACTTGCAGAGAAAATCCGATGGATCGTGTGCGTGTTTTACGTCAGCGCGGCTTCCCCCTAGGACACACTTAAAATTATTATCCACAAGTCAAACCAGATACACATTGGTGATGTCTTTTTGGGGTCATTTCAACCAAACAAATATGGGTGTGCGTCGAAATAAAAATCCTTTTCCGTAAATAGCAAAATGTACTTTTACAACAGAGCGGCACGGGTCAGCGCCGCCGCGTGCGGCGAGCGCAGACGTGCGTTCAACTACAAGACCCACAAATCTCCGCGCGGCTCTTTGGTCTTCCGGGGTCAGTGTGGCCGTCCTCGACGAGTCGCCGATCCGTGGGAGAAGGTGAGGAGGAGGAGGAGGAGGAGGAGGAGGAGGACGCAGCCTTTTCGTACAGCGATGGCTTCTCTCCGTGGAGGCTCCCGGGTCATTTGAAGAGCGCTTGTTAACAACGACTGTAGCCGCATTGAGCTCGGTGGGGCGGGTGTAGTTCCCCCGGAACGTGTCCGTTTGGCCCCACAACAGTTAAATGGAGGTTGACGTCAACAGTGTTGCGGTGCCAGTGAGTCATTTTAATGACGACTGTCCAGGATGTGTCTTTTTATTTGGCCCGAGGAATTCGTTTAGTGCATAGTTTATTAACTTTAATGATTTTGTTATTATTCTATGTGAACCATGGTGCGGACACGGGCCGTATTGTTGCAATACCATTTATATTGGACTTGGTCGTTGAGTGTATGACGTGTGTTTTATTGCAGATCTCAAGCTGTTTATTTAGATCCTATCACTGATTATATATATATATATATATATATATATATATATATATATAAATATATATATATATATATATATGTATTTTTTTTTTTTTACCATGGCAATGCATTGAATGTTGTGGCTGCGAAAGGTCCAGTTTCTGAATGTGCATGCATCGTTTCAGGCCGATAGGTGTGGATGTAGTGTCCGTGGTGGTGTGCTATGATGCCCCTGGAGGTGAGATGGCCCTTCCCACAATGCCCTCATTTGGCCTGGAGGTTTTCAGGTTCCTTGGTCATGGGCATGGTGGGCTCCTACTCCTATTTCTGGACCAGTGAGTTGTGTGCGACAAATAATTTATTCATGGCATAAATAATAGAAACACATGCATGGACTAGTTTTCAGATGGTTGAATTCTTATTATGATTATTTGGTTGCTTTGCGTCTTTGTTTTTTTCCCCCCCGTTCCTCCGTGTTTTCCCGTAGAGTACATGAACTACCTGACAGTCCATAATCATGAGGTTCTATTAGACCTGGTTGACCAGCGCCCCTCGAACACTCCCCTTATCACGCTGTCCAATCACCAGTCCTGTATGGATGACCCACACATCTGGGGTAGGGACACTCGAACGCACACAAACACAGATTGTGAAACTCCAAAACATCTTTGACCTACGGTTATGTGAATACTGAGAAATGAATATTGTTTTCATGGCAGGGGTGCTAAGGCTCAGGCAATTATGGAACTTCAAAAAGATGAGATGGTGAGCTTTAACGCTTTATTTCATTCAATGAATATTATTTTGTCTGTTGTCAATTTATATATTGGAAAAAAAAACATTAAATCAAAATTATAATCGCCCACATAATTAATTTTATTATTGACATGCAATCCCATTAATTGTGATCGGATAGGACACCAGCTGCATCTGACATCTGTTTCACAAGAGAGCTGCACTCCAAATTTTTCAGCCGTGGCAAATGTGTTCCTGTATGTAGAGGTGAGAGTGTGTTTATCCATCATCTCAGCTTAATCCTTGGTCCTTCCTATGATGATGGTTCTCTGAAATCCTGTTTTAACTTTTGCTCAGTCTATAACTATCCTGCTTGCTAACACACACATGTATCTTCCGCAAAACAAACCTTCCACAAGTCCTTTGGGGAAGGATTATATCTACTTTTGTGGATTGTATGGAAGCTTATACCAAGGCTTGAGGTAAAGGTCTAGTTATTGTATTTCCTCCTGCCATAAAGATATCCGTTAAATAAAAGAGAGACAATCAACTTATTTACTTCTATGGACACTTGATATAACACGTTATGTGTCTTTGCTCAAGAATTTACTTAAAGAGTCTTCATCGTTGCTCAACATTTCAGTTAGGTGTTTCAGTACCCACCATCTGCCAATTATAAGTTGTTTCTTTTTTTAAAGGGGATGGTGTCTACCAGAAAGGCATGGATTTCATTCTTGAGAAGCTGAACGGAGGAGAATGGGTGCATATTTTCCCAGAGGGTGCGTCCTTTCTCTGCTTTTCTTTCCAGCTTTTACCCTCTTTGACTTTTTTTTCTTTAATTTCCCAAACTAAAAATCCTTCCCTTCCTTTCTCACCCTCCTTCAACAGGTAAGATTAACATGACTGAAGAGTTCATACGGTTAAAATGGGGTGAGTGATTTGTTATCACATTTGTTAGGGATTTGTTGTTTGGTTCTCTCACCTTATGGCAGCATGCGCCTCAATTCTTTGACACTTTTAAGTGTCTAAATGAGTCATTTTCTATGTGTTACAGGTGTGGGACGCCTAATAGCAGAGTGCTCCCTTAACCCCATCATACTACCTCTCTGGCATGTCGGTGAGTCACGCCTATCTTATTAAATGCATGGCTTCATATCAAAATCACCAGGTCTTTCACTGAAAGTTTCATCTGTTATTATTATTATTATTATTATTATTATTATTATTAAATGCATGGCTATTATTAACTGCATGGCTTCATATCAAAATCAACAGGTTTTTCAATGAAAGTTTCATCTATTATTATTATTATTCTTATTCTTCTTCTTCTTCTTCTTATTATTATTAGGGATCCAGCCCTTAGGGCTGGAACCTGGAACCCTATTGTTTTGTTCAAATTTCTATTATTATTTTTCTCCTCGGCATTTTTCCAGCTGAAAGTGTCTGGCGCTTAGCAACTGCGGAACCCACAAATTACTAAAACTGTAATTTGTGACTAACCCGACTAACCTGGACCCCCCTGCATTGCTGCCTGCAGTGCTGCCTTCAGCTATATTTTATCTATATATAATTATTATTATTATTATTATTATTATTATTGTTATTATTCTCAAAGCTATTAAGTAATTATTGCTTTAACAGACGAGGCTAATAAAGGTTTATCTTATCTTATCTTATCCTATCTTATATTAAGCGAAAAATTAACTGTGATCAAATTATTTATTTATTTATTATATTATTAAATTACTCCTGCTTTGTATTTATTACCATTAACATATTTTTGTTTTTACCTGAATATCACTGTACGAAAGAGAAATGACAGGGAAACAGGAAGTGCATGTATTTGTACTTAAAGTGAAAGAGACTTTAATTTGAAGTTTGAACTGGACATTTCAGTTTTAGTTATATGTTGTGTCCTACTAAAACTCAGTGAGAGTTACAGTTTGAATTATTCTTAAACTACCATGACAGTTCCATATTCATGTTATATTCTGTTTTATTGGAACTCACTGACCGTTCCATTTTGTATTTTATTTTATTGGACCTCAGAAACAGTTTCATGTTCTATTATTGTTCCATTGTGAATAATGAACAATAATAAACACGCAGTGTTTCAAAATCTTTTTTTTTAAGTTCACTAAATGCATTGATATTTCCAAAGTCAGTGAGTGACCGGTTAAATAATCGCTATGTCAAATATTGACCAAAATAATCGTGATTATTCTTTTTGCTATAATCGACCAGCCCTACTATCTAGAAATAAATGAAATATATATAATGATAACACCGAACTTTATTTTTGTAACTTCTTCTGCTGATTGAATGTACAGTGTGTGAGGCCAATTTTTGTCTTGTGTTCCCCCTCTCTATCAGGTATGAGTGACGTTCTGCCAAACATTGCACCATATATTCCTCAGACCGGTAAGGTGAGTACCTCCAAACTTGTCTCATCACTGTAACACTATACACTGAAGTTGACCAAGCCGGTTGAAGACGGATGGATTATAACCCAAGTTTTGAACTTTGCTAAAATAAATGACAATTGATTGATATTATCTTTTGTGTGATATTTATTTGTTATAAAACCTTTATAAAAACGGAACACTGTTAACAGAGCATTGTAATAACTGGTGGTTTCACCTCAGAGGATCACAGTCCTGGTGGGGAAACCGTTCAGCGTCAAAGACCTGGTTGAGTCGCTCCGGGCAGAAAACAGAAGCCAGGTACAAAGGCATCTGGACACACCCTGGCTCATACAAGTACTCAAGAGCTTATTTAATGCTCTGCTTTATTCAAAAAGGGTAACACAACTTCCCAACTTGACATTATTCACTCCATCCAACCTTTTGCTTTCCTCTCAGCTGGAGATGAGGAAGATCCTGACCGATTTCATCCAGGGGGAGTTTTTCAGCCTCAAAGCCCAGGCGGAGGGCCTCCATGGGCAGATAAAGGCCAGATCCTGAGACTACACTCGTCTTTGCATTGAAGACTGTTCTGCTATGCTAAGCCAAGGCTACCATTACAACAAAGACTCTTTATCGAGGGGGGGACCTGACCCACACACACACACACACACACACACACACACACACACACACACACACACACGCACACGCACACACAGCCTGCCTCAGTGATGAAATGGACCTTGTTGTCCACTCTGTGCCGCCCCCCACTCCCTACCAAGCCAAACTCAGGAATTGTCGAAGCGATGACAAGTTAGGTGTACAACGTTTGAGGTAACGTTACGGTGCCGTATTGAATCTTTCCATGTATTCTTCTGACATAAAAGCTTTCATTTCCTTTTCATGATTTTAGAAATCCATGACCCCGCGTCCTCAAATTAGTACCAATCAATGTAGCCATTAATGTGAAGCAGTTAATTCCTTTGTAATCCGCCGACGCCGCAACTTGAGGTGTTGTTGCTCAGGCGATCTCAAGTCTGTTATTTTAATTAGAAGCTGGGACAAAAAGAGCTGCTGGTTGGTCCGGGCTTTACCCAGAATCCCACACAAAGCTGCTATTCAACGGTATACCAGAATTACTTAATGAATTATGCTTTGTAATGTTACTATCAAGTGAGGTCAACCTGCATTTAACAAGAGAAGTGGATCAGATGTATGTTGCCTAAAGATGTAACATTAATGCTGGGAAGATGCACTTCGACTGAATTGTTTATATGTGGTGGCTGGTTGACATTTTAATCATTACTATGTTAGTACTATTGTACTACTAACAGTTATTTTATTATTATTATATTATTATTATTATTATTATTATTATTATTATTATTATTATTATTATTATTATTATTATTATGTCTTACAGCTGTGTGTGGTTATGAGACATCTCTCCAACACTATGGTCACCTGTCTTTTGCTCACCTCTGTTCTTATGTGTTATCAAGTTCTTGCGGAAAACTGCATTCATAAACATAAAGAAAACAAAACCTATAGATTTATTTGAAACTTGAAAATATATTTTTCTCTCTTTCACCCATTTTTTTTTGTCTGAATACCCAAGTTTAATATAAAACACACAGGAAATTAGTGGAATGAGCAGCTTTTTTGTATAAATATAATGAAGTCATAATTTGACAAATATATTGCCTTACTGTGATTTGCCATACTTTGTCATGTGTATGCCAACAGTATTTGACTTTTGTATGATTAAAATTGACATTGGCTCTGTGATAGTATTCCATGTGATTATTGTTAGCAATTACAAGGAAATGTAGTCAAACCTTTTGCCTAAAATCAAGCAAATTCACCCAGAATGACCGACACTATCATTATATATTGTACCATGGGAAGGTATTTTGCCCCCTTTTTGAAACTCTATTTTTGTGTATTTGTCTCACTAAATGGCAAAGAGAAGGCGAGTAAACAAAAAAACCCAAAACCTTTCTGATGATTTTTAACAATGGAAAATGTTATCGAATACCCTTGTATTGCCAATGTGAAAAGGCAATTGCCCCCTTACACTTGATAAGTAGCTGCACCACCTTAAGCTGCAAGATCTACAGCCAAACCAAATGGCTTTGTAACCCAAAATGATACATCAATACATAGTAACATTCCTTATTATGGGATTATTATAACATTCCTCCACAGCAACGTCCAAGACTGACGTCAAGGAGGGAGGACGAGACGCGGCGCCGTGACCATGACGACCACGTGACCTCCGGCGACGTCACCTGCGTCAAGTGTATCATCCAAGATGGCGACCGCAGGGATGCTCCGCTTCGCCAGCATCTCGGGGGCGCTCGCCGTCCTCTTGGCTGTGTTGAGCCCGGGCCGGTGCGACGAGCAGGTGCCGCTGATGCTGTGGACGAGCGATGGGTGAGCTCCCACGTCGTTTCCGTTTCCATTACCGGGTGTTCGTGCGTTTGGGTGTCATTTACGGGCCGGCTAATACTAGCCCGTTAGCTTATCCGGGCGCTGGAATGACAGCTTGCATTTTTTTTTAAATATAACATCACTAATGTCAGCTGTAATGTCGGATTTTGTGTAACATCTGTAATAGATCGATAATTCTGTGCAGTGCTACATTTTTAATCACAATTTCTATTGACCCTAAGACCTCTAACGATCTATAGCAGTGGTTCTCAATGGGGGGTCGTTCAAAGGCTCCAGGGGGCCCCCAGCAAAACGATTAATAGCTAAAATTCTAACACACAAACAGTATTTTATTTACAGGATCTTGAGACTGTACAATAATTAGGGATTTGATCATAATTTCGCAGTCATCTCCCTAACTATAATTTGATTTGAAGTTTGGGCTTTATTACGGCTAAAAATAAGAAAATCTCTAGGGGGTCCCAGAGACAAAATGATCGGATGTGGTGCGTGGCCTGGTGCATATCAAATGGAGGGTCCTCGATATGGGAAAAATAGAAAGATTGGGAGTCACCGATCTATGACACTGACGGAATGTGTTTCATCCAATCAATGTCCGCCAGGATCTCGCTTCCGGCACAGTCCACTCCCCCAGCCGGCCACATTGTGGGACAGGAGCAACTTTCCTCCTACCTACAGAAAGCTCTCAATGCAGGCCCAAGGAATGTCCTTCTGTTTCTGCAGGACAAGGTACACAAATACACACAAGTAAAAAAATGTACAAATGATGTTTAGTACTTTTAAACCACCCACACCCACCAATCCGACCATGGGAATATATATAACTCTAAAGTGTAACTGTGTTTTATGCACTTGTACCTCTTTTCTCTTCTTCATCCCAGATGAGTATTGAGGACTTCACCATGTATGGAGGTGCCTTTGGAAACAAGCAAGACAGTGCTTTCCCCAACCTTGAGGTTAGGAAGTATTTTTATTTTAGGTGGCGAAAAAAAGATATCCTTTACCTTTTATATTCTTAAAGTGGAGGTACACTTGAAAAGACGCAGGGACAAAAGACATTAGAACCACCGGAGGACATGTGCCCTTCCTCTGTCAGCAGGATACTCAATAAGACCTCTGCGGTGAAAGAAGCACAAACTCGACAGCGAGAGGAGTTGTCAGTGGTTTTGCTTTACATAAAGATGAAAAAAATAAAATATTGTGAATTCAATCTCAATATCGTTTATTGACAATACCCATATTTCCTCATATAGTGACCGGGGCTTTTATTTACCTCAACTGCTGTCTGGGTGCCGTGCTCCTCTAAATAATTACATCTAAAATAAACGGGCATTATTTTTAGGTATGGAGACGCGGGAACAGCCGGGACGCACGGTGGACAAGATATCGCTCTGCATTACGCGATCCACTGTCCTGATCCAAGGCAGAACGTCCCTTGGTTTAAAATGTTCATATCATACAAGTGTAAACTAACTAAAACAATAGATCTAAAATAAAAATACAGTCAAACCAGAACAGGAACCGCATGGAATACACTGTGCGCGCGGTGGGCTCAGAGCGCAGCGCAGCACTGGAGGAGAAAAGACACACACACTGACTCAGATCCAGCCCTGTTTACCGGTTTTTATTTGAGTTCCGGTTTATGCAGTATGTGAGGAGATAGGGTGTGTATATATAAAACATGCTTCAAATGTTGCAGTTCCGGGAAAAAAATAAGCTTGTTGGGAAAAGAAGGAGGTTGAATGACCCATAACGGGAGGCTGAAGTCACCTGCTATGACGCAACGGCATTTGGACCAGTCGCGACAAGGGACACTCTCAGAACGAAGGAGAGACGAAAAGCAGAGTTTGCCTCAGGGGCTTGCGCAGAGAACAACGCAAGAACCCAGATCACAGCGTCAATTGTTCTGATCTTGTTCCGAACACATGTTTTTGGTCAAAAACTTCTACTTCTTTTTAAGTGTACCTCCACCTTTACTCCCGCTGTCTTGTTGGGTGCTAACTACGAGATAACACAACTACTATTACTTGGATTACTTTGCACTGCTATCTCCATGGGGACAATTGCAATGTGGTTATTTTTGTGTCTCCTGTCCTATAGGGGGCGCTTTTGTCCTCCCCCTCCCCCCTGGTAATACCTGCTGTGTCCTGGCCCGCTTCTAATGCTGTGATTGGACAGCTGCAGGACCAATTGGAAACCTCCCCTCTTTATATGGATCCTGAAACCTTGAGCCAGTTGAGGTTAAATGCCTCTTCCCCAGCTCTCTTGGTGTTCAGGCTGCCCTACGGCACTGGGTACACACACACACACACACACACACACACACACACACACACACACACACACACACACACACACACACACACCTACGGTTCAATAGGCACACGTGAACCACGGTATTGCGATATCACAGCAGAAGTCCATCGGACATATTGGCGCAGCGTGCGGGAGCAGCCCGGCGTGCCGTGTGCGCTCCCTATTGAATACACTGCTGCAGCTCCACCGGCCACGTCAGCCGCGTGGCATTTCTCTATTGATCAAGACTAGGGCTGCCCCCTGGAAGTCGACAAGTCGAATCATCAGTCGGAAACCCGCCAGTCCACTGAGATTCAAGTCGAGCAGTTTTTTTTTTTTTTTTTTTTTCTTTCAGTCAGTGTCCATTACAGTAACATGATAAAACAGATAGAAGTGTACAAAATGCACAGGGATAACATTTCAATGAGGGATTATAAGTAAGGGGAATCATAAATATATTTTTATATGTGTGAATTGTCCACGTTTGGACACAGATCGGACGCGCTGGCCTATATCTATCTGTCTATCTGTCTATCTGTCTGTCTGTCTGTGTCTGTCTGTCTATAAAGTTACAGTGGCCCAAAAACTGTGATACATACCGAACTGTACCGCCCACTGTACCGTTGCATCCCTAGTTTGCACTTTCTTACTTTTTCTTTATCAAAATTAATTTCTTTGACTCGTTGTGTCTTGCAGGGCAGATCTAATGTCTGCTAAGGACATTCTCAGTGGGAATGGTGAGTTTCATCTCGTTAAGATTTAGATGCATATCCTTTAGATAACCTTTGTTGAGCTTTAAAGTGATTTCCCCCTCACTCTTTCAGCATAAAGTATATCAAATAGAGATGTATTTGGCCAAAGTGAATGCCTTCTTTATGTTACAACCTGTTATTTTACAGATGAGGTGATTGGTC
Organism: Zeus faber; assembly: GCF_960531495.2. Classification (NCBI taxonomy): domain Eukaryota; kingdom Metazoa; phylum Chordata; class Actinopteri; order Zeiformes; family Zeidae; genus Zeus; species Zeus faber. The sequence goes on along the minus strand of NC_137194.1, from coordinate 14,669,469 downwards.
AGGTGTTGAGCATCATGAAGACCCAGTCAGTCCCTTACACGGCCATTTACACGGCCCTGCGGCCCTCGCGAGTATGAATTCCTTTTTTCACGTGGACTTGTGGTGGCCCTCTCTGTAATGCGTGCATATGAGAGGTGTAAAAATGGCACCTTGAATGAAGAAATACGGTGAAGGGAGTAATACTGTGAAGATGCATTCACATGGAAAGTTGTCTATTTCTCTTGTCTCCTCAGGCGGCACCAGCTCTGTCTTTGGAGACGGGCGAGGGTGTCGGACGCTCCCTGCTGCAGGCCAGGGGTGGGCACAGGGAACGGGAGAGGGAGAGGCAGCGGCAGCGCAAGGTCAAGGAGAGGACTGAAATCTATGGCCCAGTGGAATTCAAGGTAGGAAGTCCCTCAGAAAAGTCGTTTCACACGGTTTGTCTCATTCTAAACTCTTCAAGTCACCATGAAATGGACACCAATTCGGGATGCCGATATCCGACACTCGTGTTGTATATCAGAACTATATATTTTTTCCCCTACTTAAAACAACTAATTGAAAGCTTTCTTTGTTGCTAATTAATTGTTTCTATAAACAAACTCACTAAATCATTGTCAACCTATTCTGCAACCTTTTGTTCAAATTTTCGATATAAAAACTGTGGTTGTCACATGGCAAAATAACTTAATAATAAGTGGAAACCTCACGTAGATCTGTTAGTAATGCAGCATTGTTTTCTTTTTTTTCTTTTTTTCACAATCAAACAGAAAATTATATAATTTGATAATTAGGTGATAATTAAATATTAGGTCCTAAGCTGTAAACTCTCTCCCGCTCTATCAATCTAACGTCATTGTCTCGAGGCTTACGTGTCTCTCACTCCCCCTTTTTTTCAGGAGGAGGACAACACCTGCATCCTTCTGTGGGCCAGAAACCTGTCTGTGAGCATCCTGCGAGAAGGACGCTGGGAAGGCCATGACCTCACCCCCTCCACATTTGGCGAGGGCGTCAGCCCAAAACTCCACGGCTCAAGCTGTGACCGAACCAAGGCGAGGTAGGTTGCTGCCGCCACGTTTCGCACAAGCCGCCTACAAGGAATTCATTATCAAAACTCAAGTCTCTTCATGAGTAAATAGAATTAGATCCGTAGGTAAGTAGGGTTACACGATATTGGGAAAAAACTGACATTGCAGTATTTTTATTTTCTGCGATATAGACTGTGATATGAAAAAAATTTCACCAGCTAGCTTTAATAGCTCCATTGGAAATAATTACTTTCCAGTTCTATAATGATTGGGGTGATTTTGTAGGGGAGCGCATCTCCATAGAAAATTAAAATAATAATATCTTTATTCTTGACACATTTAGGCTATAATGAGTAAACTGTCAACTGTGACAGGAAGCTTTACTTTTGCCTTCATTTGTAAGAATGAATATTACTCTTTATTATAAGGAATAATCAAAAAAAACAATAACAAAACAAACTATTTAAATAAATCATGGAAAAATATTTGTAAAAAAATATATATCAAATTTTGTGAATTCAAGCCAAACATTCAAGTGTTTGCTGTGGTCAGCCATGGTACAGGATGTGTGTGCGCTCCCCGATACCGTTTTTATCGCTATGTCACAAATCAGCAGCAGAAACTTTACAGCAATATTTTACGCTGCGGTGCTTTACGTTATCTGCACGTGGGAGCAATGTAAACAAACATGGAAGAACGTGTCGCTTCTGGACATTACTTATTGGATGGATTATTCCAACATTCCACGACAACATAAGGTGGGTCAGCCAGGAGTGCGACTGAAATATGGGGTTAGGGTTAGGGTTAGGCACATGTCTTATCGAATCCACGGTTCTTGGAAATTTGGAAAAGAACCCTTAAATCAAAGTTAATGATGTTATATCAGACAGACTTCTCTTGTAAATTAGTCATGGAAAAGCAGATTAAAAAAGTTGTAGCATGACGTGTTTGAGTTAATTAGCCTTACTTGACATTGCACTTCCTGCGATGTGACTATTGCGCATGCGCACTTCGCGATGACAATGCTGACATGATATATTGTGCATCCCTAATTTGAAGCATCTAGATATGATTTCGCCGGATTACATTGAAAACTGGTATTGTTATGTCTTCAGTAGGATGGAGTGATTCAGCAGTGGATGTTCATTGTCAAATTTAAAGTTTATAGTTGAAGTGAACTGAAAAGTATGATTTTAACACTGTCTGTCCTTTGCTTCTGGTCAGGCTGGTTCTCAACTATGAAGGTGTCCTTGGCCATCGCAGCTTCAAACTGATGTGAGTCCATGCACCAGAGATCCGTTCTCACAGACACACGCACGTAGATGCACTCGTACAGAGAGTGAGTGCGAGTTAGTGTTTTATCTGATTTGGTCTTGATGGTGTTAAAATAAAAAAATTAAAAATTTAAAAATAACCAGGGCCAAACAATATGGGGAAAAAATATGTACAGTGTCCAACAAACATTTACACATTTTAAATAGTCATTGAGTTTGGCTGAGTGTTGTTCAATAGTCATGCGGAATGCACTTCAATCAAACTATGCTTTACGTCTTGCATGGCCAGAGGTGCATTTTGCCTCTGTTCATTGGGAATGCAAACCATCTGGAAACATTACTTTTTGTGGCTGTTATTATATTGCATTGTAAAGTGTGTATTATACAATGCAATATAATAACAACATATTATAGTGTAATGCAATATGCATTACACTGTAATATTACATATTACAGTGGTTCAGTGTTTTCTCCTGTGGACCCATTTCAATCATCACTTGCGTTTCAAAAATCTACCTGCCTTTTTTAATAGACTCCTGTTCAGCTTTTGTTTGTCATAACACAATGATTTAAAAAACAAAGCAACATTGTGAACCACTCACTGTGACAGCACTGACTTTCAGAATATTTTGCATTCAGAGCTGTGTATGTGTGTTTTGATGTCCAGTTTGGCTATGAGCCAGCGTCACTACCAGGTGTCTGCTCGGCGCTGGTTCACACTAGATGCCGTGGAGCTTGAGTATGACGGAACCAAAGCCACATTCAATGGCAGCCGTAACATTTATGCACCTGCCGAATTCTCGTACCGCTGCGAGTCTGTCACCAGCTTCCGCTGGCCCACCCTCTTCCCGCGCTCTTCCAAAGACCCTGCTAATCAGTGGAGGGTCTCTTTCGAAGACTTCCAGGTAAGCCTGTTCCCTTTTTTTCAATATATTCTTATATATTTCTAAATACATTTACAGCACATTTTGAGCCTGACTCTTTTTGCACGTTTAATTTCATCATCCGATTCCAACAGTTGGTGTGTCCTATCGACATCAGACATTACAAATGCATTTTGTCTGTCTCCCCCTCAATCTCGTTCTGTAGATTCAAGGCTTCAATGTGACGGGCAGTGACTTCTCTTACGCCAGCGACTGCGCAGGCTTCTTCACCCCCGGAATCTGGATGGGCCTGATGACCAGCCTGCTCATGGTGCTGGTGCTCACCTACGGCCTCCACATGATCATGCAGCTCCGCACCATGGACCGCTTTGACGACCCCAAGGGCCCGGCCATCTCCGTGCCGCAGACAGAGTAACGCACACACACCGCGGAGAAAATCACAGGCGCCAGGTTTGGGGGGCACACGGCGACTTGTGAGCTATTTGTTGCGATTCCTGCTCACCTGCGGTTTTGTTCCATTTGCCCTCCCCTCTGTTCTTCGAATGTCTCCTTCCTGCATACATTCCACTCCTCCATTCGACTGTACTTAGGCATTATAACTTAATAACTGAAGTATGGGTGTCAAGATAAGGGATTTGTTTTAAAACTGGGCAGGAGGTGGTCTCAGCACTGCATAGAGACATGTTTTTATTGCAATACGTGTGTCCTGAGTCCGGTGTTCAGGCTGTCTCAGATCAAACTTTCCCATATGAAGGGATATAATTGTACATAAAGGGAAACAATTATATACAAACAAATATGAAGTGGCTATTTATTGGTGAAATTAATTGTTGTTTTTTTTTCTGTGCATTTCTATGTTTTGTGTTTACAGTAGTGTTGATGTATGCTGACAAGTATGTAAACTTTTAATTTATGAAGGTCTGTGGAAAATAGAACCCATGAAGGGTTAAACTGTCTCCACTAAGGGAATACACATCACTGCAGAGATGATTGATGAAGACATGGAAACAATTGAAGTCTCTTTACAGTACAAGGGTTGTGCTATTGTAACGTGGCATCAACGCCTCAAGATACCCATCATACCACAATAATTGTCAAACGGTAGTACCCTAAATATAGTGCTACTGTTTGCTGTGCCCAAAAGATTAAAGTGGAAAGTCTCAGATCAGCATCTTATAAGGAAACTGCACATTTGAGGTAACACCAAGTATTGTGATACCACTTTCGATGACCATTTTTTACAGTTTACAAATTGAAAACACAGGTTACTGATGGGGATTCATCATTAGCTCAGTGTTTTCTAATAAGATTGCGTCCAGGAACTTGCATTCTAGTGGTAACTATTTGACTTAACTTATCATGATTCGCTACAGTGTTGTAATTTATTACATGTTAGTTAAACTGTTACACCTGAACTAAAGCAGTGGACTATATTCAATGTGAAAAAGTGATTTAAGCTTTTTTTTTTGTTGTGTTAATTTATTTGATTTGATATGAGTTGTAGTGATGTGTCAGAGATGAAAGATCCTGAATATGGTCCTGTGTTGTGCTGCTGCTGTGAACCCAATAAATCTGGATAAAGTTCAATGTTTTTGTGTTTTATTTTGACCATCTTATTTATATACACCAGATACAAACTCCAAGAGGCAAGAGTGAATGTAGCCAGCCCCCCTTGTGTGAATAACTAATTTCTACTTTCCAATCTTCATATCTTTACTCCTCAACAGCGTGTGATGGGAACTTGGTGAATTATTCTATGTATAATGTGAATGTGAAAGATGTTTGTTTTTATTGTTTCCTGTTTGGCTGGCAGATGTTTGCCATGTATTTATTTTTAAGACATTTAGTTACTAGAGCATGCCAAACTCCTTGTCTAAATCCCTCTCAAAGCAAAAGAAGAAGGGAAATGATTAGAAGACTGACATGTTTTAGAAGATCCGATCCTCAACCGGTGACAGGGAAATAGAGGGATGCGCCTTGCACCAACTTGGGTGACACGGTTGATGCAGTCTACATTTGCCGTCTCAGTTGCAGGTCCTTGCGCCAGTGCTGCCGTAAAAAGCATTAAGGACGATTATGCTGCCGTCGTCTATAAAGGTTTGTAAAACCAAGATGGCGGGAGAATTTATTGAAGTGCTCATTTGAGGTGCAGAGAAAAACTGGAATACTGAAGAAAAAATGGAAACCTACTGCACACATGACAGCATGCCGCAGAAATGTGGAGAATATCACGTTGGACCAGAGAATTTGCTTCAATCTCTGTTTCATTATCAGGAGAATGCGGACACATCAACCGTTCACAAATGTGTAGGTGACAGGGCAGAAGTCAGCAGTATTTATCTGTATTAATTGTGTATCAATTTCACAGACTGACTTGCCATCTCACCTGCAGGCGGGTGTGGTTCTCAGACTATAATATGACTATGATATTATCATACCTCATAATGGGATATAAAATGCTAAAATACAGTGCGTTATAAACAGTCAATAGCCTGACTGCTTCATTATATACGACATAAGGAGCAGTAGCACTGGAAACCCATAACATTCAGTGCACACATTCACATCACATTATACTATGAAGAAAAACTGTATATTGGTTATACCACAAACAAGGCGGTGGACCATTTTTCCACAGGTGCTGACTCTGTCTGTGGAAAGAAGGCAAGAATATGAAAGTCCTGACAAAACATAGAAATGTATGAAAAGTGCAGCGTTCCAATGCAAATGCTCACACACGCACACACACACACACACAAAGATACTTGCAGATTTATGCATATCGACACAAGATGAGATAAAAAGCCATGGTAAAACAAAAGCCTTAAGTTAAAACAATAGACCAAGACTTTTAGTAAGCAATTAAATACCTAAATGTAAGTACTTATAACCATCTATGGACATTTGAAAATACATTTTGGTTCCGCCATGAATACTCACAGCGAGTGCCGTGCTGAGTGGAATGTTGAGCATCTTTACAGAGACTGGTGGAGCTCAACAATAGCCACATATGGTATGTATTGGTAAGTGCTTCTTGAAAAATGTGCCTCCTCATTTATCGCTGGTTAACAGGTTACACGCCTGTTTCATTAGAGAAAGTCAAACATTTGAAGATTGAGATCGTTGAGCTCACGACTCCGTTTTGCACGAGGGCGTTGATGAACATCTCCGAATGCTTCCCTATGAAGGAGATTTTACGTCCCATTTTTGAAGCTGCGTTAAGCGATATGTACGGAAGAAGCGAAGGATTGCCTGTCGCCCCAAGAATCTTCTCCCCAATCTATCACTATTTATGCTTTTGGGCTGAGTGGTTTCTTTTGCACGGTCCATCAGAGCTTAACTGGCTATTCTCCACCTACTATCGAACTGTGGCGAGCGGCTCAGAACTCCATGCTACAGATGCTTTGTTCAGGTCAAACCGGCGGCGAGTGGCTGGTGAGGAGCGTCTAACATCTTATATACCAAAGTGCGTAATGCAAGTGTTACAGTATGTGGGATATGCCGAGGTAAAGTGATAACTGATGAAAGAAGATGATCATTCAAATGAAGCCCGCCGAGGTTGAGAAATAATTGATTGATTGCTCACTTTGTAAGTTATATTTTGTATGTATGCTCTTTCCCATATCTCCTTCTCTCTCTCTCTCTCTACAATCTTTCTCTTCGCTGCTCCTTTGTTTTAAAACTGGGCTGGAGTTGGGCTCGGCATTAAGTTTTTATTGTATCCCTGGAAGACTTCAGTGTTTAGGCGGCCTCAGATCAAACTTTCCCATTTACTGTATGAGTTCAATATCAGATGAATAGTAGGAAGAAGGAAACGGTCAGTCACGACTGGTGCTTTAAATGTTTTAAAAATGTTTAATCCTCAGACAATGTCTTACACATTAGAGTTGACACAAAGACGAAAACACAGCATCCAAGCAACATCAGTAGTATTGTGCTACTTTGGCTGATTCATACAACCTCCAAAAGGCAAGAGTGAATGTAGCCAGAGCCCCTTGTATGTGTGAGTAACCCATGTCCATTCTCCCATCTTCAGATCCTTACTCCTCAACAGCAGAACTTGTTGAATTATTCTATTGAAGCACTCAATCTAAATGGTATTGTAAAATATACAAGTTATGTACATTTTACAATTTACATTTTAAAACATATTATGTCTGTATATATAATTGTTTCCTGTTTTTCTGTTTCGACATGTCTCTTCCAATGTGCAAATAATCAAAATCTGAGTTAAAGTCTGCTATATATGTTTTCAGACATGATCACACGAGAACATGCAAGTCCACTTCGGCTTCTTCCAATTCGAATATATCTGCCAAAAAAGAAGGGAAATCATAAGGAGAAGTCAGAACTTCACACGAGGTGTTGCCGCTCATTTTAGCATTTGATAGATTCATTGATTCATTGATAGATTTTTTCCCTCATTGCACAGCTTTTGAGAATCTTACCTGTATTCAGACATGAGTAGACTAAGGTCAGGTATTTGTAAGTGCCGGGGCAGGGGTCGCCGAACTCAAGGTCACCCACCTTGATCGAGCAGTACATCTTATTCTGGCATCTGAGGACACAAGATCACACACGACACAAAGTCATCTTCAAACAAATCAGAGATAAACGCAGGCAATAAAACATTTACGCAGTGTGAAAGTGTCAGTGAAAGTTAACCCATCCTCAAACTGAGTTCAACTTGTGCCAGGGAAATAGGGGGAAGCACCTTGCAGTCACGTGGGGGACGGCACTCATGCAGTTGGTGTCTGTGACCTCAGTTGCATTTCTTCTCAGTGAGCATGTGGCTCCGTTCCCACGCCCATAATTAGCGTAGTGGATGTGGATGATGCCGTCGTCTGAAAAATGTTGTAAAACCGAGATGACAGGATAATTAAGTGAAGTTCCCCTTTGAGGTGCAGGGGACAAAGTGGGAAAAATGGAAACCCACCACAGTAGAGGTGTTCCTCGGAGCCCTGACACACCTCAATTTGCCCTAGAAATGAAGCAAATCTCATATTAGACCAGAGCACTTTGTTTTTCAGCTCTGTTTCATTATAAGTTGAACGTGCACAGATCACATGACTCACTTGGCACGACGCAGACGTAAGTGGTGTTCAGATATTTGTGGGTGCCGGGGCAGGGGTCGGTGGTATTAGCGTCTGGTGCACCCACTTCACACCATCCATTGTCATTACACCTGGGGGACACAGCCAGAGCAGGATTCTCGTCCAATGAAACCAAAATATAACACACCCCCCCGCCGATAAATTCAGTTATGTGACCATTACGAAGACACAACAACACTACAACAATACAAAAACATGACATTTTGAAATAATATCACTTCAACCAGCAAGTAAAATACATCGCAAAATTAAGACAGACAAATTAAGACATTTCAAACATTGTACGTTTTTGAGACGAAGGTGGCGTTACTGGAGCAAAACGTGTTGTTCAGTTTGTCTGCTGTGATTCCTTGACTACAGGTCAGAGCGTCGGTGCGGCCATAAGATGATGACAGCACTCTGATTATTCCCCATTCTGTCGGAGGGGGAGAGAAAGGGATGAACAAGGGAGAGGGAGGGAAAAAAATGGGGGGAAACAGCGGAAATGTAAATTGATATGGAGCAAGAGAAAATATTTCCGGACGTGTCATTATTCCTTTCTCGCGGTCAATTCAATCGGACTCAAGTCTCGGGATAAAATATATATTTTGGATGATACATTCATATTTTGTACCACAAGAAAGGCGCTGGAGACTGTTGTCACAGGTGATGACTCTCTCTGTGGAAAAAAAGACAAAGGGCAGATATGAAAGTCCTGACAAAACGTAGAAATGGGTGAGAAGTGCAGCGTTGTAATTCAAATGCACACACACACACACACACACACACACACACACACACACACACACACACACACACACACACACACACACACACACACACACACACACACACACACACACATATTTACCTGCATTTCCAAGCATACAGCAGACTGCTGCAAGCACTATAACAGAAATATTGGCAATAGTAAATATTACAAAATGAACCTCTATAAAAAAATAAAAATGATAAATTAAAGCTGTTAGTAAAGAAAGACACCAAATAAGGATCCTGATTCACATTTAAATGTTTTTACTTCTGCCACATCCCCTTTAAAAGCACAAATTATACTATATCTGCCAGGATATAGTAATATTGAGAACACATTGAGAAATAAGAATAGGCTACTTTTAATCGATGAATGGAATCATTAAATAAGGATAACAGAAAAAAAATTGGATTTAAATGAACAAACACAAAAACTGAGCAATGAACAAAAGCTTAACAACTCTCTGTCACACCATACTGTAGTCTGTATCATCTTCGGTAAGAATTAAGCAAGAGAAAGGTAGATAGTTGAGTTTCATCCAGTAAGACTGTTTTCCTGCTCAAAAGTAAGGGTGCATGGCTGCTTTTGAAAATTAAAGCCACAATATGTGGAGTGCCTCCGGTGGCTGTTTCCACAACATCGTTCGACCCTGCCCACACCAACCCAAAAAATCAAAACCAGCTCTACGCGCTCCGGAGTCTCCGCTGGGGGGAGGCATCTGCCTGAGTGTCTAAAGATATTTGAGTCTTTGGCATGCTTTTGTGCGTCGCATGCATTCAATGAAACCCATATAGGTCTCTCAACACCAATGTGCAAGGCTGTTCCGTGTCGTAAGTTAAAACAACAGACCGAGAAAGAGCAGCAAAATACCCGAAACCTAACAACTTAGAACCTTCTCTGGACATCTGAAAATAAGTTTCCGTTCCGCCATGAATACTCACAGAGTGTCACGCTGAGTCTAAAGCTGAGCATCTTTCCGGGAAGGCTTATCGGAGCTGAACTGCGAGACTGATGGTTTTTCACCATGAGGCAGAGTCGTATTTATTGAAGAGCGCTCCTTCGAAGATTTGCCCCTTTACCAGTCATAACTGGTTACACAGGTTTTCTCCGAGAAAGTCAAACATTTGGAGATGGCGATCATCAAGTTCGTCAAGCACAAAAAAAAAGAACAAAGATGTTCTTCATCAAACACTCTGAGGTCTCCTGAAACATCCTAGAGCACACAGCTTTAGGGCAAACGCTGCTCCGAGCATTGACCTGATGGTGTTATTCTCTATTACCCGGATCCTCGCTTATCATTTATTAATAATCATGATAATCGCTGATCGGTAAGGCGTCCAAGGACAAAATAGATACAGCTCTGCGCAAAACGTTCCCTTTCCAAGTCCGCGCCAGTTTTAAATACGAGGGGTGCAGCATACACCGGGCCTGGCAACTCTTTTCATCATGCGTACATCACACATGAATTTCTCTCTCACTCTCTTCCCCTCTCGCACACATGCACAAACATAGACTCGCGCCGCAGAGTGGTTGAGCTGCGGGCGATCACACGGGCCGCCGAGACCAGGAAGAGCCTGAGGGACGCGAATCATCCTGCGAGCAGTTCCGGAAAGGTTGCCTGTGATCAAACACTTCGCTGTGCAAATCCAAACCAACCATTATTCACAACTTTAAGATGGAATCGCTGGTACATGACGTGCGTGGCGTGCAGATAACAACGCTCACACCAACACGGACGTAAGCCAATATCACAGGCCTTGCGGGTCCGAAAGGCAAGCGGCGCCAGGAGTCGGTTCTATGGGTGCCGCGGCCACTCGCCACAGCAGAATAAACAAAACATAATTATAATAGTGGGGTTGAGATGACAGTTTTGATGTTAAAAGACAAGAGTTAGGCAGCAACCTAAATTTGTTAACGTGGACTAAAATTTAACCACAATTGATGAACTGATAAAGAAACACACAGGATATGTACAGGATATCTTAGTGAATCACCAGTAATTGTTCGCAAACACATTGGGAATATAAATTATCCTCGACAAACATTTGTACATGGAGAAATGCAAATGTTTACGAATGATTTCTTCATGCGTATTTAATGGGAGAAACCACTCTGTAATACACAGGGCTAACAAAAAGAAAACAAAAAATACCTTTTGCATTCTTGATCAAACATTTGGGGATCCTCTGAAACATCCTCAAGCACGTGTTTAAATATGCTTTTAAATATGTTTATATTTTGTTTTAAGGACTCATATCAGCTTATGATATGTGTTCTTCTTACATACAGTACGCTGCAGGTGCTTTTCTTTGCATTTTTGAAAAGCCAAAGTGACTTCTCAGAGGACAGTATAGGTTTTTTTAGTTTTTTTTTTTACTTTTTGGCGTACATGTCGTAATTGTGGAACAGCCTGTCTGAGCAGGAGAACGTTGATTTCTGTCAAAACCAACGGCACCAAAGTGTTATGTTTCAATCGACTTTATTGGTTGTAAATATAGCTAAAAGCTTTTCTTTCAATGCGTTTACCCTTCTCCATGTATATCCGCTCGATTACACATAAGCACATGCTAGACGCCGTTTAAGATGCAGTCTAAGATTTGGCTTAAAACCTATTTATTAATGTTGGTTAACATCGGCTGCTCCATCCGGCTGTATACACCAATCAGCCACAACACTAAAACCACCACTAATAACCACTAATATTGTGTAGCTCCCCCGCGTGCTGCCAAAACAGCTCTGACCCGTCAAAGCACGGAGTCCACAAGACCTCCGATGGTGTGAGGTGATATCTGGCACCAAGATGTTAGCAGCAGATCATTTAAGTCCTGTAACTTGTGAGGTGGGGCCCCCATGGATCAGGCTTGTTGTTCCAGCACATCCCACAGATGCTGAAAAGGATCGGACCCTAATCCCGACCGTCCACATGAGGTAGAAGAAAAGGTGATTCATCAAACCGGGCCACCTTCTTCCATTGCTCCATGGTCCAGTTCTGATGCTCATGTGCCCATTGTATGCGCTTTTGCGCTACGCAGCCCCATACGCAGCAAGCTGTGATGCACTGTGTGTTGTGACACCTTTCGATCATAGCAGCATTAACTTTTTCACCAATTTGTGCTGCAGTAGCTCTTCTGAGGGATCGGACCAGACGGGCTGGACTTCACTCCCCACCTGCATCAGTGAGTGCATGGGCGCCCATGACCCTGTCGCTGGTTCACCGGTTGTCCTTCCTTGGACCACTTTTGGTAGGTACTAACCACTGCATACCGGGAACACCCCACAAGACCTGTCGTTTTGGAGATGCTCGGACCCAGAGAAAATACACTCACAGAAAATACAACCAGGTTATTTAAGTGTATAAAAAGGGGTCTGGGTTCTCAAACTCACTTTGGTTTCCTGTGTCTTTTTCAGTCTTCAGATTAATGACAGTACACAAAATAAACACAGAGGAGTAGCACTGAAAGGTGTGTGTGTGTGTGTGTGTGTGTGTGTGTTGTGTGTGTGTGTGCGTGTGCGTGTGCGAGGGTGCCTCCGCGTGTGTCTGTGTGTTTGTTTTATTATACCTGTGAGGACCAAATTGACAATTTTTTGCTTCAGAAGTGCAACAGGAACATGGCTCCTCACTTACCAGGTGTATTTACTCAGACCTCACTTTAATACTGGCACAAGAATGTGTGTGTGTGTACGTGTGTGTGTGTGTGTGTGTGTGTGTGTGTGTGTGTGTGTGTGTGTGTGTGTGTGTGTGTGTGTGTGTGTGTGTGTGTGTGTGTGTGTGTGTGTGTGTGTGATCTCAAATGACTTCACCAAATACCCTGAACTGTTGTGATGTTCCGCAAGATGCATTGACAATCTCTCCGTGTTGACAAGTGTATCGATTTTCTACTTTCACGCCTCAGGAAGTGTCTTAAAAATCTCCACTGTCCAACAATAGGCTTTGGCTTTGACAACTACCTGATAACACAATGTATTGGTACACAATGTACTGTATTTCTCTTCTGCTCACTGCCTGTTTCTGTGTGTATGTACAGTGTGTATGAATGGCACTGAAGTGGTTTTAAGTTCAAGGGACTACACTGAGAGTTTTCCATCAACAGTTTTTATTTTATTTACTTCAATCTGAATAAAGATCTCACTCTGAAACAGTAGTTCAATGAGATTTCCATGCAACTTTTGTTCATTAGCAAAAAGCTTTTTCCATAGTTGTGCCCATGTACTGTATGTATATAAAATATATACTCAAAGTATACATAATTTGTAGATGCTTAAATATTCTGTTTTCTATTTCGATAAGTGATCAATATTTAGGCTGGTGAGAGCCAGACCTTGCACATAAAGCGGGAGCCGATGCAGCCATATCATCAGTTTTAGCAGAAATACACAAACAAAAGCGGATGGTGCAATTCTATCAGAGGAAAATATGTTTTTCGCTGTTCTTCCCACTGGATTCGGAAAGAGCTTGATTTATCAGCTTGCCCCATTGGCGACGAAGAAGATGTTGCCGAACAAGAACCCTATTTTCGGCATACGAATATTCGGCGGATATTCAGCGGATATACCGAGATCATCTCTGACGTAGATCGTGTTCATGGCAAACAGGCTGCTCCATTTAATATATGAGAGGATCTGCAAAGACAAAGGGAGAGATGTTTTAGAAGATGATGTCATTGCGGATCTACCCTTTCCTCACATGACCAGGGGTATCATCTGGAAAGCTCCATCTCCCAAAATCATTGCTGTTGTTTTTTTTTACCCAGGTACGATTCATATGTAAATGTTAATGACTCCCCCCCACCACCCCTTTCATAGCACATTCCAGGAGAGACTCACATTCACAAACGTAAGCCACCTCCAGGTACTTGTAAATGCCTCTACACGGGTCCCCGAAAACCGAATTTAACGCATCAATGGAACAGCTATTTTGTCCATTGCACCTGTGGAGACAAAAAAAAAAGGGGTTAGCCAGGATGAATGGAGCTGTAATACATAGTACAATGGGGCATCTGCTGTCACAACATTGTACTATTGCACTATTGCATTACTGTCTATTGCAATGCTTTATATTTGGGCTTAGTGTGAGTTGAGTGCCAATGCCCTAAAAATAAGTTTTCCTTCAATAAGATATTTGAGGAAATTACAAACCAACTCATCTCCTGCCTACAAAATAGCCAAATATAACCGGGACATTTTTTAAGTGGGAAGCAACTTCATGTGGAGATGTGGAGACACACCTTGCAGCAACTTTGTTTGTGGGCTGTGAGCAGTAGATATTTGTGATCTGATTGTTGGGACGTCTGTATATACATGTGGTTGTGTCACGACGCCCGTAGTCGGCACCATAGACGGAGATAACCTGTCCCGGAGCTGAAAACAGAGAAATGGCTTAAAAATCGTGGAAGAAATGGGGTTTTCTTGTAAGGACCCCATTAAGATGCAAAGTCACAAAAGAGAGGTTTCGGTTTCTTGCGCTGGTGTGGGCTGTCTGACATGCATAACGCACATTAGCGATAAAATGGAAACGTACCGCAGTGGAGCTGTGCCGAAGAACCCTCACACGCCAAAACTCGAACTGGAAAGGAACCAAATCTCACGTTAGACCCCACAGTTTGTGTTCAGCGTTGTGTGATCATGAGTTGAAGGTGTGCGCGTCACACGACTGACTTGCTGGGAGGCAGGTGTACGTGGTGTTCACATATTTGACGATGCCGCGGCAAGGGTCGCTGGTATGGAGGACACTTGTACTGAATTCACACACCTTCTTGCCATTGCACCTGCAGTTGGTGCACATTGAGATCAAAAGAGGATGATTTCAGATTTGTGGTTCTCTCGGGCAGGGGTTCTCAAACTTTTTGCAACCAAGGATCCTCTATATGGAAGTGAATAAACCGAGGACCACGCACGTGCATTTCAAAATACAGAATATAAAAAGAATGTACTGAATTTAATTAAATTATAAAATTGGTTGTTAATATAATTTCAAACATAAATCAAGAGAAGTGTACTACAATATAGAGACAGGCGCACGCTTGGTTGCAAGGAGGCATACATGGCGGATTTTATTTGTTTAAAAGGCCATAATTAGATATGTACGTATTGCATGAAAATATTAGCTTTCTGTCAAAGGGCACAAAAAAAAAGAAAAGGAAAACATAAAACTTTTCACGGAACCCTTGGCTAAATTTTCGCGGACCCCGCTTTGAGAATCACAGCTCTATGGGAAGTCTGACATTGACCACCTAACAGTATAAAAGGTCCTGAAAACATGGGGGAGAATGAGGTCGGAGGTAAATCACTGTAACCGGCAGAGGAAAGTTGGCCGCCGAGGAAATATGCAGCATCGAGGAAGAAGTTATATTTTTTTGCTGCGTTCGCCCACCTGTTTGACAGGGCTGGAAAAGAGCCCGGCAGGGAGCAGGACACGCTGTTCACTCCTGATGCAGATTGTCCTTGACTGCAGGTCTCCCTGTTGGTACGTCCGTAGGATGCCGCCTGCACACGGATCACTCCGTGATCTGTGGAGGAGAAGAGAGAGAGAAAATGGAGTTGCTGAAGTGTACCCGATGCAATGCAACCTCTCTTCCTTCATTTTGAATGGAAGCGCAAGGACGGCAGGCCCAAAGTTCAGGAAACGATCGTCCATACCGCAAGTCAGTAGTTGGACGTTGCCCTCGCAAGTGATTATTTTCTCTGTGGAACGAGCACAATGAAAGGAAATGGATGAAACACACTCTTCTCAAACTTTTTCATGACGTGACCAATTTTTGGCCCAGGACACACCAAATATTTTGAGCAGCAACATAAGCAATAAATTCTCAATACCATGTAAAAAAAAAGGTTTAGTTTTTTTATTAACCACTGTTCTAACACACACAAACACACACACACACACACACACACACACACACACACACACACACACACACACACACACACACACGCACACACACATTCACTCACACTTATTTACACACAAATATTTACCTGCACTTGTGAGAAGACAAGAAGCTGCTGCCAGAACTAATACAAAAGAGAAATATATATATCAAGATTCAAGATTCAAGAGGTTTATTTGTCACATACACATACATACTTTCATACATACATGCAATGAAATGCCAATGCAAGGCACCCGGTGATTACGCACAATATGTTGAATGAGATGCGAAACAATTCAGAAAAAGAGAAAATCGGTCAAAATTTGAGATGTCAACAAAATATTTCACCTTAATAGTATTTCCTAAAGTACATTTAGAGAATATGTTGTTATTTCATTTATCTATACTCACGCAGTGTCGTGCCAAGTCTGATGTGGAGCATGATTCCAGAGATGCTGGTGGCAGCTGCACATTAATGTGAATGGTTCTTAGAGATGGACAAGGCATTTATTTCAGTTGTGTAACTTCCTTGAAGGAAAACAGAAAATACTTGCTTGTAACTGGCTCGTACCAGTTGGCTTTCAGGAAACTGGATTGCCGAGAAATTTCACAATAAGGAGGAAGCTGAAATATGTTGAGAAACCTTTCCATTTTCAAGACCTACAAGATAATAGATCAATAGAAGCAGTAAAAAATTTATTGGTGATGCAGCCTTTGTTAAATATGCCCCGAAACTATGGAATACACTACCCACAAATATCAGAGAAGAAACACATTGGATATATTCAAAACGCAGCATAAAACATATCTCTTTACCAAAGCATTTCACTAACTACCCCATCCTTGCACTATGATCTGACACTCCGATGTGCACTTTTAATACTTTTAATACTACTAAACTTTACATTTATTTTCTTAATCATTATTCTTTCTCCCCTGACTCCTCCTGTATGTTGTGTAATGAAAATCATGGTACATGAAGTAACCTATCAAAGCACTAGGCTCTGATATGATGCAAATTAATATGTTTGTGTATGTATGAAACCAGATCATGATAACCAAAAGTAACCTATTAGAACACTAGGATCTAATACGATATATTAGTATGTTCATGTCTGTTGTGCAACTAGATTATGATAACTCAAAGTAACCTATCAGAACACCAGGATTGGATACGATGTTGATTATTGCTCTTATTGTTTTTATACTTTTTATATTTCTAACTGTCTTCCATAATAACTGCACTTGCCACTTGCCTATTGTTTTTAAACTACTGATGTGAAGCACTTTGCGCTGCAATCCTTGTATGAAATGTGCTATACAAATAAAGTTTTATTATTATTATTATTATTATTATAATACAATATATCATTTGTTCTTTGTTTCTTTGGTGGTTCTTTTTATTATTTTTTTATTATTTTTATTTTTATTTATTTATTTGTTTCTTTGTTTATGGCGATTTAAATCACAAGAAAGAGAAACTAAAACACCACATATATGTTCCTTTTTCAACATTTAAGCTTATCAAATGGCACCTTTTTTTTGTTAAAGAGGAAGTTTACTTAAAAATGTTATACTGCAGATAATACATTTCTCAATTAGATGGGCATGTAGATAGACGCCTCTTTTGCGCAATTTCTTGAATGTTGTCAACGAATACATTTGTGCATTTGGGAAATAATCTTAAATACTTTTTGTTCGTCGATCACTCGAAACAACCTGAGGCACCCAGCGTTCAACATTTAGAGGCGTCAGGAGTTACATTCCACAACAAACACATGACAGTTGCTGAATCCATTTCCCAGGTTTCAAGTTTCAAGAGGTTAATCGTCACATACACATACACAGTACATATACATATACATTTTTGTGGCATATTATGGCTAAAAAGTACAAAGTACAAAGAGTTCACAAAAAAAAAATCCACACCGTTATAAAAACACAACTTTGAGATGAACCTGATGATATTTAAATATTTAAGATGATATCAAATTACTGCATTATTTACACATCTTTTACAATCTCACACACACACATACACATACACATACACACACACACACACACACACACACACACACACACACACACACACACACACACACACACACACACACACACACACACACACACACACACACACACACACACACACACACACTTTTGAAACAGTAAAAGGAAAGGGTGAGGGTTATTATTTGTGCAGATCTTTGGACTCGACATCTGTGGCAGAAACAAGCAAATACAGCGGGCTTGCAAGGAGGGCGGAGGCGCTCTAGCTGCAGATAAACGCACAGGCCAGGAGGAGGAAGAGGAGGAGGAGGGGGAAGGAGACGCTCTGCTGCCGAGGCGACCCGGAGGTTAGACAGACTTCCACCGAGTAGTGGTCGCTGACATCCAGGGCCTGAGCAGGTCGGAAGACAGAAGACAAGAAACGTTTTTTTTTTAAATTGTTATTGTTATATTCACGTTGTTATTCAAATGCTTTTTTTTCTTTTGGTTCACGTAAGCTTGGAAATTATAATAAGCTATTCTGTTGGTATAATGATTGTTCTTGATAAAAAAACTGACACACACACACACACACACACACACACACACACACACACACACACACACACACACACACACACACACACACACACACACACACACACACACACACACACACTGTTGCCAATTACCTGCTCCTCTGTGAGTCGGTATTCTTTTGGGAAGTTAAAAGGTTTGGCTGAAAGAGGTTCAATGGCTCTGGTGAATGCTTCCCCATGGACAACGATCCTGTCAAAACAAATATTAGAAAAAAAGAACAATGAAAACCCACAGCCAAGGGGATCAATGAAGTGCAACATTATGTTATTCGTTCAAAACCGATGACATCTTTATTACTAGTCACTCAGTCCGCGGGCCTGCGGCTGAGACCTGTGGAATGCCACCCACGGGTACAAAGCTCCGCTCAGCGACAGCTACGCTTCAGAGTGAACTTTGCACCCGTGCTTAAAAAAAAAAAGATTCATTTGAAAGGTGTTTGCGCACCTGTCGTAGGCACAGCTGGTGGACTCCCGCACGGTGGTGTCCACCTTCTCGGGGATCAGCCACACAAATCTGTGGTCATTAATGAGCCGAACGTTCTTCCGGTGTTTCTTGGGCAGGTAGCCGCAGTCCGCGTTGAAGTCCCCCAGGAACATCACATTCTGCACATCGACGTACACAAACACAACAATCACGATAATCAACAATGCGCAAGATGTACACACCCAAAACTGCGAGAAAGATTGGTCAACCCTGAAGACACGGTGGCAAAATGTCCTTATATGGCCGTGTATGCACGGCGGCATACGTATGTTCCACCTACGGCTATTAATGTGCGAAACCACGCTCACACTCAACCCGCACACAAAATAACATGGCCACCCTGTCGCTTTCACTTCATACCTCGGTCTTCCACATCCCCCTGACGGCTACAAAGACGTCGTAGAGGGAGTCGATCTCTTTGGTGGCGTTGGCTGGGCTGGTGTGTTGTGGGATCAGCACAAACTCCTTTATGGCTGAAATGGGTCGGAGGAGAGAAATAAAGAGAGTGCATGAAGGTGGGGATGGCGACAGGGAGAGAGAGAGAGAGAGAGAGAGAGAGAGAAAGGGAGATATTCCAATATTCCACAAATGAAATTCTCACAGACACAAAGAGTTCATCAATCACACTGTATAACAGGGAGTGTGTGTGTGTGTGTGTGTGTGTGTATGTCTGTGTGTGTGTGTGTGTGTGTGTATGTGTGTGTGTGTGTGTGTTTGTTTTCCTATACTTGTGAGGACCGGTCTCCGAATGATTTTTTTGGTTTCGAAATGCACCAACAACAATCCATCTTTTCTGTACATGAGGAGAAAGCTGAAGGGCGACTCAGAGAAATACCCAATCCCAAGCCCAAAACACCAACTGGATTCAAAATCCACCCTCGATGTTTTTTTCAAGACAACAGAACACTCAACGTCAACCTCAGTGGCCTGGAAACAAACTAAAAGACGAGTATGATATAGTGTTCCAACACCAGTGGCTGGGGGCCCCGGAGGGCCCGCGCCGGTCTTCTTCAGGAATAAACCCATGCTAGAATGTACATGTGGAATAGTTCTGCTTTCTTCAAAAATCGATAGGCCAGTTTGAATCGACCTTGGTTCACAGCAATTTGAGCACTCTACTATCGGTCAGTGTGGGCTACAAATGATTCAATAATGACCCGTGATTGACATTCATTTCCAACGGTTGCTAGGGGCGATCCTGCGTTGGTAGCCCACCTGTCTTGGGAGCTTTGACGCGTATGACGAAAGGCTCCCTGGAGAAAGCGTCGATGTCCCCAGGAAGAGTGTCTGGATACTGATACTGGCCCGTCACCTGCACCGTCTCAGTTCTGTACACACACGCACGCACGCACACACACACACACACACACACACACACACACACACACACACACACACACACACAATAAAGACAATGCACCTTTGTCTTCACCACGTGTACGGAGCATACCCAACACTACGTGACGTGTACAATGGAATGTTAGAGCAGTGAAGTGATCCACCGGGATTCTTATATCTGCATATGTATATTGTATATATATTGACAGAATATATGTGTAATACAAGGTTCTAGTCTCAAAAATATCTGGGAACAAAACGCAAATGCACTTAATAACACACATGTTCACCCACGCACACTCTCTCACCTGTACACAAACACGTACTGCTCCTGGTAGGCGGGAGATCGGCCCAGTCTCTTACTGGCCACAAAATCATACATATAATTGTCGTCGTAGCTGGTTAAAGCAGCGGAACACAGAGGATACGGAAGAGAAAGGAGAAGAAAAACGCTGGAATTATGATGGAAAGTAGCTCTTAAACATTATATTCAGATGATGATGATGTGTGTGTGTGTCGCCCCGTTAAACTATGCTTGGTTTGTGTGGCCATGCTTCATCTGCAGGCATGCAGGCGTGCTGTGTGTGTGTGTGTATATCTTTCAATCTGTGTACAGCCTTCCTTGTGTGTGTGTGTGTGTGTGTGTGTGTGTGTGTGTGTGTGTGTGTGTGATCCAATCATTCATCACCTGTTCAAGAGGTTCATCAACTGCGGCAACGCTTTCATTTTGTTGTCTCTCACTTCCTGAAGCAAAGTTATGTCACAGCGGGAGATGATCTACACACGCACACGCACACGCACACGCACACACACACACACACACACACACACACACACACACACACACAGACACACACAATTAAAATAAACATTTTCACTTGACATTCCTGACGCTTATGACATTATTGAGGATAATATTAATTTTTAGGACATAGAAAGAGTTTCGAGTTTCGACCTGCGTCGCCGTCTCACCCTGACGAGTGTGTGCATGACTTTGGGTTTGTTCGCTTTGCTCTCTCCGAAGCCTTGCAGGTTGAAGGCGCAGATCCTGAAATCAGAAGCTCCCCAAACGCCAAATGCCCCCAGGAGGAGGAGGAGGAGGAGGACAAGCATCGAGAAGCAGGAGGACCCCATGGTGCTGGCTTAAGCAACGCACACACACACACACACACACACACACACACACACACACACACACACACACACACACACACACACACACACACATAGATAAACCACTCAGATGTGACTCGGCTTTCTGAGCACAGTGACTTCCTTAATATTCAGTGTCTCGTGGGAACAAGTCCAAGCATGAACAACTGTCATGACAGATTACGCCGATTTCACAACAATGTAGACGAGTCGCCCGGGTCTTTTCTCACGGTGCAAATGGGGAAACACTTCTTTCAAATGCTCATTACCTTATAGAGAGAGAGAAAGAGGCTGGGTTTATCTGACCTGATCAGGAGGCAGGGGAGTGCAGCTGCAGCTTTAAATTTAACCTTTCAACCCAAACAGATAGCTGAGGTAGTCAGCAGAAAGTGGTGGACTTGAATCGAAAATTATGCTTTTTTTCCTGCCAGTACCCGCTCTCTACCTGAACGACACCACAGTGTTCCATAGGCAAAACTTTCTGGAAATATCCACCCTTCACTCATAACGTGGACTTTGCTGTCACTTCTGCAGAGAAATATACCCATAAAACTTTACTCAATAAGTGAGAACAGTTTTCAAGTGGTGAGCCCGTGGTTTACAACTCATACAATCATTTCCATACACCGAATACAGAACATTACAGTCGCTTCCGATGTTTCTTTGCACGGGCACATTCCTCGTACAGTGTCACGCTTTTCTACTCTGTCATAAACAAACCCACAGATCTATGTACTCTTGCAAACTTCTCGAGGTTACACAACCCGGGAAAGGCACTGCCTCCGCTTGTCTGAATAAGGTCGTCTCAAACTATGAATACGCTGTGAGACTTAAGACTCCTGTCAACTCACCTCCTCCCTGCTCGGCTTGTTTTTACAGGGTTATTTCCTACTTCCTCCTCCGGGCCGTGAAACTCGAACCCTTCCTGTCCCTGTGGTTCAAGATGGGAGGAGCCCATCACACACACACACACACACCCACACACACCCACACACACAAATAACTCCCGTTATTATGGGGAGTGTTGAACCCGCAGCAGTCTGTCCTCTATTAGCCAACATCATCGCCCATATAGACATTGTGCTGCAACTGCTGATGAAAATAAGTCCCTTGTTTGTACTTTTATGTTCATCTGATGGACTTAAAAGTTTCAAAATATCATCTCTCAAAATGACTGCAACACACCACAGTGGGTACCCTAAAGGACTGCAAGGCGTCGCTGCAAAATACCACACAGTGCCACTCTGTGATATACTGAAACTTGCAAGAAAAGAAGTTTCAGACTCATGTCACAAAGACCCACGAAGTATTATCCACAAAGTACTACCGCTTGTCTCATACGACAAAGTACTGCAATGTACGTCGCAAAATGTCTCTGAAATGTACCACAAAAATCTACAAATGGCCTAAATCATTCACCACACCATTGGGTGACAGAAGAACCACAGGGGGCCTCAGAGGCTGCCCTGTTTTGCTGTTATCACTATAGTACACATAGTACACATAGTACACATAGTACACAGATATGAATGTCGAAAGAATGCACAGGGGACATTACGAATGATTCTGTTTTAAAAAAAAAATGGAAATGAACAGCCTCTGCTCAGCCCGTTCCTTTCTTGGGCAGGCTGCACGTCTGGGAGGTCAAGGAGATACTACTCTTCACAAGATACTACAAAGATGTTTTTTTTTTGTTTATTTTTGCGTTATAAGCCTTTATATCATTGTCAGCGTGAGTGATTGTGAGTGTGTGCTTGTGTGAATGCGTATGCACAGCTCCACAAAATAACAGTTGGGCTGATCTCACGATATTAAGCTTTGTAGTGCCTGGTGGGCGGGTCACACTTTCATCAAAACACACCAACCTTTTCGTTTTATTTATTCATTCATTTGTTTCATAGGAAAGGAATATAATTTCCCCGCAATAAGCCAGTTCAGATATTTTTATTTGACCGATTTCCGATGAAAACTGTCAGAACAACTGCAAGACAACTTTTCTTGTTGTTATAGGGTTACGGGTATAGTACTAACGCCATGGCAACACCACTTCAGTGTCCGTTGTGCATTTCAGTCTGTCTACATCCTTGTCTCAAATCCAGCTCATGTCACATTAACACTCCCTGACAGGAAGCCCTTCAGGCAACGGCGTACACAATATGGAGGTGGATGACCTTGTGTCACTTTACCCAGCTAACTACTTCCGCACCATGGGGTGTACATGGAGAGGATGTTCCCGGGTCATCATCAGTCGTCGTTCCCGCATGTTTTCTCTTCCCTTCGCCAAGCAGCATTGGCTTGGCCGGTCCAAAATGAAATTTTAGGAGGCATTTTCTGTGTCCCCCGAAACTTCACCAAAACTCTCCTCTGCCTCGGAGGCATAGAATATGTGGAATGATGATATAACGTCACCTTACGCAGCTAACTGTCTCTGCATGGGGCGATTTACACAAGTAGTTCACGTGTCCCCTCAGTGTTTCTGGAACACTGAACATTTCCATTAAACATGCCTCGGACAGGTTGATACCAAGCAAATATGAGGCTCCATGGAAGGGACGGAGAGAGAGAGAGTGAAGTCAGTAATGTTGTGAATTGAATACGTGCCTGTCAGTAATTGCAAACCTGTTGACTGTCAGTATGAAAGCACGACTGGTCAGAACTATGGACTATTATCCAGTTGAGTTTTGTGAGGTTTTATTGTGTCATCCTCTGGTGGGACGGCTTCATGCAACGAGAACATCCCTTTAGACGACACATCCATCTGCATTTCTAAGGTAGGCTGTTTTTTTGTTTTTTTGTTTTTTTTTCTTTTTAGAACTTGATTTCAAATGATGCAACTAAGGCCTTGAATAACTAAACACAGTACATTAGATATATCTTACAGTGTCCGAAACCCAAGAGGACTGCCGTGACAGTGGAAACAGGGTTCAGACTGGGGGATGCCGTTGATTTCTATGGGAAATGTGGGTTTGTGAAGCCCTTTGAGACTGTATTGTGATTAAGGGCTATACTGTATAAATAAACATGACTTGACTTGAAACCCTTAGGTGTTCCGTTTCCATATGATTAGCTGTTGTTTATCAAGTGTCTGAACACAGTCATAGACTTGCTCCGAAACGCAGCTTGTCCAGGGAATGTTGTGTGTGGATGAATGATTTGCTTGGTCGTGGTGAGGTCTAGTTTAAAAATACATTGAACCAACATGTAGGCTTCAATATGACTTACAAGTTCAAAACGTGTAAATAAATGATATCAAGCTTTGCAGGTGTCCTCCGGCTTCTCACGAGGGTTCAAAAGTTTAAAAAAAAAAAAGTCAAGAAACCCCTATTTCCACCTTATATCCGATAGGTTTGGGCCAGGATGAATCCAAACATTCTGTCACCTGCTCATTCATCCTCATGGTTCATAGATCAAGGTTTGAGTAGGTCGATTGCTTTGACAATTGTTAAATGAATTCCACACGGGTCAAGTAGTCATTGCTCAGCTGCTGCTGCTCGTCTCTCACCTTCTGAGGACAGCTGCTGGTATGCACCAGACACCATGTGACCGCACAGGGGGAACTCGTCATCCTTGGCCTTCTTTCTGCCCAAGTGGAAGATCCTGATCTTGGGATGGAGGCACATCAGGACAAGCAGGAGGAGAGACAACTGTTGGAAGGATCTGCTTTGTAATAATTTTTCTTTGAATCACAGAGGAAAATCTATTACCACCAAACCACATTAAATCTGTAAAATTAGAGAGAAATAGAAGTGACATCCACCAAAAGGCTGCCAAGAGTTAAACTTGCAATATAGGATATAATGTGTAAAGAACATCCCCCTTCTGCCAGAAAGAAACAAGCACGGGGACACATTACACATTTACACACTGCGTAGAATGAGTTCTCAATCCAGGCTCTTCTCATGCGTGGTGGCCCAAGGTGGAAGGTTGATGTATGGTCTGGTTGTTTTGAGCCTCTCGTGTAAGTCACTTTGGACAAAAACGTCTCATCAACAAATACATTTAAACGTAATGTAATGTAATGTAAACATTATGTCATTTGGCCAGAAGGTGGTTCTATTTAGTGACTAATCTCTGTCCTGGACTGTACAGTATTGGCCTCTACTGAGAGATTTCCAAAATGACTAATCTGTTATGAACACTCTGTATTCAGAACAATTAAACAAACAATACATGTCCAGGATGCATTTTTCAATGGAATATATGAAACATAAATTCGAAAAGCTGCTATATGAAGCAACCAGAAACACAACACAACAAGATGGACTGCAATTAAATGAGAAAAGGCCAAAAGTGTTTGCAATTTTTGCATAATTGTCATGACTTTACTGTAGGATTTTTTTATTATGACTTTTATTATGAATATGAGATTGTGTCGTTGCAGTTTTCCATTGATACCATGTCCCTCGCCCCTTATTTTCAAAACGTCTCTGATACTTGTGCATGACAAACATTGTGACAAAGGATCGGAATCCATAATTACAAGACATTCCACTCTAGCAATTGATTTTCTTACTGAACATGGCACGTCAGACGTTCCGGTCTCTCGTGTCACTGCAATTTTCCATTAATTGCATTGGCTCCCCCACTTCTTTTCAAAAAGCCTCAAGAATCTGACAGCTGGGCGTCGACGTGGTGCAGAGGTCGGCAGGGCGACGCCCGCGGGGAAGAAGCTGAACCTGCCGGTCCGGGAATGGAGAGTCTTGTTAGAAATGGAATTACGTCTTTTAATTGAATCCCTGCTTTTCTTTTAAGCTGTCGTGGAACTATAGATGGTATTATCGCTATTATCGTTTTACGTGTAAAATACAAACTGATGGGAAACAGTTTGTTTCCACGTGCTCTGTAGCTCGGGAGCTTAAAGGGTGGTATTATTTTTCTCGTTGCCATGTCTGTGTGCAGTTGTTTTTGGTGTTGCCGTCTGTGTTGCTACTACCTTCAGACTGTAACACCAGGCGAAAACACGGAAACACAGCGGGATAGCTCTTTCAGGGTGCTATCCAACAGGTCGAAATCGGTCAATTTGGTCTTTTCCCTGAATGCAGAACAGGACTTATATCCGATTGAATGGAAATACTTAATGGAAATACAGTAAAATATCCAATATTTCGTAATCGCTGGTATTACATTATATTGTATGTCAAACACAGTGTCACATTTTGAGGCATTTTTGAAATAAGGGGGGATGGCTGTATCAATGTGGGAATACACACAATGAGACCATATAGTTTGACATAAGTCATAATAAAACAATTGCTTGAGTAAAATGTCTGATACTTAGTTATATTGTTTGTCGTGCACAAGTGTCAGATTGTTGAGACATTCTGAAAATAAGGTGGGGGAGTCATAGAAACAACGGAAAAAGCTGCAATGACACAATGAGACCTTACAGTCTGACGTGCGGCGTTCAGAGCTTAATGATAAAAATGTAATATTCATAATAACAAAATCTGGTGAGCGTCTTTAAGGCTCAAATGCATGCGTTGGCTGAACGCAGTCGCTAAACTAATTCAGTTTTTTTTCTGCTGTGGACTTTGGCAGTGTGTGTTTGATAATTGATTAATTTCATTTTAATTCGATCATCTTTGTCATCCATCTACCTCTCTCTCCTCTCTTTCCCACAAGTCTCCCTCTCTCTCTCTCCTCCTCTCTCTCTCTCTCAGCCCAGGGGAGGGAGTGGGAGGCAGAGTTGGTTGTTTTAGTGTCGGTGAGGGTGTTGACATACGTTCACTGATCCTGCCACACGCACGCACACACACACGCACGCACACACACACACACACACACACACACACACACACACACACACACACACGCACGCACGCACGCACGCACGCACGCACGCACGCACGCAGACGTGCACACGCACACAAGGGGAGACGGACACCGCAGAGAACACACCCGCAGAAGAGAGGACAAAGACTCCAAAACAAAGATAAGGTATAGAAACACGATCACACGGAACTAAGGCGGAAATAAGAATAACAGAAGAATAACATGAGAAGAAAGAAAAAAAAAAAAAAAAACAGACATAAGAAAAACAAGCAACTAACCACGAACGACGCAGGGGAAATGGAGGAGAGGATCCTCCCGCCGCTACTACCACAACCTTCCCACCAGAGGGCGCTGTCCGGGACGTGAACTGAGTTGATTTGAACAGCAACTTAATAAATAAATATATATATTCTACTTATACTACTTCTTACTTTTTCTTTGCTGGGCGGCTCTTGTACACAAGAGAATTGAGCTGTAAATCTCCGCTGATTTTATTTTTATTTTTCACTTTCACTTTTTCCACTTTCACCCAGCTCCGCACGAGACGTTCCTCCTCAAACCTGCACCCTCGCCCCAACCTCTCGGCCTTTTAGAAACAGACACACATGCTGTTCCTCTGTCTCTGTCTCTGTCTCTGACTCTGTCTCTGTCTCTGTCTCGCGCCCGAGGTGTGATTGTACCGTTATTGGGCGCGTGTGTCCACTGCCATGTCAACAAAACACTGGAAGCAACAACAACAACTGAGTTCTTGTCCTAGAAGCTGACGCTGATGCTGCAGATGCAGTCGAAAAAAAGGAGAAATGCTTCAAGATGGTTCCTGGTTCTGGCACGGGGGTAACATCTGGGTGTCCCGCGCTGAGCACACTCTGCTATGTGGATGGATGTGGAGATATAATAATAATAATAATAATAATAATAATAATAATAATAATAATAATAATAATAAATAAAATAAATAAACAAAAAAAACAAAGTGTCCAAAAGTCTCCGGCCAAAGCGAGCTCTGTGCAGCAGCCTGCGTCGTCAAAGGTTGCGACCGCGATCGCAATTCCTCTTTTTGTCCTTTTCGATGAAACCTTTTACCATCCGATGAACCAGGGTGGTTCAAACGGTCCGTGAGCTCCAAAAGGGGGTTGTACCTGCAGGACACACCCCGCCGGCCTTTGACGGACCCCAGGGAGCGGGAGAGGGGGCCGCGCAGGTCAAAAGTTCCGTGTCGGAACAGTGAGTTGCCGCCGTTTGGGCGATTCAAATTGAAGACGTGTGCGATCCTCCCGAATGGGCCTGAGGAGCAGGGGTGAGGCGTGAAGCTGCGTGAAGCCTCGCAAAGCTTCATGTCGTCGTAAGCCTCTTCCAGCGCCAACGGCACCAAACCACGGCTTAGGCTCATTTCACGTCGCATCACCGCTCGTGATGTAACGTGCCATTTCTGACCTGTGACATGACTCCTTCTGTTAGGGGGGTGGAATCCCCAGAACCCATCGTTCTTTTCTGCGGGCGCCGATCCGAGGTCGCCTCGGCGTCTTCCCTCCCGTCGGCTTTGGATTGGGATGGAAGTCGTCTTTAGGTTTGCGCCTCATTCCCGACAGCGTTGTACTTACGTGTATCGTCCCTCGCGCCGTAGATACCAAAATGCACAGGTTTTAAACAGGTATTCACATTCTGGACTCCCCCCCCCCCCCCCCCCCCCCCCGTTTGCCTTCGTGGAAACCATGGCAACGTGCCGTAATCGATTCTGAAAGCCAAGGGAGTGGGTTGGTTACGGTTTCACGTGTTCATTTTGGGTGATGACTGCGAAAGACAAAACGGTCAGACTCCACCAAAATGAGGAGAGTGGTCGATGCCGTTTAAAATGTTGAGACGCCGAGGTGCATCACACGCTGCATACGCATCAAGTCGTTTGATTTTGTTTTTTTTCCCCTTTAACAATGAAAGCCACAGAGTTCATAGGATGATGGATGCTTGCTTGATTAATGTTGCTACAGCTGCCAGAGTCTAATAAATCACACTGGTGGCGGACCAGCGAGCCTGCTATAATAACACAATGAAGTTTGAATCTACGTGTAGTGTTGTGTATGAACCTTGATAGCTCACTTTCTGAGCAATCTATCATACGTACTATATATTTATATGTGGCCAGAATAGAATGTTAAATCTGGACGGACATCTCACATGTCACGTGTCATTAATAGTGAAAAGCTCAAAAGTATTTTAGAGTGTAAAGCATCCATGAAAGGAACATTTTAAAATAGTTACATTCCACTTTACTTCATTTATTCAATTTAGAAAACATACCATCAAAAATCTCTTACAGTGAGCACATTGCTACACGGATTTTTTTTTATACTTTTATGTGCTGTTTTTTGTGCAGCCAAATTGACTAAATTGACTAGCTGTGAATTGAACATTCACGATAACAGTTACTCAGAAACAGAGAAGGACAATCTCTGAAATGATATGAGCTCTTGCAGTGATGAAGAGGCACAAGTGAGGGTTTTAAATATGCAATAAAGCCAGACGCAGCCTGTCGAATAAAGATGATAGAAACCACATTTAACTTGTGTATATTCTGAAACATTATTGGGCTCTTTTTCATTGTCCTATAAAATCTACATATTTATGATGCATTGAACAGAGAATAAATGTGTGGGGATGACAGGGATGTTTTTAGTTTTCGGCGCTTCAATGTACCAAATAAAATACGATATAAAGGATATCGATTTTTAGAAATTATTATATTTTTTTTAAAAAGCCACTTAGGAATACAGACGCAATCCAATTGGATTTTAATAATAGAAAATTAGATTAAAAAAAAAAAAAAATTAACCAAATGAACTGAAATTAAAAATCAATAGTCAATCAGCTAAGACAGTGTCAGAGCTGCCCTCTGGCGGTGGATACAGGACATGGCAACAACGGTCAGACCTTGCGTACAAAATGACCATTGAATATGACCATGAATAGTTGATCAGGTGATAAAAAAAGTTGATTTGTCATTTGTGGTGACCGGACATAAATACCAGACCAGATATATATATATATATATATATATATATATATATATATATATATATATATATATATAAAATTGTAAAGAGTCTGTGGTTTAAATACCTTCTGACCACCAGGTGGCAGTAAAGAGCGGGATGTTGGTTCCTATTTAGTCGAGCCGACCTTTGACCTGTAAACAGTCGATCCAAGATGGCGGCCTCCTTCAGGAAAGCCGCACACGATGTGGAGACGCGAAAACGCACCGATGATGTGTTGTTACCTGCCGGAATCGACTTTAATTCGTTGCTTTTGTCTCAGCCGGTGCTGGAGGGACTCTCTGCTTCGGGATTTCAGAAACCATCACCGATCCAGCTCAAGGCGATTCCTCTGGGGCGGTGCGGACTCGGTGCGTCACCGGCTGGTTCTCGGCGTCGTCTGTTGGGGTTGTCGGTCCCAGCAGGTCCTGTTGCTCTGCGGTTCACGATTCTGTAAATCATGTTCTACATTTCCTCTCCCTTCGCTTAGATTTGATCGTCCAAGCGAAGTCTGGCACAGGGAAGACCTGCGTGTTCTCCACTATTGCTCTGGAATCTCTGGTCCTGGAGAACGCCACCGTTCAGGTGAGGTGTTTTATTTAAAGTTCAAATGAGAAACACGTCACTACTATTACTATAATTTTTTTTTTGTGGATGGAAGTAAAATAAAAAGTCAAGGTCAGGGTTCGCACACCTCCTGGAAACCTGACATTTTGAATAATGCAGTTTTACAGTCATGGAATCTGGCCAAATTGCCTGAAATGTCCTGGGAAACCAGAGTTGTCTTGGAAAAGTTGTATTCAGTGTGCACAGTGCAAGAATATTATTTGAAAATGAATATTTATATATTACAACACTTGTTTATACGATTTTAAATTTGCTCCTACGTGTTTTGGCTGATTACTTTTTTTCAGGTTGAAATTGTTACGCTGCAACTTTCTGAGGTCAGAATTTTCAATGTGGGTGTAAGTTGTCCCACCCTAACAGATACAACAAAATTGACAGAGTCAGGGAGATGCCTGTACACCCTTCTCCAGAGAAGTAGCAAATATAATAATAAAAAAGTGAGTTGACAGGGTCTTTAATGTGAGATTATGTGGGTCCTGAGTAATTTCCTGGAACAAGATTTCTTGAAGGGAGTTGGAACCCCGATGTCAGTGTAGTTACTCAACTTCGTCAAACATTAAAAAAATAAATAAATGTTTTACCGTTCATCTACTTCCTTCACTATTTACCTGCAGGTTTTGGTGCTGGCACCCACACGGGAGATCGCCGTGCAGATCCACTCGGTGGTGATGGCCATCGGCAGCGCCATGGAAGGCCTGGAGTGCCACGTCTTCATAGGGGGCAGATCTGTAAGCCAGGACAAGGTCCACCTGAAGAAGTGTCACATTGCAGTGGGCTCCCCAGGTGAGTGGGCGTGGAAAAGGGAGTCATGACGAGATGAGACACTTATGCATTTTATTTTGTTTAAAAAAAAGCAACTCCTAATCTTCACCAGGTCGTATCAAACAGCTGATTGAGTTGGGCATGTTATCTACGGCCAGCATCAGGTTGTTTGTTCTGGATGAGGCGGACAAATTACTGGAGGAGGGCAGTTTCCAGGAACAAATAAAGTGAGATGATCGGTACATGATCATGCATGTTTGTTCAAACACATTGGAAATCCATTTGCAATTACAAGAAACTACACACATCTGCTATTCTTTCTTGTTCTGTTTTTTTTTTTTTTTCTGTACTGTACACACATGCTGAAACTGACCTACCTCCCCTTCTTGCCTCTCCAGTTGGATTTTCTCATCTCTGCCAGTGAACAAACAGATGCTTGCGCTCTCGGCCACCTACCCAGAATCCCTTGCTCAACACCTTGCGCGCTATATGAGGGAGCCCACCTTTGTTCGACTCAATCCGAAAGACCCAGGACTGAAAGGTAAGCGTCCTTTCATTGTGATCTGTAAATGGCCTAGCTTTTACACAGTGGCCCAGGTCAACATGGCTTTAACTAAATCTGATGTCTGTGGGCAGGTTTGAAGCAGTTCTACAAGCTGGTGCAGTCCCATGCTCTGCCTCACAAGGTTTTTGAGGAGAAGGTCCTGCATCTACTAGAGCTGTTCAGCAAAGTGCCTTTCAACCAGGCCCTGGTGTTCTCCAATCTGCACACAAGGTAACGCTCTTGATTAGTTTAATTCCCTCCTCAAGTTTAAGGACCAGAGATGGGGGGGGGGGGGGCAACAACTATTAAACGCAATAATAAAACAATCCTAGAACATTGGTCTCAAATAGTTGAAAATTGAATGATCATAAAAGGGGTAAAGATAGTAAAAGTACATTTTTCATTTCATGGGAGCCTTAATCCTTTTGTGTTTCTGTCTCTTGTGTGCATCCCCACAGGGCTCAACACTTGGCAGACATCTTGTCTTCTAAAGGCCTTCCTGCCGTCTGTATCTCAGGTGAGTTAAAGTTTTGGTACATCAGGTAATTTTCTTTCAAGTAGTTGTTTTTTTAAAATGGTTTGGTTCTTTTTGACGTCTTATGATGTGATGGGTTTGTGGGCTGTTATCTCTGTAGGTGGGTTGAGTCAGGAACAGAGGCTGGAGGCCATGTCCAAGCTGAAGCAGTATCAGTGCAGAGTGCTCATCTCCACGGACTTGGTGAGACGCACACAATTCCTCTATTATCCCCTGATGTATTAAACAATTCATAATAAAATGTGTTGGGTTCCACTCATACCTTTTGAATCATCTGTTTTTCACCCCTATTCCCTAAGACTTCCAGGGGTATCGATGCAGAGAAGGTGAATCTGGTGGTAAACCTGGATGTTCCCCAGGACTGGGAGACCTACATGCATCGCATTGGACGGGCCGGGCGTTTCGGTAAGTATCTCCTGACGTTTTATTACTGTGGCAACATGATCCATCATCCACTTAAATTTGGGCATTCTCTCAGGCCGTCTCCTGATTTGTTATGGATTTGAGACAATGGTTGATCAAGAGGATCCATTATTTGTCTCCCAATTAATCAGCCATATGTAAGAGTAGCTCTTACTGAGCCCTTCAGTGTTGACCAGTCAGTCCCATCAGCCAAGGTCAAAAGACTCTTGACCATCTGTGTTAATTATAATTAGAACTTGTTGCATGTTGTCCTTGAAACTCTGTTTCTAACTTCTCTTGAAATTACTTTGTGTATATACTCTATGTGGGTGTTTGTACACCATCTCAGGTGTGCGTTACGCCCTCGCACACCTACTCCCCCTCTCCTGAATAGCTTCTCATGAGCGGTGTGCTGCTTTTGTGGTTAGGCACTCAAGGGCTGGCGGTGACCTACTGTTGCCATGGTGAGGAGGAGAACAAGATGATGGCCATTGCTCAGAAGTGCAGCCTGAGTTTATGTGCCTTGCCATGTAAGTCCTGTCCCCTCTGTCAAGAGTATTAATCTAAGATTAGCATTGGAACGCCTTTCACGTTAGGTTTCTTTCTTTCAGACTATTTTAATAAATATCTGTTGTATTAATGACGTTCATCCTCTGTCCTCTCAGCCCCCATAGAGCCCGGGTTGATGGAGGAGGCCTGTGACTGGGGGGTCAATGTGGAGGCCTCCATCCCAGAAGACATAACCCACTTGTTTCCAAGGAGAGAGAAAAGGAGGACACAGCTTAAGGCTGAAGCTCCAGTCGCCGCAGCCGCCTCCAGTGACCAGGAATCTAGCTCTGCTCACCTAAAGGGCAGTGGCCCAAGCCAGCCCAGGGATTCTCATCATAAACCCAGGCCAAAGATGACCCGGAAGGAAGCCAATCCCGAAAAGCTGCCTCCGGCCAGAGATCTGCCCCTCCCAGTGCCTGTGGCCCCCCATGCTCCCACTGTGAAGGAGCAGCAAGAGGCCTTGCCGAAGATCAGTCCCCTGAGCTCCTTCAAGCGTCAGCACTCGGGCTTCACGACCTTGGAGGAGGCAGAGCTGGACTTCCACAGTTTCATTACCGAGGGCTTGGGGAGATCTGTGGAGGTAATTCGTCAGTTCAAAGGTCGTGGAGAGGAAGCTGAGGATTCCACGGCTCAGAATGGACATCAGGAGTCACAAATGCTCCATGATTCCGAAGATCACACGCCCGCACGTAGGCCCCCTTCACAGAGCAGCGTCCGCTCCACAATACACATAAAACCTACGGTAAAGACGGAGGCTGCCCGTTCCCCTCAGGGATCAAGCTCTGGTTCCTCGAGTTCCTCCTCTGACATGGAGGAGAGTCAGACGGGTGGAGGCTGTCTGCAGAGCTCGGATCAGAGTAGAGGAGCTGAACATCAGAGTGTGCAACAGCGTAAGACCGGAGCCAAACCAAAAGCGGATCCCGCCAGAACCCAAGCTCCTACATCTCGTCCTCCGGCAGCTCTTCAGCCGACGCCTCGCGCCCCAGAAGCGAGTGTGCTCTCGCAGCTTGACAGCACTGAGCTCACTCCGGGTGCTCAGTGGAGCAGCTGGAAGAGCCAAAGGGCAGCGGCACAGACTGCCGGAGACGAATGGAGAACGAATGGAGTGATGAGACAAGACAGCAGGAAGCCCTCAGATAAGAGAGGGAGGGAGCGAAGGGCGGGAAGGCATGAAGTCATGGTAGCGGACCAGCGAGAAGGGGAGGAAGAAGAAATGGGCGAAGTGGAGGAGGGTGAGCTTTCAAATACAAGCTACTGGAAAGCCTATTACAGAGCTTGGGAGGATTACTACGCCTCCATGTCCCTCGCTCCCCAACATGGCTACCACAGATACTATAGCCAAGCCCACGACTGGATGGCAGCGTATCGCATGAACACTGTGTACGTCAATGAACTCCTCAAACGCTGATTCATCCATGTTTCGGTCAAAATTCTGAGGGCTTTAGTTATTCCATTAGGTTATAAATGTCACGTATGTTTCTTTGAGACACATACGAAAGTTAAAGAAGTTCACCCCAATCATGCCTTGTATACATCTGTGTATTTCCTTTCTAATAATCAATAAAAAAGAAAAAATAACATTTGTTTCAAACCCCTTTCTGTCCTCTGAATTCATGGAGGGCCTTGTATCTATTGTTGATTTTACTGTTTTACTATACTTTGCTATAACACAGCACCTTTTGAAAGCTCGAAACACTAAATTGTATTTCCCTTTCAACAAATGTGAGGTTACCCTTTCCAGGAAGGTAAAGTGGAAATGGTGTAATTTATGAATTTAATGCCGGACAAACTGCAAGGTCAGACTGAATAACACTTGACACCGTCCTGATTAGGTCTAATCAAACCAGGGCTCCACCATTCTCCCAATCAGCACGAGGGTCCTCGAGCGAACTTAGCTTTAACTTCTGGGCGTCAGTCCGGTGTGTTTCCCAGGGGAAGGACACAGCACTGGCTGGCTGAGACAATCACATGTTCTTAAGGAGAGGAAATGCTGTTTTGTTCAGTTCATCACTTTCTTCTCCAGATGCAGCTTCGCGCATGAGAAAAGCCCTTTGTCCTGCACTCCAGTGACTCCGATTTATTTAAAATGAAAGAAAAGCAGATCTCTGGTCCATATACGGTCTAAATGATGGAGCTGAGCGCCTTTCGGAACGACACACCTTTGCATCAGGACGCGACACGCGTGGCCAGGAGCTTCCTGGCATTCGACTGCGTGGTCCTGACCCTGACCTCCGTCCTGGGCCTCCTGGGGAACCTCCTGGTGTGCTGGGTGGTCTCCAGGAACAAGAGCCTCCAGACCTCCCACAACGCACTCCTCGTCAGCCTGGCCGCCAGCGACCTGCTGCGCTGCTCCGTGGACGCGCCGCTCCTCCTCTCCTCCTTCCTCCTGTGTCACGGGGGGGTGGAGGCGCACACCAGCTGGGCGTGCGTGTCCCTGTGCTCGGTGCAGAGGCTCTCCTCGGCGCTGTGCAGCTGCGTGCAGCTGCTCACGCTGGTGGGCATCAGCGTGGAGCGCTTCCACGCCATCGCCTTCCCGTTCCGGCTCAGCGAGAGGAGGAAGGAGGCGCGGATCCGGGTGTGGATCCTGGCCTCCTGGGTGTGCGGGGTCACCCTGGCGGTCATCTCCGTGGCCCTCTCCTCCAAAGGGGCTCCATTCCACACGCCACGCTCCGGATATGCTTCAGAAGACAATCCACCCCAGTACTCGGATCCATTTGGGGTGTACGTGCTGGTTCCGGTGTGGGGCTGCTCCCTGACCCTGATTGTTGTTTACTACGTGAGGATATTCAAAGTGGTACGCCGTCACGGGAAGCGGGTGTTCGACAGCGGGGTCCAGCTCAGGTCCAGCACCTCCGGACAGGTCCGCGGGTGGCTGAGCTTCAGCGCGGCCGCGCAGCGCATCGGTGCGCGGCGCGCCCACAGCTCGCTGTCCTGTGTGACGCGCACCGGCCGCACGGTGGTCACAGTGGTCACGGTGGCCGAGGCCGCCGGCTCCGCGGCGGCAGTGCGACCCCCGGAGATTGTGGGCGCGGTGTGCCTCCTCACACCCTTCGCCAGGGAGCGCGGGAAGAAGCGGCTGGAGGGAAAGCTGGCGCAGCGCTTCGGATACATCATCCTCGTGTTCACCGCCTTCTGGATGCCCATGGTGCTCTGCCTGCTGCTCAACATCACCTCGTGGAAGGACAGGATCCCAGTGAGTACCCTGTGCTGCAAGAAGCACTCTTCTTCTCAGCTTGGAAAACAACTCTCGGGAGTATCACACTGGTCTTTAAAGTGCCACCTTTGACCTTTTAAGCATCAGTAAACTACTTGCTGTAAAAGGATTCAAAGTGAACGTACTGGTCATATCCAGTGCCCTGACATAACAATGCCTATAATAACTTATAATAATTTTCTGCAGACGCTGAAAAATAGGTACAGCCATTTTCAAGGATATCAACTTAATGACTCACTGATGTGCAATTCTAAGTCAGCAGTTTGATAGACCTATATAAATATAAATTCCTACAAACTAAAAGATACACGACTGTGTTAGAAATTTATCTTGAAACGTAGTGGAAGACAATCGAGTTTCTGAAACTGAATATACAATACAAATACACTTACATTATACACTAAATACACAAAAAAAACACACTTACATAGGATAACAAAGTACATGTACGTTGTTACTTTCCGCAACTGATGAGTACAAATGCAATAACCCACACAATACATGTCACCATTTTCACTGAATGTATTATAAAGTACAAAAACCCTCTGTTCCCCACTTTCCTCAGTTCATAGTGGAGCTGGAGATGTCCGCCGTGGTTCTGACCTGTGTCCCGGCAGCAGTGGATCCTCTCATCTACACCATGGTGACCCGGCAGTTCTGCTCCGAGTTCAGCAAGATCCTGTCCTCTCTCCCCGGTTGTCCACTAAAACTGAGGGCCTGATCTTGTAGTACTGTCCCTACCGAGCTAACACTGGGGTGGATGGATCATTTGGTGATTTGTAACTTGTACATCTGCATAAAACTCAAATGCTTCAAGCTTTGACACACGTCACTACACTCTGTGTGTGTGTGTGTGTGTGTGTGTGTGTGTGTGTGTGTGTGTGTGTGTGTGTGTGTGTGTGTGTGTGTGTGTGTGTGTGTGTGTGTGTGTGTGTGTGTGTGTGTGTGTGAAGAATGAAGCCCACAGAACTTTGTATTTATGGCAGATATAGATGTTTTATCAGGCGTTTCACAGTTGGGACACAAGACAAGGTCATAAATAATATCCAACACCTGACAAAATACAACAGCAGTAGTCTGAACAACGACAGGTGCCAAAGGAGGGCAAAAGCAAAGAGGAAAAGAGAGAGGACTGAGTTGTTTAAAAGAAAAGGCGACCAAAAGGAGCGTAGGCAACCGACAGAAAGAGAACAAAGACAAACACAACCACAGACCTCCCTTTTTTTAAAGTCATTTGGAAGAAAAACTCATTTGACACTTCTGAGTCGAGATGTCAACATATCACTTCAACTGAGGATGACTCAAAACCTCCTAAAGCAGAAAAGACATCTTTGCCACTGCCATTGAAACTAAACCAAACAGAGAGAAAACCTCGTTGCCTGATCACCAGGTTGTACGTTTCATTACAGGCTCCAGGAGATTTAAATTCTATGTACCAGATATGTAAATAATGTGTTCGAGTCCCTCTATTAAAGGTGACAGTTAAAAAAGAAACTCTGCCTGTCTGTGCTTTTATTTTATTTTATTTTTTTTACTCATGACAATTTGCCCAGATTTCTCTTAACGCTAATATTTGGTCTAGGCCTCTGTTGTTACTGTGCCTAAAACACCAGTAACGCAGCTCTAAGTATCTAAGCTTAATTCCATAGAGGTAAAAATCGCTCCTACTCCGACTGTGTTTTGAATATTTTTGGCTCGCCTACTGGTGCAATTCCCAGAATTCACTACCGCACACAACACCAAAACGGAAGGGACCTTCATGCTCAGTGTGAACAATCAGAACTACGATTGATCATAGGATTAAAGGAAGGAAACTGTGCTGGTGAAACCTTGGAAGTGGTCTCACTCATCTCAAGATTTAGAGGTTACTTCCTGTCTGTGGAGCCTGCCGGACGTTGAGTAGAAGAGGAGGATCCGGATGAAACCCCGGGCGCCAGGGAAAGCTCTGCCCGGCTCCAAAGTCAGCGTTCAGAGCTCTGAGGGTCAGAGCGGGTGTAGCCGGGGCGTGGCGCTGGAGTTACAAGGTGGCCCACTGGAGTCCAAGGTACAGAGTGGAACGCGTACTCTGGGCGA
Organism: Zeus faber; assembly: GCF_960531495.2. Taxonomy (NCBI): domain Eukaryota; kingdom Metazoa; phylum Chordata; class Actinopteri; order Zeiformes; family Zeidae; genus Zeus; species Zeus faber. Next base: position 14,630,501 of record NC_137194.1, on the reverse strand, counting down.
AAGGAGCCTCAGACGGCTCGACCGCTGTCCTCCATGTTGTTTGTGGTCACCATGACAACAGCCGACCCCAGCTTCAAGTTCTCCAGAAAAGTTGAAAGTAAACCGGAGTAATAATTCAATTAACGATACGATTTTCTTTGAAAACACTCAGGAGGACAAAAAGTACAAACACCAAGTTTCCTAACCACACAGCGTACACGTACACAACAATTTTTGGAAAACAAAAAACAAAAAATGCCTGCTGAGTTTTCGGGGAGATAAAACGTTGACAACTATAACACCTACTCAAAGCATATTGTTGTCACACAGGAGGGAGGGATACAACAGGACAACAACGAGAGAAAAAAAGGCAAAGCGAGAGAGTGAACAAGAGGACAGCTTCACTGGTCTGCCAAACGATGGTGAAATATTACAAAATATTCTATTAACAATATTCACAAAGAACCGAGGCTCAGGACAGATCCATGTCAGAAATTCTCAGCAAACGCCTTGTGCTTTTTACTCAACTGCGGTGGCTTTTCTCGTATCTTTTTGGTTTGCTTGTGAGAGAATTTAGTTTTTCGTTGAGGTCCGTTGCAGTACGCAGGCCAGAGGGAGAAAGAAGCAAAGGGAAATCTAGCAACAACGACAAAAACAAACATAAATTCAAAATAAATAAGACCATCTACTAAAATAAAACAGGCACATATTGTGTAAAAGGCTTATAGCTGAGAATTTTGGACAGAATTGTGTACAATGAACCTTTCAGTGAGTGGCAGCGAGTCAAATGAACCATACACTGAGCCAAAGAGACTTCCAGGAGTTTTCACATGTTTCTGACACACACACACACACACACACAGACACACACACTCACACACACACTCACACACTCACACACACACACACTCACACACACACACACACACACACACACACACACACAGTCAAGCCACTTGACCCTAATTCCTCTACCTAGCATACATTCATAAACACATAGATATGAAACTCACCAGGAACAAACAAATACACCGACCATGTGAAGAGTTTTCACTGGTGGAGTGATATGTCACCTCAAAACAAACTGTATATTCATCTACCAGCAGATAAGTGGACCAAAATTACACAGATCATCAAGGGCAAGTCATCTCGGTGGAAAAATGTCATTTCATAGTATATTTAATAACTTTATTTTGTCAAGAAAGTTTTACCTTTTTCCTTTTAGTTCCTGCCAGAAACACCATGTTGGTCGAACCGAAGTTCAAAACATAAAAAGGTGCTTTGTGCACAGTGACACATGACATACTCTGTTAATACATCTCTGATAACTTTGGAGACACGCTCACATACCCCCTAGTCTAAAATTAAACATATATCAACCTTTCACACATACACACGCAGACACGCAAGCACACAAGCCAGCCTCTAATGTGAACAGACTTGTCTAAAAACCGCCCAACATCTACATCTAGACAGGGAGTCCATGTCATTACAGTACATGTCCAACAGAGGGCAGCCTCCACCCTGTTCGGACTGGGCCTCGGAACGGCTCCTTCCCCTTGCTCCCAGTCCAGTCCCACCTTTTGTCATCTCAGTCAATCTCAATGAGTCTTTATCCCTCCATCCCTCCGTCTGTCTCTCATTCCGCACGCCGGTCTTCACAGTGCAGACACCTTGACAACGTTCTGGTGGGCGGGGCCCGCCGGCGGGTGCGCGTCCCCCTCCGGAGTGGTGGCTGGCGGAGTAGGGATGCTGATGATCGCCGTGGTGATCTTGCCACTCTGGCAGTTGAGAGGAGCCGGCTCGTCCACGCGCATGTTTAGACTGGAGCGACTGCAGAGGACGCACGGGCACAGAAATATGACAATGGCAGTACGACGCGGTTCTGGTGTCCATTAAAATTAGATGAGAGAAACAGATTTGTTGTCGGTCGCCGGCGGGGGTAAATCTGGGTTGGGGGGCTGATTGAATGCTCTCCTCTCCTTCAAGAACCACATCTGAGAGGCGCCTGAGAAGGTCACTTCAATTTAAAAGCCCCCATTCTTTCCATGTCTGGTCCAACAGTGGTATTGGAGAACTTTTTAGAATATATTTGCTTGTCATTTTTCTGATTCATTGTGTTTCAATGTGACCTGAGGTACAATGATTTATTGTGTTTTTAAGCAAAATGAGGCTGCAGAAGAATGGAAAGATGTTTTGAACTACATAAACAAAGGATATTCTAGTTGAAAGTTGGAAGATATAAGAGCTCTTATGTGCTTACTTACTGGGCAATTTGTCTTAAAGGCCAACTCCAGCCAACTTTATGTCCCTGCTTTCACACAGTTCTTCTCATAATGGGAAATGGTGGTGTGATTAGTAATCGAATGCCATGCATCACCAATGGAAACCTGTGATAAATGAAGCAACACTCGGCTACTAGTTACAGTGGCATCAATAATGGAGAGCCAGCGTAGCAACCACTCAAACTAAAGTTTTGGGGTGGAGGATTTTTCAACATAAATAGGTCTACGCACTCAACAGACCTGTCGTCAAGAGGCAGATTTTTTGGTGCCTGGATGGGTGTGAGCTTGTGTCTGTGCTGATCATGGCTGAAACAGCCTGAGACCAAGGCTCCTGCACTTTGGATCAGTGGTGTAGTGCAGGGTATACGCAGGTATAGGGGGTATACCACCTCATTTTTGAGTTGGCATTGCATATACCCACTTTTAATAATTATATATATTTTATGCTTTGAGGTCACGTATGTCACGCTTGGATTAAACAGAAAACACGTTTTGGCCTTTATTTTGAATAATCTGTAAAAAGATGTAACTGAACTTCGCTTTTCTGTGGCTGATGGTCATAGACGGGGACACGGAGAAAAAGAGCCTCCTGACAACCTTGAGATGAAGGCTTTTGAGACTCTGATGTAAACAATTCCTCCAAAAACATTGTTTCCCGTTCATTCTCAGATGGATTATCTGCACTCGCCGGTTTCTCTTGCACGTGGCGGCAACATGGTGGGGCACACTGTTAACGGTTGAACAAACAACGTTCGTACAATGTGGTTTTGAACTTCAGAGAACCAGGAAGGGAGCGGAGCGGAGCGCGTGCATGCAAGATGCACGGGGGGAACCGAGCACCACCAGTGTTTGTCCCACCTTTTTGTGTTGATGTGACCAATTACTACTGAGTATTCGGTTGAAACATGACTAAGGTTATAATCTTGATGATTCCAAGAACGGCATATTATAATGGTTTCCTCTCGGTCAGACACCAAGGTTAGTAATCAACACATCGTTTTTTCACACAACCTGAAAAACTGAAGACAGGGATCTACCACCTGCCTTTAAGGACCAGCAGACCTTGAAGAGCAAGGAACTCTGAACTAAGGGTTTCAAAATTAGTTATGTGTCAAACATGTCTGGCGGTGACCTTGCAATCTGCTGCTCTTGAAGCAGAGAGTGTCAACAACAACAAGAACAACAACAAAACATGAAACAGCTGAAAAAGCACCGGAGGCGGATTTTAAACACTTACCTAGTGCTAAGAGGCTGGATATGGATGGTGCTTAGCTCCTGCAAGCCATGCTGGTGTGTGTGTGTGTGCGTCAGGGGGTGCATGTGAGCACCCGCTAGGGCGCTGGAGTTGGATAAAGGTGTGTGGCGCTTCTTGCTCCTGCGGCTGCAGCACGTGCCGGTCACACCCTCTTGACTGGAGAGAGACGGGCTCCGAGACGGATAGTTCTGCAGACCCCCCTCTAAGTAGCTCTGCTGATAGCACTGCTCGTTCACAAACTCATGGTTCTGTAGGCACACAAAAAAGGATGGGAACAGTGAGTAAAGAGAGCGCGCGAGAGAGAGAGAGCGAGAGGGAATGACAGAGAGAGGCCAATAGGAAAAAAGGTATAAACGGACTCACGAAAAATACATTTTAAATGGTCATCGTTGTGTCCATGTAGAGAATGTGGTTTGATATAGCCTCTCATTTTCTGGATCGTAGCCTGGGTCAATAACTCACCAACCCTTATTTTTATAGGAGTGTGTGTGAGATGATGTGAGTGTGTGTGAGTGTGTGTCTGTGCACATTGTATTCTTTACAGTGTGTCAACATTGGTTGAGAATCAATTTCCATCAGCGTTTCCTCTCTCTACTGACCTTTAGATTAGCCCCTGTGTTGTTTGTTTCCCGTTTTTACAGACGCATAAAGGAAGAAATGAGCATTTCTCTCTGCATGCGTGTAAGCGTATCTGTGTGCATGTGTGTGTGTGTGTCCATGTGTGTGTACCGGCACTAGTGTGTGTCATGACATGCCACGCTGACGCGGACAGCTCCGTAATGCAATGTGTCTATAACTTCTCAAATAATGTCCGGCGAGATGAACTTGCTATCCGTGACTGGCCACTGGGAACCTCAGTGTGTTGGACGCCACACTACAATGGTTTGTGTCATCTAGGAACACAGCGCAGCATAAGGAATATATCGCTGAATTGTTTTGTATACATTTTTTGTCGCTATAGCTGCAATGAAATTGACAAGTAAAAACAAGTAAAAATCAATTCAGGGTTTTATTCTATGTTTTTTCGAATAAATTAGATATAATGTGAACATTAAATCATTTATTGTGTGTGTGTGTGTGTGTGTGTGTGTGTGTGTGTGTCTGTGTGTGTGTGTGTGTGTGTGTGTGTGTGTGTACTCACAGTGGTTTTCTCCAGGCAGTGCAGCAGGTGGTGGTGCTGGCTCTCTAATAGGGAGGTGGACTTACTTATTTGCTGTTCCTCCTCAATGGAACTCTGTTATAACGTGCGCACACACACACACACACACACACACACACACAGGCACGCACGCACGCACATGCATGCACGTGGGCGCACACACACACACACACACACACACACACACACACACACACACACACACACACACACACACACACACACACACACACACACAACCAGGTAAATGCAGACAGAAAGATACCCAGAATGAGATACTTGACTTTCTTTTCAGAAGGCCTTAATCAGAAGGGGGATGTGTGCGACTGGTTTTGCCGGCACAGTACCTGATCTGAAAGGTTCATCTTGTAAGGAAGTTGCTTCGAGTGGAGAGGGAGACAAAAAGGAGAGAGGAACAGAGTTTGATCTGTTGATGGCGTGAAGCTAAGTACAGGCAGCCAACAGGATCACATCGCCACATCATGCTCGTCCGCAATGGACCTCACAGCCCCGCAGGGTGTATCTGTGAAGCTCACTGGACCCACAATCGCTTCACTCCATATACGTATACACACATAAAAATATACACGTACCTTGGCTATAGGCACACACGACTTAATGACTTGTTTTTCACATTTCCCGGTATTAAAAGCATGCCTTCCCCTTTCCAATGGATGTTTGTGTGGGTACGCATGGGTGCTATTTGCAGTGCTGTGGTGTCTTGGATATGAGAGTCATTTCCTAGAAGCAGTGAGGTGAGTCACAGAATGAGTGGGCTATGAAGTGATGTCAGTCCCACCACCCTCGGAGAACCCGAACAGACCTGAACCTCTGCGCAAGGATTTGGGAACAGTGCTCGTGTTTATATTGGTGTATTTGTCTATTTATCATCCCCGCGTGTGTGTTATCAAGACCGCTGATGCCGGTGATATTAACACTACTTTAAAATTCAATTTCAGATCTAGACTATGTGTTTGACATGAATCTTTTACGCGGAGGAAGATGATACCACACAACATATAATAGCCTTATATATTTTTTTGGCTGTTCCTGAAATAGCCCGACTTGTTCAGTTCACAGGAGGATATTTTAGGAATGGAAAAAACGGATGGGAAAACATAGATTGCATCACATTTTGCCAAATATGACCTTGCATGGGCTACAAGCTACACGTGGTGTTCAATTCATTCTCTGCATGAATTTCCCAGTTTATTGCTGAGCCTGGGAACATGAGTGTCGTCACTGTGCCTGTCAGGGCTGCAGCAGTGCTCCACATAAACAAGCTTTCAATGGGTTGCATCAGTCATCATCAACAGATGACGCCGCCTTCCCATCTAGAATTTCTTGAGTTGTTTATGAAACAGCATTGCCCTGATCATGTCTGTTTCACACCACGATGCAAAAAAGGCAAATTATTTGCATTTTTTGTATTTTGTTGCCACAGTGCCCTTGTCAAGCAGTTGTCTAGTGTTGCATCGTGGAGCACGTTGCACTCCTGCTTAGAGGATGTGTTCCAGTGTTGATGACGAGGCTTCGCTTCGTCAAGACTGCTCACCTGTGTTCCCACTTCTTCGATACCAAGCACGGCAGTGCAAGACAGCTGTATCTGGAGTTATTTTCGCACCTGCGACTGAATCCTCTTATTAGCCTTCTGTCTGGGGGCTACTGTGGATCGCCACCCACAGAGTACCGTATAGAACTGTCATTCTCAACTGGTGGATTGGGTGGATCCATTTTGAGTGGACCATGGGGGCGCAGACATCCACTTCTTCAAAATCTCTTCATATATATATTTTGTAAAAGTGAACAGTCACTGTGCTTTTATTTTGAAACACATTTTCCAGCCACAGCATGTGGATGTCATGACGCCATTATCACAAACACGGCAAGTTCCTCGACAATGATGTTTATAGTGGAAAGGTGCCTTTAAAATACTTGACAACAGCCGACAATTCTATTTTGTCTTTTGTGAAATTGGAACCCTGGATCTTTCCCCCCCCCAGTCTAACCTTTCAAGAGGTTAAATTCAGATGAATAGGATTTTTTGTAACACTGGAAACAAAATATATTTTCAACAGCATGTGCAGCAGCACGCTACAGATAGCTACTGTATGTACTATCTAGGACAGCAGGCTCTTGATGATTCAATTGTGTGTTCAGATGTGAATTTATCTTGTTCAAGAAGGTTGTCGATAAAAATGTACGAAATCACTCCAAAAATGCTGGAGGTTGTATGGTATTGATTTTTCAGAAATGACTGCAAGCCTTCATAGTAATATTGAGGAGGTTAAGACATATTTATGTAATAGGATAAGAGAAAAGCAAAGAGAGGAAGGGGAGACAGAGACAGAAGGGTGTGTGTGTGTGTGTGGGGCAATGGAGAGAGAGAGAGAGAGAGAGAGAGAGAGAGAGAGAGAGAGACATAGATATGGAGAGATAGAGAGATAGCAAGCGAGGGGTCGAAAATGAGCAAAAGATAAATTGAGAGAGATAAGGCGAGGACGGCACTTGCTTTTCTTTTTTTTCTTTGCAGTGTGTCAGCCATGTAATAATTCAATGCCCGTGAACTGTGGTGCTTTGGTGAAGCAAGAACATCCCGGAATCGTGTTTACATTGCTTTGCTGCATCGCCTCAAGCCAATTTCTCATCTGGGCCCGAGATGCTCACATTAGGTCAGAGCTTATCTAATGAGATCACAGTGAACTGCTCCAACTAGACACAGCCTGAATTCAGAGAAGATGCAGATGGAGAGGGACCAGCCTGGCCCAAGTCAAAATGCTTTGTTACTGTCTCTTGGCTGTGAGTTTGGTGTGAGGTAAGTGGCATTAAATCATTGGTGTGGTTTTCTTATTTACGTTTTCGGGACCGAGTCACGTTTTCAAGAAGATGGTTTTCTGTCCCTGACACTTAAAACTAAATAACTCTGGGATTTGTGTGCCCCTGCCTCTACAGTTTGTGAGCTTGACGGTGGACCTAGAATGTCAAGGAAAACTTTGTATTTGGTCATATTTGACACTCCGTGTAGATGACAAATGAATCCTTCTTCGTTTTGGAGGGGCCTGCCCGCATTTCCTGATAAATTATTCAAATTCTATCTCAACATGGGTTTATTACACTTAAAAAATCTTTACTGCTAAGGATGGCATGGGTAATAATATGAAATAATGTGAAATTGAAATGAAGCTACATATAGCAAATCCATTTTTTTCCGGGGGCATACCCCTAAGATGAAAGCCCTGCATTTGGGTGAAATGTTTGACGAGCGAGTGGTTACCAGAGGAACAATATGAAGCATTATGGGCGTTGGTTCTTACTGTGAGCTCCAGAGCTTCATTGAAGAGGCCGTTGCGCTTGCTGTGGAGGAAAGCGCTGGAACTGCCCGCCTTGGATATTCGTATTCTGGCCAGACGGGCTTTCTGCAAAGAGCAACAAACCACAGAGAGCACTAATTAATCACAGCCCGACTTGCATCCCAGGTCAAAATGATTGGGCATCATTCTGACACAAAAAGCACGGCTTGAGTTTTACATGATCCAAATCATTGTGTGAATGCTAAAGTTCATCCCTTCATGTATTCACATGTGCTACTCCAGGATTCACTCTGAACTCCTGTGATAGTGATAAATGATTCATGGTGAGTACATGATAACACTTTCCTTGGGTTGAAAATCAGCCAGAATGGCGGCTAGCAGTCACGCTGGCAAAATGTGATGCAAATTACATGGGCATCAAAATGTCACTCTGCATTTAAAACAGTGCTTTCCAATCCCACGGGTTGTATTTTCAGTACTGCCATGCAAAGGTTCGGCTTCGTTGCCGGGTGAAATGCCTCTGTTTTTGTTTCGGAAAACAAATAAAGCAAGTATCTGGGCTCATGATGCTCTCCATCTCCTGCCCCGACCCGCTACACAAGCGTCCGCCTGAATACTCACATGTACACAAAGAGACTGACGTGAGGCCCAGGCCCAGTTTTTTTTTTTTTTTTACCTCTGTTTTCTTTCTCTGGCTGTTCCCATCGCTCCTCTGAGAGATGAAAAAACAGACGCACACATAGAAAAGACAGACAGCGAAGGAGGAACCAAGGAAAGCAACGTGGTCCTCTGAATGAACTCTGTATATACTGTAATAACAAAATAAAATGAAACAACCAACAATGCATCTTGTGACACTCGCTATAGTTTCCAACTGGGATTCTTCTCAAAGAAACATGTCCAGCCTTCTTTCCTTCATGTATATTGTGTGTTAGTATGTCCGTGTGTGTGTGTGTGTGTGTGTGTGTGTGTGTGTGTGTGTGTGTGTGTGTGTGTGTGTGTGTGTTTATGTTTGTCGTATGCATGTTTGAGTGAGCTCCGTCGAGTCCTCACTTACCACACTGACTACTTTAATGGATGATGTAATTTGAGTCGCTCACTTCCGGAAAGATCTTACACTTTGCTGTCAAAGTCAAACTGTTGGCTGTCAGGCTAGGTACGACTGCACGACTACTCTCTTGTGCGGATGCTCTCTTGCTGTGCTGAACCTAAAATATTAACGGAGATTTAATATTTAAAAGGGTGATTTTAGTCGTACAAACTTCAACCAGACGACCTGTCTACTGAGCCACCCCTGTCCCACCGAGAAGTTAATACAATTTTGATGTGTCTCTTTGGATGTGTGTATAAACAGACTCTGTGTGTGTGTCTACAGGTATTCATGCACACACAGATGTGTATTTCTTCTGGCCTGTTCTACACAACCTAATCTACTGTACATATATCTACATAGGCCCCCATCTATCAGTGAGGGTTTGTGGTTGGCTTTCACTCTGACACAGCAGGATATGGTAATACATGGAAATGACAGCTCTTCCCTCCACTTGGGATCCATTTAAAAAGGGAGCAATGCAAATTGACCTGCACCCTTTCGTTCTCTCACTAATGCTATGGGACTCTAAAGTGTTACATTTAAGGGGACCACACACACACACACACACACACACACACACACACACACACACACACGCACGCACGCACACACACACACTACAGGAGCCAATACCACACACACCAGCACAGTGTATATGTACACAATAGCTTCACAATGCGAGGTTCACGTGACTATCATTTCCCACTCTCACTCTATTGAGATTTACTGACATTATTGTTGGTACTCTTTTTTTAAACCTCTTTGTTTATTTGGCTCCATTTCTCCTTGATAAGCACGCCTTGCCCTCTCTTTGCCCTCACACTTCTGTACCTACGGCCTTTTGTGCTGGCACAGCGCTCACAGAGCCTCTGGATAACCCCGTCTTAATGCTCTGGCACTGAGCTCGGCCAATCGGATCGCCTTGACGGGGTCACTGTTCAAACAGGAGCCTCTGACTTTCCTGCTCCGTGCTTACCGTTGCCAGGCAGTGCAGGGGTAATAGAGGAGGTGTTAAGAACATGTCCCGCTGGATTGAACCTACTTCTGCTGCTCTCTGATAGATTATTGGGGCCTTTGGGACCCAGGCGCCTGTGTCTTAGGCCCATCTGTGCTTTCAGGCACAGCCAGGGAATGACAGCTTGAGCCTGAATTGCTGGTAAAGCATCATTGAAAGCACACAAGAGCGAAAGAGAGTCACAGAGCCAGGCTTTGATTAACACACACATAATACACACACGTCAGCAGAGGGACGGTACATGCCTAGAGAGTGCACGCATTCCAGAACGTAGACTCAGACACACAGACACACACACACACACACACACACACACACACACACACACACACACACACACACACACACACACACACACACACACACACACACACGGTATGAAGGGATAAGTGTTAAATAATTTTACCAAAATAATGATCATTGCAATAAAAAGCACCCTCGGAGAAGAATTGGAACGTTTAGATGTCGCTGCTTGACAGTCTTGAGATCTTCCCAGACGTCAGATGTATAATTTTCTCCTGCTTCCTGCCATGGAGCCTCAATCTGGGATTCAATGTAACTTTAATTGAAAGACCATTAATTATCAGCAGCTAGAACAATTAAACTGCTTATATTAGAAGTCCATTCTGGTATAAAATGCTTGGCTCGATGCTTGGCTCCATATTGGATATATCACAGCAAGTCCACTTACCTGAAACTCACGGTACCTAGTGAATTGAAACTTTATTTAGCTGCACAGAGAGAATTTGACAGAGTAAGTTGTGGAGCAGCAGAGTTGGCACACAGGATCAGGTTCTGCCTCAGGCTTCCCCTGAAACCACACAACAGAAAGAGGAGACCATCTGACAAGGCAGTGCCTAATGCACCCACACACGCACGCACGCACACACACACACACACACACACACACAGATTTTCTCCTTTTGGGACGGTCACTCATTTAAAGAGCTTGTATATGTTGATATGTTTGCAACAAGAAAACACGTCAATAGCCTCCTTCAAGGTCCACCAATAACATGAGATATTGTACGTGCATACACACACACACACACACACACACACACACACACGCGCACACGCACATATGCTATGCTGTAGGTAGAGAGCAATGGAAAAAAAAGGAGTATACAGTAGAGAGAGTTGGGGGTGGGGGAGAGAGAGAGAGGGAATGCAAGGAGAAAAATGTGAAGGCCCATCTGGGAGTTGGTGAAGGAAGGAAGAAATGAACTGAGGTGAACATTGATTCTCAGTCAGTCAAGTTCTCAGTCAACTCTGGCTTACAAATCTTTGCCTGTGGAGCAGGGAGAGCTTGGCCTCGACCTAATGCCACTCACAGAGCCTGACAAAAAATGTTTTCGCTAAGCCTGGATTACTCTTTTTTCATGGGGTAGAAGGAAAGTAAACAAGCACTTTGCAGGACGGCTGGGTGCTGTTCTTCAAAAAGAAAAAATACAATATTGGGAAAAAAGCCTGTTCTCAGGATGCCTTTATTTTCTCTTAGATTTAGATCATCTTCCCGTTGAGTGAATACAGCTTTATAGACAAACTAAACTAGAGGCTAGAGGTAATCCCCATCTTGTTGTATTAGATTGTATTATATCAGATGCCATTATATTAGATTTGAGATTATAACATTATAATAATTTTACTATTATGCATGTATATATATTTATTTATATACAGTTCACTGTATATGGGCATAAAAACAAGGAGCTGATTTATACTTTGCTGTTAAAGTAAAATTCTACTGCAAAGCAACATTAAAGTCATTCAATGTTGCTTTCATCTACAATACTTCGATCTGCAAAAGTTGTAGAACCAAATCTGATGTAGAGTTTGGTAAATGTCTATTAGATTATAATAATAGGATTATCATGCATATGCATAGGCAGTATACAGTACATGTTCATATAAACAAGGAGCTGATTTATTAATTGTTCTTAAACAAAAATTCCACAGCAAAGCCATGTGTCACTAATGTAATGGTAAGTAACAGACATCCAGACAGGAATATTTATTTTAATGTACATCCCTGTTAAATATTCCACATAATTCTCCGGGGGATTCATTTGTGCGCAGTGTGCCTGACCTCTAGAATAAAAAAAAGTGCAAACAAAGAAAATATTTCAAATCAATTAAAGAACGGGATTCCAAGAGGTCAAACAAAATGAAATCACCATACAAAAGCACAGGGAGCCAATTAAAGTCGCGGAATTGTGAAATGATTCCCCAGCGGTGTGTTTTACGTTAGGTTCTGTGTGAATTAAACATGAGCATATGTGAAAAATTGTCCAGCAAGTGGCCCCATGTGTTTCACTGCGTCTGTACAAGAAAACAAGAGGCTGTGACCTTGGCAAGAAGGCATATCTAGCACTAAGTACAAAGTGAGAGAGACACAAGGAAACTGAAGAAACGGACAAACCGCTGCTTGATTCAGAGGCGCAATGCTAAAAAACTCATTGGGATTCCTGTGGTCTCTCAAATTATGTACCCACGAATCACCTCCCTGCCCCCACATGATTTCTTTATCGAAACCTTTCTGTCTCGCAGGTTCCATATTCAGAATTTGTAATTAGAGCTTCCTGAGGATAATCTTAACTTTATGTAGATATGTTCCGAGGGCCAACTAAAATATAACCTCTCACAGAACGGAACTTTCTTTCAGAAGAAAGATCTGCTGCTGTAATTGCTTTACAGGATCGGGCATCAAGGCAGAGATAGAACTTCTCCTCAGCTTTTCATTCGGCCTGAAAGGAAGGCAACGCCACTGAAAACGACTGAGGCTGAGGTGTGAGCGTGCGTGTGCGTTAAGCGTGTGAACATTTCAAAACTGCATGTCATACCTTGTCACACGCGACAACTAGTGGCGCTCATGTGTGTCTTGCCTCCGTGCAGGCAGATAGATCAGGGTTATCTCTCCACCACCACCCAGATGGACACCTAATTGTAATGGGAGTCCAGAACAGCTAACGATTTAGACCCAAATGAAGATGGATGTAGACATGGGGGAGAGGAGGATGGGGACAAGCAAGGAGAGCTGATGAGAGAGTAGAGGAGATGGCAAGGGGAATAGAGAGGAGCGGGGGGGGGGTAGGACTTGGGGAAAATGGAAAGACTAACACTGCATCTCCACTCAATGGCGTCGTGTTTGCCTCCCCTTCCTCGAGCCTGTCTGCTGTCCTTTCAATCGCGTGAGCACTGTGAGTGCTGATCTTGAATGGAAATTTTATTTTACTCACATTATCACAAATGAATTAACAGACAGCAGGTAATGCACGCTGGGCAAATGGTGTTTTGCCGCTGTAAATGACCAGTGACGGTAGCTAAACGTCTGGCTTAATGGCCATGTGAAGGTCATGTGTCATTAAAGTTAAGCAGCACTAAAGAACAGAGAGGGTTCTTATGGGGGGGGGATTGAAGAATATGGCAAGAATAACCTGAACTACCCATGGCTGTGGTGGGACATTAAAGATCACAGTTGTCATTAACGGTGATGGAGGGGAGAAAGAGTGGACAAGATAATGGTAATGACTCTTTCACATTGCCCCTTTACACATCGAGTACACTGCCCTTTTACACATTGGCGTCTGTGTTTTGCTGTACGATAGGCTTTTAAACGCTATCTTGACATCGAGCAAGCACATTATGATTATAGGTATTATGACATTTAGACATGACCACAGTGGCCATTTGAAACCCATGGAAATGTACAATAGCCGCGCACATTAGAGTATTTTTTGAGCTTATAGAGCTTGTGCGTAATCACCGGGTGTCATGACATTTCACTGCATATATGTACGACCGTATGTGTATGTATGTGACAAGTAATCTCTTGAACTTGAACTTGACAGCCTGAAATAAAAGATTACAAACAATTATGAGACAATATATAGGAAATCGTTTCTAGGGTTTCCTGCATATTTTCTCAGGAAATTATCTAAATTCATTGAATCAAATCCAAATTAGATTACCACACATTAGATTACCTAAATTAAATTGAGCTCCTCTCTGCCCAGCATTCGGGTTTGTCAATATTAAACAAACAAGCAAACTTAGGCATTATCTGCTGTGGTCTACTTAATCTAATGAGATAATTAATGACAGAACCATTTAAAGCTCTCAACTTGTATTTACTCAAAGAAGTCATTCGGTCTTCGGACCGTTCTATGTCAACACAGCCTACTTGAACATGAAGAACGAATGAAGGTGATTTTTTTTTGTAATGTTTAAGTATTTGTCAAAGGAAGTAAAACTCAGCGTAATAACTTATTGTGTACATTGCAAAACAAGTCACCAAGCTCCGCAAAAAAGCCAGAGATCGATCAAAGTAGCGCTCAAGTCGATACTTTGTGTACCAAAGGGACATTGAAAACTGCCGCGCCACGTCGGACGGTCGGCCAGTCGGCCGATGCTTTTGAAAGTGGGGATGTTTTGTACAGGAGGCTGTTTGGGACGCTGCACCGCACTGCGGCTCAGCGGAGAACACGCACAGGAAGGTGGAACAGACCAAGGTCAGGTCTGAACTGACAGGTAGTACGCTGGACAAACACACACGCACACACACAGATACACACACAAACACACACACCTACACGCACATACGCACGCATGCACACACACAAATACCAAAGATATGAACAGACACTTCTGCACAAACAAAAATGTACAGAAAACATCACGCAAAAAAAGGCCCTCAAAGTCACACACACAAGTGCACACAAACACACGCATCATACACAAACACGGGCGCGCGCACACGCACGCACACACACACACACACACACACACACACACACACACACACACACACACACACACACCTATTCCTTCCAGCCAACACCTCATCTGGGTGAGAGCTATTTCAGGAAAGAACACACCATTAGGACATGCACACCCTCCAGCTCTCCCCCTTTCTAACCCCCCCGCGCTTGATCCCTCCTTCCCTCTGGCCTTCTTCGTCACCCCCCCCCCCCCCCAACCTGTTCCAACCCTGTTTTCAATCTCCTTAATTTTTTGACATTCTTCTTCGCCTTCCTTCACCCCTCTCTCTTTTTGGCTCCCCGCGTACGCGTTCCCCTTCGGTAGCTCAGCCGCATCGGACCACGGTGTCCATTCTCGGCAGACAAGGTTACGGTTAGTTAAGACTGGGCAGTGGTCAGGCCACGGTTGAACTGCAAGCACTTTAAACAGGTTTAAACTACACACTGAGTGCTCTCACAGAGATGGATGACAGTAATAAGCAGAGAGAGAGAGAGAGAGAGAGCGAGAGAGAGAGAGAGTTACAGTGAGAGGGATACGGAGAGATGGAGAGAGAGATAGAGAGAGATTGATAGCGTGTGTAAGAGAGAGAGAGAGAGAGAGAGAGAGAGAGTTACAGTGAGAGGGATACGGAGAGATGGAGAGAGAGATAGAGAGAGATTGATAGTGTGTGTAAGAAGGGGAGGGGGAGAGAGAGAGAGAGAGAGAGAGAGAGAGAGAGAGAGAGAGAGGTTGAAAGTCCGAAGCAACAGATGAGGACAGTGAACACTGAGGTAAGAAGAACCAGGGAAGAAATAAAGAAAAAGCACGCAACGATATAAAGAAAGATAAAAGAAGGAAAAACAATGAAAGCACAGATACAGAAACAGATGATAGGGGAACTGGGATACTAAGAGGAGATGACAGGAAAGCAGAGGGTCGCAGACACTGCCACAGAGAAGAGAGAAGAGCAGGGGAAGGAGAGGAAATAGAGGTCTGGATGAGGATACGTTTCAGTGTTTCCAAACCCCAAACAAACACTCTCCAGCCTAATGCACTTGCAGGGGCCTGACACATTCACATCCAACTTGGCAGAACAATGTCTCTCAGGCTCGCACTCAGATGGGGATCACCAGCCAAATTATGCATGCATACTAGCCGGTGCAGCTGCAGTGCTTGGCCCATGGACACACCTCAAATGATCACATTTGGGCTTTAAAAGAAAACTAATTTGCATACATTGCTACGCACAACTGGGCAAATAAACATACCAGCCTACAGTCCCTGGACAGTATTTCCTGAAGTTGTCATGACACCAGACTCTTCTTACAGTGCCTGATTTGAGGCACAAACATACCACATTAATTGCTCCGAAATAGTAAACATTTGGAGTTTTCCCAAAAACGTATGGTGCTGGTCCCAATTTTTTTTTTTACAATTGTGGCAAAACAACAACGAAAAATAATCAAGCAACACTTGAACTCCATTTTTTTTTTACAATCTTTGTGGAGTATTTATCAACACTGTATTTACTGTGCTTGTAGTGGGAAGCGTTCTCGTCAGCAGCTAGGTGTTGCATATCTGCTGGGGACAGTATACTGTACACGCTGACTGTGTGAAGTCTGATGTTAGTGTGGTTGTGTTGAAAGAGTGATAAACACTCAGCCTGACTCATTACTAATCTGGCTGAAGGCCTTGTGCTGTGGCACTGGGCCCCTGG
Source organism: Zeus faber (assembly GCF_960531495.2). NCBI lineage: Eukaryota > Metazoa > Chordata > Actinopteri > Zeiformes > Zeidae > Zeus > Zeus faber. The sequence continues at coordinate 14,613,947 of NC_137194.1, read as the reverse complement.
TGAGTTTGCAGGCGATTCGATTAGATAGCTGACTGAGCGATAAGAAATACTTAAGAGAGCTGAGCTCACCACTGGTTTATGGGGCCAATTGTTATCACACCCAGACATCCGTGTAGATACCCACAAGCAACATCCGCACATGCAGATGAGGCTTCACGCATCGAACACTAATGCACAAACTGTTGGCTTGATAACGTTAGTGTCCAGAGTATTTCGTGATTTAGACACTGGTGAGTGAGTTGTTTATACAGTACATTAACGACAATGCTCATGTTCATCCACCGTCACAAAAAACACCCGCAAACTGACTCCATGAGTCCACATGATTTTTCTGCTTGCTCTGAGAAAAAATATTTTGAACTTTGTCTTACTGAGAAAAAATTGCTGACTCTGAAGGGTATTTTTTACTTGTTTGAATAAAATGTAATCACATAGGATGTTCTCAACTATTGACAGTAAATTTTGCATTGCTTATTTATTTTCTTTCTTTAACAGAATTTTCCTTGCATTGCAGTCACATGTCATAAACACTATTTCATCAAAGTGTCACATTGTGACAATTTAAGATAAGTTTAGGGCAATTATGCATGTAAATGTAACTGTGTGTAGGTGCATATAAGTGTATATAAGGCTTTGTGTATCTGTCTGTGTGTAAGCTCACACAAAAAGCTGTGTGTGCGTGTCCTGCTCAATGTGCTCCTCAGTCACCACAAATCAATGAATATTCTCCACTCAGCATCCCTGTCCTTGGGGAGACCTTAGCCCTGTTGAGTCCTCTTGGGGGAAAGGGGCGTCTGGAATCCCTTCTGAGCTTGAGGTCTCGATGGCCCAACCCCCTGGGACCCAGGTGAGTTGATAAATAAAATTTTGTTCACCTGTACCTTCTGCGCCCGCCGCTTGTCTGCTCTCTGGTTCTGGTGATAGATGCGGCTAAAGTTGGACACGATGACAGGAACAGGCAGGGCAATTACCAGCACCCCACTCAGGGAGCAGATGGACCCAAAGATCTTCCCCGCGATAGTCTTAGGAACCATGTCTCCGTACCTGCAAGAGGGAGAAAGATAGATTGAAAAAAATAGGCTTACTGTAGAAATGTATCTCACTAGTCTGTCAGTGGATAACCTCCCAATGGCAGGTTGGTTAATCTCGCGGCTCCCACTGACGCAGAGCAGAAGAGAGAGCATTTCAAACATACACGTTTCTGCTACCAATCACAACAAATGGTTGACCATTCAAATCACTTCTATTGGAAATCCAGCTTTAACAAGCGCCTTCTGTATATCCAGAATTCAAGTAATTGAAAAATCAAACAGCACTTGCACAACAAACAATGATTATGTAAGAAAATAACAACTATGAGGGCTATGAAGGGCTGTTGCCCTTTGATTTGAACACATCAATATTTACTGTTAGTTCCTGTACTCGCTGCCTTGCTGTGTTACAATAGTTATTTATATGACTGATACAACTTGGTTGAAAAAAAAGGTTGTTACTAATTTTTTCTACATGTCTAGCCCCACATTAGTGAATGACTGTTGCACAGAACCAACAGTAGCCCTGAGAGAATGAGGCCCCCAGCTAACCTCCCCTTGTCACTGAATAGCATACACACGCCACTGTGTCATTCAATGACAGGAGACTATTAACCTTTAAGAGAGGAGAAAGAGGAGGCCTACAGAGGCACGCACTGAATGCCAGGGCCGTCTCTAAAAAGGCATTTCGTCCATCCGATATGAAATATTTGCAAGTCAAAAGCAATTTTGTCTGAAGCTTAGAAGACAGACAACACAATTACAATGACCATATTAGATCTGTCCTTTCCCTCGAATGAGGCCCCACTGTTGGAGAGAGAAATGGAAGAGAAAAAGAAAGCTCCAAGAGCATGACTCAAGTAGGAAAGGCAACCTTTATTTCTAATGGAGCTCATTTTGTATTTATGAGTAAAAAGTGCAGGTAATTTGTTCTTATTTCTCCACTGAACAAGAAGTTCCATCAGAGTTACTGTATGTGAACTGAAAAGCTGACTACAAACGTAATATACAAACTAGTATGACAAAACAAGCCCCACACATCAAGGGAATAATTAGTCACAGACACAGTTTTGTTTTTACCATAACCTTCTGAAAGCAGAGGGGTATGGTGATTATATCACATCAAATTAATTACATTAATGTTGATAAAATGCTCTATATAAATCTTCTAATGTCATGCATTAACAAGTAATCCATGAAAATATGTGTAGCTTCTCTTCTAAATCCAACTATAAGATAGATAAACAGCTTAGGCAATGCAATATACATGCAACCATAACTAAACCTGTTTATTCATTAAATTAATTTCAGCATAAATAGTTGACTTTCTTTATAGTCTAAAGCCATTCATTTTGTGTTTCACATCACTAATGTATGGAATTCAGCAACAAAGCGTACACAGTACATATGCTACTTCTGTAGCAACTAGTATGGTTCTTATTTACAAGAAGACAATCAGATAATAGCTGCTTTTCCACCAAGGTACAGGAAGTAAATGAGGACCCATTTAGAAACTCCTGAAACAGGAATGTTAGCATCTCCTAAAGAGTTCTTGTTTGCTTACCCACCACACCTTGGAGGCGTGAAGATTATGCAAATAAGGACAAGATGAAATATGCAAATGTTAGGTTTAGGTTAGGTTCGTCATTTTGGTCGCAAAGTTGCAATATCCTGGGTCTGGCTTTGCATTTTCTTTTATAAAACAGTATTTATTGGTATTTAAAAATGGCGTGCCTGGTATTCTCACTTAGCGTACTTTTGACAAATCATCATTGTTCGGTACTACAAACTCTGCCCATCTGGTTCTTGTTCCCCCGAAAAGTACCGCCTTCTTGCAGGGACTTTTTTCGGGGCCAGGAACTATCCAGGTGGAACCAATTTCAGAAGTACTGTAGACTCCTGCAGTGGAAAAGCCCCTAATGAACCCCAGACTAGGATGTTCAGGCAATTCTATGTGGAGGAAAAGATAGAGACCAATAACTTCCACTTCATCATTAAAATGGGTTTCCCATCAATGTTTTCTATTGAAGGGGAGCCGGATATCAGTGCCCCCTTGCCCTCTTGACATCTTGCCAACATCACAATTTGTCATACATCATATGATGTCACTTCCGACTGTCACGTCAGTGCGTTACTTCGTTGAATCGCTCCCACCTACACCGGATAACTTGACCTGATTTTGGATTACGGATTTTGGATTGTTAACACTGTGATATCTTTACTATTTCTTGGCTTTGACCCCTCACCTGAACTGATTTTGGAACGTGGGCTTTGGCTTGACTAGCGCTCGGCTAGCGCTAGTGTAAGTTTTGTTTTTTATTCCAGCGTATCAACAAAGAGCTGTATGTGAAGCGGTAGTGACAAGGGATGTAAAGCAGTGGTCTGACCAATCAGAGGTGAAGTTACAATACACACTGAGTGACATCATTGTAGCTGAATGTTATTCTCCCTGTAGCTGAATGTTATTCTCCCTTGTAAGTCGCTTTGGATAAAAGCGTCTGCTAAATGACTAAATGTAATGTAATGTAAAGGTAGCGCTAGTTAGCCTATTAGCTTAGTATATTGCTAACTATGCCGGAATCGATGCCTACCTCTTCGGACTGTGAGAACTGTCTGCACCTGGTCGACAGACTCAGTGCTTTAGAGAGTCGGTCTTTAAAGACATCCACTGCCTGCGTGAGGATGTGAAGAAGAAGGATGAATTGTTTGTGTGTCTGACCTCCATCGCCTGCACTCAGGCTAAGCCCATCTCCTGCTCCATGTCCTTGGCTGTGATTGGACCGGACTTTGACACCACTCTCCCTTGGCCCAGATCCATTCTCACTGTGGGTGAGTCGGGTCCCTCTGATGCCCCGCTGACGGTGATAGAGGAGCCAAGTCCCGGACCTGCTGCACCCCAGAGCCCTGGACCCTGGCGGCGAGCGGTGGCCAGCTCTATGCTGGAGACTCTCCGGCTGGAGAACAGATTTGAAGGTCTGGAGCCCACAGTCAATGTCAGGGATATGCGGGAGTTCCCCCCTTGGGGGGGGGGTAATCACAGTCCACCGAGACGCTCTCTTCCGCCGCCAGCCTCGTTTCCACCACCGCCAGCCGCATCTCCATCGTCACCGCCTCCTCCTCCTCTGGTTCCATGCCTTGACAGTCTATCCAGCGTTCCGTCCATCGCCAAAGGAGGCAACCTCCCTCCACCGCTGCCAGCCTTCTCTTCACCACATAGGACCTCTACCTCGCTCCTCTGTTGGTGCGCACCCTGGGACATCCTCCGAGGCGGCTGCGGTAGGCAGTCGTGCTGGCTGTTCCACCGTGCTGGTCATTGGGTCATCCATGGACCATCATGTTCAGATCAACAGGTGCCGCACTTCCCGCCACCCAGGTGCAACTGTCGAGGACATTAACATCACCATCCCGCAGTTGCTTAACCATCACCCGTCAGTCTGCTGTTGTGGTGCATGTGGGCACCAACGACCTTAAAACGCAGCAATCGGGGAACCTAAAGAAGATTTTTTCGGCCTTATAAACAGTGTTTTGAAATACAAACAAGCAGTGCATTGTATCTGGCCAACTGCCCTCCCCCCAGCGATGCAAAGTTTAGTCGGTTGCGGCAGCTGCACAATGGCTGAAGGGCTACTGCTGCAACAGAGGCATCCCCTATGTGGACAACTTCACCTTCAACTTACTTTCCACAAAAGACTAGAGCTTTTTAAGGACGATCGCCTCCATCCAAACCATGAAGGATCCCATCCACGTTCCATAAACATTTAACTCACACTGCTCTCCTGCAATACGTTCACATCCTGACAGTCAGTGAGTCCCACACATCCATTCACTATATAGTCACCTCCTCCATCCCCAACACCAGTAGCCCACTCAGCTCTCCTAAATGGGACTGTTACGCCTTCCACCATAACCACCATCATTACCTTTCATAGACCTTTGGTAGTACGCTCATTATCATGCCCACTTAAGGCTAATCAAAACAATTTAATTTGACTTTCTAAACAGCCTCTCTTACCTTCTGCTGCTGCTATCTGTAAACCTGTAAACTTTGATCTCATCACATCTCGACATAACAAATCCTTTTTGTGTATTGATTTTATTACTTTAAATAATTTGGATCTTTTTATCACACAGAGACCTGACTTTACATTTCTCCACCAAGCCAAGGGGGGTTGCTGTCATCTACAGAAAGGATTTTAAAGGCACTCCCATTTCACGTAGCAGTTTTACATCATTTGAACATCTTGATTTTAATGCGTGATCATTTTAATAATTTAAAGACCGCCGAGACCAAATAATGTTTTTAACCAAGAATGCTGGGTTGTTATCTCATTTTATGTCAAATTATCACAAAATTATGATTTTATGTAATTTTAACATACATGGCTGCTCCCCTAGTCACACTTTTCTTACTGATTTTATGGATGTTCTTGACTCTTTAAACCTCATTCAAGCGATACAAGAACCTACACATTCTAAGGGCCACACCCTTGACTTAGTACTGTACAGTGGTCTCAGCCATAAAACATTGAGAGAAAGGATATCTGTGTGTCCGATCCCAAAGTGGTTTTATTCAGTGTGGTCTTATCCCAATGTTTTATCACTCCCAACAATCCGGTCCGCCGTGTTTTTAAGTCCATGTCAGTATGTTTTCCGAGCTTTTCAATGCTGCTGCTTCGCATTTAACTGCCTTTTATCGAGAATTTAACACAGAGAAGCTTGTCTCCCATTTTAATGACATGTGTCTGACTGTCCTGGACTCTGTCGCCCCATACAAGGACAAAAAGTCAAATAAAACATTGCAGCCCGGGCTAAATGAATCCACCCAGGACCAAAAGTGAGACTGTAGGAGAAAGGAATGGAAATGAAAAAATAGTGGTTTAAATGTATTTTTTGAGATCTAGAAAGACGCTATGCACAATTATCAAAGGGCAGTCAAAGAAGCAAGAGCAGCTTTCTTCTCTAACCTGATTGTTACAAAGTATTCCAACCCCAGAATTTTATTTGAGGTAATAGACTCCATCAACCCCCCCCACCCCCCGCCATCTCGTGGAGTTTTTAAACTTTTTTGCTAAAAAAGCTCAGAATATAAAACAGGAAATTACACCCCCTGACCAAGCTATACAGTAAATAGCTCGCTGGAAAAATGGATTTTTCCTCTTTTAAAGAAGCCAAACCTTGACCCCTCTGTTCTTAACCATTTAAGGCCCATTTCTAAACTTCCATTTCTTTCAAAGGTTTTAGAGACGGTGGTATCAACCCAGCTTTTGGCTTTTATGTGTCATAGTAAAGTATTTGAGAAATTCCAGTCTGGGTTTAGAGCTTTACATAGCATAGAAACAGCCCTCCTCAAAGTTACCAACGATATCCTTTTAGCAGCCGATATGGGGGACAGTGCAATTTTAATTCTTTTAAATCTAAGTGCAGCCTTTGACACTGTACATCATGCCGCCTTAATAGACCGTCTTAACACCTGGGTTGTCATCAAGGACACTGCACTTGCCTGGTTTTATTCCTACCTTTTAGAAAGAATCTTCGCAGTCTTCATCAGTAACGACTCATCCTCTACAGCTCAAATTATCTGTGGTGTACCGCTTCCATTTTAGATCCAATTTTTTTTCAATCTATGTGCTGCCTCTTGGCCAAATTATCCAAGGACACAATGTCTCTTTTCATTGCTACGCAGACGACACACAGATATACCTTCCTCTGAAACCTGTTGACCCAAACAGCCAAGCTGCTGTTGTAGATTGTTTCAATGATATCAACTGTGGGATGGCACAGAATGTTCTTCAACTCAATAACTCTAAATCAGAAATCATACTGTTCACTCCCCCAAATTCTACCAGTCATATTGAGTGGCCTTGGCACTCTGTCCACAAATATTAAGTCTGTTGCCAGAAACTTGGGAGTACTGTCTGACTCTGACCTAAACCTTGAACAAATAAAAAAATAAGTTAGGTCCTGCTTCCTTCAACTGAGAACCATTTCAAGAATCAAACCAATACTATCACACAGCGACCTGAAAAAAGTAATCCAAGCCCTAATTTTCTCACAGCTAGACTACTGTAACTCCCTCCTTTCTGGCATCAACCAAAAGTCATTCTCTCGCCTCCAACTAGTTCAGAACGCAGCAGCTCGGCTTCTTGCCGGATCCAAAAGATGACATCACATCACCCCAATCCTGGCTTCTCTCCATTGGCTCCGTGTTCGGTTCAGAATCGATTTTAAGATTTTACTGATCACTTTTAAAGCATGTCTGGGTATGACTCCAAGCTACATAACAGATATGTTGACCCCATATGAGCCAGTACGCAGAACCTCAGGCGGGGGGGCCCTCCTGGCTGTTCCAAAGTCTAGACTTGAAACTAAAGGTGACCACGACTTTGGAATGACCTGCCCGAGGAGAGTCGGTCGGCAGAGTCAGTGACTTCTTTTAAATCACTTCTCAAAACCCATTTTTATAGATCTGCTTTTATGTGATGTCACCTCCTTTCTTTATCTATTTTATTTTCTACTTATTGATTTATATTTTTTTCTTTCATTTATATTTCTTATTTTCATATTGTATCTTCTTTTTTTTTTTTTCTCTTTTTATACACTTTTACAATTTAATGAATGAATTAAATGACTGTTTATTCATGTTCCTTTGCCTTTTAATATCAAGATCTGAACACTGCTTTTATCACTCTGTCAAAGCACTTTGTGAACTCTGTTTTTAAAGGTGCTATGTAAATAAAGCCATTATTATTATATTATTATTTAAAAATGTCATTGGCTCTATTTGTCCTGCTGTGCTCTCCATTATCAACAACTCTCTGCTGTCTGGTTGTGTCCCTGCTCAATACAAACAAGCTGCTATTCAACCAATTCTCAAAAAAAAGAACCTTGATGATCTCAGAAAAATGACAGGCTAATCTGCCAGTTGCATTTTGTAAGCAACATTTTAGAAAAAGTGGTTAAATAAGCAGCTCATAACTGCTATAGATAAGCACAATATTATTGATAAGCTTCAGTCTGGCTTCCACCGGTTGCATTCAACAGAGACAGCTCTTTTCAGAGTCTCAAATGATATCATGATGCATGGTGTCGCAGGAGAATGTTTGGTGTTGGTGATGTTGGACCTCAGTGCAGCTTTTGATACTGTTGACCACATCGATCGGTTGAGAGACTTGAACAGTGGGTGGCTATCTCTGGGTCAGCCCTGCAGTGGTTCTCCTTCTAACTCTCGCAGCTTCGCCTCCTCATCTGAAACGCTGTATTGTGGTGTGCCCCAAGGTTCAGTCCTTGGTCCCATTCTGTTTGGCTTATGCTTCCTATCGGACAGTTAATAAGGCACTAAAAAGGTATCTCCTGGCACTGCTATGAAGATTCAATTATACATCTCTTTTAAACCCCAAAACAAAGCTATATTGTCAGTCTTGATTAACTGCCTAAACGCTACAAAAAACTGGATGGCAGATAATTTCTTACAACTAAATGCAGACAAAACAGCTATCCTTATCTCTGCCCCTCCTAGTCTTGTCCCTAAGATTAGGGACGGTCTTTTACCTCGTCGGTTAAATCCTATGTAGGAAATCTACAGTAGGTGTCACTATGTCAAGTTTTTAAGTAGCTGTTGCAAACCTCAGGCCAGTGGTGTCTCAAGCTTTTATATCGTCCTGTCTTGACTATTGCAAATCCCTTTTTTACCCGCCTCAGCATAACATCCCTGGATCGTTTATAAGTAGACCAAAATGCTGCTGCTAAACTCTTCACCTGGTCCTCCAATGGTATCATGTGACACCAAATTTCAGGGCTCTTCACTGACGCCCCATCAAATTATGAATCCAGTTTAAAGAATTGTCATCACCTATAGAGCATGGTCAGGCACCTGCTTACATTAGAGATCTACTGCAGCCCTGTGTCACCAGCAGGTCTCAAAGTTCCTTTGATCGGGGTTTGCTGGTTGTCCTGCGACTCCTGTCCTGAAGACTAGAACTAGACCGTGCTTTTGGGGTTGTTGCGCCCAAATGTTGGAAACTTTGAACTCTCCCCCTTTGGAGTTAAGCTCTATGGACACTGTGAACACTTTTAAAAAGACACTCAATTTCAAGTCAATTTCTATTTATTTATGTTTTTATTGTGTTTTATGTATGTATTTATGTATGTTTATGATCATCCACCTCTCCGAAGCACTTTGTGACGTCCCTGCTCTTGAAAGGTGCTATACAAATAAAGTTACTTATTTAATTACTTACATGTATGTAATGATATTTACAGATAGATAGAACCACAGAGATGTAGGTACCCTCAAACACACAGACACACACAGACGCTTTAAAGAATGGCAGCCATTTATGGCAAGTGTCAAAAGTCACTTGTGGCTTTGTTTGTTCCCTAACAGTCTCTGACAACAACAAAAGCCCACCGCTCAGCGTCTCTGTGGCTTTCTCTCCACATCAGTCTGCCGAGGGAAGAAGTGATCCCCTCCCCACCATCCTTCTCATCACTGGAAGTGATGTGCCATTTGAAGTCCCTTTGAGGCAGGAACAACTCAAGACCTGACTGATAAATGAGGCCATAGAAAGTTCAGACAGACTACTTGTCATTATTCTCACTAATAATCAGTGATTTGAATCACCTGCGATTACTTCACTCAACTCATCAGTCTGCCACACCATCAGAGATACAATAATGCTGCTGCCTGCAAGTCATTGTACTCGTGCTGGCTTCCCTGTTGTGTGCCATCTCAGATGCCGTATTCTACGTTATACACAATGCTATTGTATTATTTTACGTCCTAATGCAAAACTTTGACTATTGTTTATTAGATGCTGTTTTCATTCCATCTAGTCCCTCTGGATTGTAGTACATGAGTCATACATTTGAGGCATAAATGAGCAAAATATGCCTCCCTTTTAAGCAATGGGAGTTCTCGTATCAATAATCCATTGGCCATGGCCATATCTGAAGATACATTTTATGGAGAACATTTTGCCTCCCCTCTAAGAACTGTAATGGCCCTTTTCACTCAAATTTTGAAATAACAGTTCCATCAATGGTACAAAAGCCTTATCCCAACAATACATTTCATTTCAAAAACCTTCTAAGTGAATGTTTCCATTAGGGGAAATAAAACGTGAATAATATTCATCCGCAAGCCCTCTTTAATGGGATCCTATCAGATTGCCAGATGCAGGCCTTACTACAGTCTTAGTAATACTACAGTCAATTTGCTGCCCTCATTTAGACAAACTGGCCCCTCTCTGATGATAGCATCTCTGAGCCATTATACACACTACAGAAACAGAGCTGAGCTCACACACATTAAACGAGGGGAATGTGGCGATAAGTACTGTGTGTGCACCGTGTGTGTGTGTTTTATAATGACGTGAGATACCATTTCTTTCCCACCCACCTCGATGAAGCTGAGCAGTCTTTGGTTTTCCTATATAAGTAGAATGATTGGAAGGCAACAGACAGGGTGGATATTGTTAAAGGAAGCAGTGAAAGCAAGGAAATAAGAGGGAGGGATATTTTTGTTGCTGGAGTTTTGGGCCCTGGCGCTGCAGTGCACCCAAGCGACTAGCCTTCCTCAAGTTAGTCTTCTTGTCCCACTGCCCCCCTCTCAAATTCAACACTGACTTTCTTGTACTTATGGGACCTCGAGACGCACACACACGCACGCACGCACGCACGCACGCACACACACACACACACACACACACACCAGTGGTGTAACATGATGGTGATAGGCCCCGGTGCCAATATTTTTTTGACCCTCCCTGTGCACACACGCACCCAGCCCGGCTCTAGCCATTTTGTCGCTCTACACAATCCATCGACGGGGGGAGTTACGCACGGTCCATTAAGCATGGTGCTTCTTTTGTTTCGTTCAATGAGCAACGGAGTAAAATAAAATAGCCTACATCTAAAATAAAGAGGAACAGGGCAAGGAGACGCGCAGCCAAGCGCAATTCACGGGCACCCCATTGCTGGCGTACCAATTGAGGGTGCCCTGCACACGCGCATGCGCGCACGCATGCACCTACGCACGCACACACGCACAGCAAGGCAGACGGTGGTCAGGGATGTCATTTATTTCATCACAGGAGGACAAGGTCTCTCTGAGTTCTATTATTAAAGTGTGGGAAGGAGAGATGGGGTAGGTGTGTGGTAGTGTCTATGTGAGTGCTGCTATGAAGTGCTCTGGGAGATGGATGGAGCACAGAGGTTCTGAGGGGTTCACAGACTCAGGCGCAGATGTGCGGTGATGGCAGGGCAGGTCAGAGCAGGACAGCCAGGTCTGGCAAGAACTCTTTTTGTAAATGTGATGAGTGCACTGAAACAAAATAGTAATCTGAACTTCAAAAAGTGTAAAATTGAACAGTGTGAAAACAAAAAAAAAGGTTGACCATAGTGTCAAGATGTTGCCCTTCAGAGAGAAACATTGGAATGGAGATGGAAAAAGAAAGAGACGGACAAATGCGTTAATAATGAGATTTGAGACATCACTTTGTACTTTGTACTATTGCACATTTTTTGTTCAATAAAGACAGAAAAAAACAGCGTAACAGAGGCAGAGAGGAACAGAGAAGAATGAGAAAAACAGAGATTGTAAACGGTTAGGGGGTTTGTGAAAGAAAAAGCGATTGTGCTTGTGAAATAGAGAGAGAGAGACAGAGAGGGAGAGAGAGAGAGTGGAGGGGAGTGGCTTTCCATTTACAGGCCAAATCCCAAATGATTCCTCTGCAATTTTCCTCCTGGCACCACAGTCCCCTTCAAATACACCTCTAATGCTTCAGTTTGGACCACAATCCCTTGCTGACAGCTGACCCCCCTCGTGAGGTAATGTATTGAGTGAACATCTGAATGTGATGCAAGAAAATTCAGTAAGAACCTCCATAAATCCCAGGATGACTATGGGTGAGAAGGTGGCAGTGGCAATGCATGTTGCATCTAAACGCCCTTTAATCGAGCCATGGCCATGTCTCCAGTGAGGAATTTCCTAAATTGCAGGGGGAGCTGAGATAGGGAGGGCTAGAAGGTGGATAAACTATAAAGAAAACCCAAAGACATTTGGTGATTTGACTTGAGCCTACTCATTAAATACCTCTGGGGAAGGAAATGGCGGTAGGGGAAAGAGTGGTTCAGGAAAAAAGAGACGTGTGTATGTCTCCAAAGAATGGATTTTGGAATGTGTGGCTGTTTTTGTACATTTGTGTGTCTGTGTGTTGTTTGTGTGCATGTGTGTGTGTCTGTGTGTTTGGGGAAGAGCTGAGAGCGAGTGTATTAGTGGGAGTGTGTAAGTCTGTCACTCTCTGGGGTAAGAGCCATTCGTCATAGTCGGCAGCAGGGACCTGGTGCCATTCAGCACCATGGAGAGCTAGTGTAGCGCCCATCTGTAGCAAAGTGACCACAGTGCACACACTCACCCCACTCCAACTAGTGAACACCAAATTCGTCAGGTCCTGATCACATTATCCTTCAAGGACTGATACCGTTAGCTCGGCCTTCCTAATAGCTTAGTAATCTCTCAAAAAAGTTTTGCTGTGGGTTGTAGGAAATGTAGAGACTTTTCTGTCCAGCTCCAACCCTGGGAGACACACGGGAACTCACACGCCTTCACCTCCTCAAGGCTGGAATGGTGTAATGGGCTCATTATAACAATTCTCCCACCGTAGTCTCCAGAAACTCCGGTCCACTCCTGTCCAGAGCAGTGCTGGTATGATCCCTTGTGAGAGTTTGTTAACACCAGAACATCCCTCCCATTCTAGCCTCTTTGAACTGACTCCTTGTCCACACTGTTATTAACTGGAAAAACCTTCTCCTGACTCTCTCTCTGAATTTGGAAATACACCTGAAAACATCTCAAGGACCCTCTAAGCCTAGAGGCTTCAATTCACACTGTAATGGTGAGCCATTTAAGTGCAGCACTGTTTTCTGAATGAACAGTTTCAAAATAAGATGAGATGAAATAATACTGAATTAATCAAATCATTGAGGAAAATATCATTTTAAATATAAATAATTGAGTACTCTTTTTAATACAAATCATTTAAATGGGTAGTTCTTATTATGTTTAGCTAAACTTGGACGAACACTTGAGTTTCTATAAATAACTACAAGAATAAAAGAGCCTAAAAAAGTGGAATTGTGTTTCCAAGACAAAACCAGTTCAGTATAGCATTTTTTTTTAGAAGTGTGAACGATTGTGTTCCCAGGACTTTAGTCCTTAACACATCCATCCATCCAACTATACTCTCTTCCGACATCTTATGGTCAGTCAGTCAGTCACTCACATGACACACAGCTCTCTGGGGATAGGACAATCATCTGCAATTGCCTCCACAAATGTCACCAGCATTTTTCTGGGGGGATGATACGGAGGAAAAAAAAAAACCTGCTGGGTTGGGGGGACAACTACAAATAGTGGCGGAAGATAGATCGAGTAAGAGGAAGAGAGAGAGAGAGAGAGCATGAAATGAGAAAGGAAAAAAGGTTTTCACCAAGAGTATGGAGCTAATAACAGTTAGAGGTTGTATCTTCAAACTACACAAGCACTACAATAGGTGGATGGTAATTTGAAGTATCTGTTGATGGATATCAGACACCTGACTATTACAGAAAAAGCAGCAGAGATACAGTATCTTTCTTTCAAAACCATGCACTTGAGTCAGTACCCCTGTTTTGGAACGTAATCAAGTGGATAGCAAGAGACCTCCGCTGGCATTATTTTGCCAAGATATAACCTTTAAAATAGGAAAACAGAGACCGAGCAAGACAGGGAGAGAAAGAGAGAGAAGGAGAGAGAGAGATAGAGGCAAGATATGTGAGCATGTGAGCAGAAAATGCTGTTATTTACACTCAGATGCTGCAGGTTTTTATATAGTTTATACGACCTAAAGATGTCTTAATATACACTGGAGTGCCAATGTTCTCAGCCCTCCCTCAAGGCAGATCAACATAGACACAATTTCAGATTGTGATTTTGTGAGTTTGACGAATCTGGGCTGTATCTGTGAAAATTGACTGCTGAACAAGTGTGCTTGATTGGGCACCTTGGAATCTTTTTCCAAGGGCTAGGATGGCTTATCTAAAGATACAAACAGTGCATGCTGCATTATCTTATCTGTCAGCAAAACAAAACAAAACATAACAAAACAATATTCACACTGTGATGTGAGAAAATTAATTATGATCTTCATAAAATTCTTTATGAAACTTATCGGTGAAGGATACATTGATTAGAATACAATAGCAGAGACTAACATTAGGATGGACCCTTAAATGTAAATGGGGCGAGCTAGTTTTTTATCAATACACCGATCAGCCACAACATTAAAACCACCACTAATAGCCACTAATATTGTGTAGCCCCCCCCTCGTGCCACCAAAACAGCTCTGAGCCGTTGAGGCATGGACTCCACAAGACCTCTGAAGGTGTCCTGTGGTTTCTGGCACTAAGACGTTAGCAGCAGATCCTTTGAGTCCTGCAATGCCCTTACAATTTCCTGGCCTTTGCATGCTTTACCTTGAAGTATACAGTAGGTATCTGTTTTCCACATTTACATTTTTGTTAATATGGGGGGAGTGGGGGCAGAGGAAGTTAGCAAACATATACACTAAGTGGGTAAAATGAAGGGCATTCCTCTCACACTGTGCTGCTGATAGAGAAAAGGTCATTGTCATCATTCACTTTAAAGCCAATTTAACTGCTCTGCAATACACACGCACGCACGCACGCACGCACGCGCGCACACACACACACACACACACACACACACACACACACACACACACACACCCGTCACAGTATATTGTTAAATTGGGAAAGAGACGGGGAGGGATTAAAGAAGAGTTTTACCATCAGCCAGTTTTAGCACTAGCCAGCATTTTGGCTCATTAGAGTTTGAGATTTACATGTAAGTGTGTGTGTGTGTGTGTGTGTGTGTGTGTGTGTGTGTGTGTGTGTGTGTGTGTGTGTGTGTGCGCGTGTGTGTGTGCGCGTGCGCGTGCAATTAGCAGTTACCAGAAATATATCAGCCAAATACTCACAACTAATCCACTTCCCTGGCATCAAAGAATGAGATACGCAATAAGTTTAAATTAAAGAATGATGAGTACAAAGTCCACACTGGTAACTGCCAGTGTGGACAAACAAAAGAAGCACATGGCGCTTCTTTTGTTTTGTTCAATGTTCAAAAATATCTGAAACGTAGAAAAATAAAAGCCTAGATCTTAAATAAAATTTAAAAAACTGTGTTTCTTATTTGGAGGAACGGTGCAAGGGGATGCAAGGGTGCCCCATCGCTGACGTGCCCATGTGGTGGGCCCCTAGGGGCCACTGGGCCCCGGTGCAGCTGCACTGATTGCACCGTTGGTAGCTACGTCACTTATCTTAAGTTGTTCATACTTCTTGTAAATAAACCCCTAATTTTTGCCTCAATCTAACTGCGACTCCTGTGTCTGACGGCTCGGTCCCTCGCAGTAGGTCTGTAGTTGATGTGTGTGTAAAAGCCTGTGTGTAATAGCGAGGTATGAGTAAGAGAGGTATGGTAATGGTAAAGGTATGGTAATGGTAAATGAGAGAAGGAGTGAGGGAAATTAGCTTGGTGTGTTTGCGTACACACACTTCTGAATATATGCACATCACGACAAGTCCTAAAATTGTAAAGTAGTCTGCAAGGCCTAAGTTGATAAGAAGTGTAGTGTGGGAGTCTCTACCCACATCTAAGGAGGGAGACGGAGTCGTTCGGGCAGTGGAGCGCCGACATGGCGAGGACTTTATTCATACAAGTAACAGAAAGGCTTGCTGGCACACAAAGATAAACTACAAAAGGATTGACAGAGTTCATTTTCTCGTGGACGTGCTCCAGACCGCAGTCATTTCTGCCTCATGCACCTCATGCACCTCCCCACTGAAAGATGGAACAACATAAAAGAAGACTCTCCCAGCCGGGTCCAACCAATCAGCGCTAAAGAGGCTGATTGGTCCCCCCCAACCCACCCCTGTCCCCTGCCGACGTGGCTTAACCACGCCTCCTCCTCTGCCACTGGCAGATAGAACCAGTAATGGCTCTAGATAATGGAAATGGGAATCCATCCATCTCTGCGAGCATGGTACATTCTGTGCCATGGGATCTGTGTGGAGTGGAGGGCGCGAAGCCAAAGTACAATTACCTTGATATGTGGTTCAATTACACGTAGATACAACCAGAACTTACAGTGCTCTTGGCTTTAAGATGTGAAAAAAGTCTCCAAAGACAAATTTGATTTCTTAAACTGGACTCTGTTCTCCTGTTTAATGCGTGACATCACAATAAAACATTTCAGTGCTCTCCCACAGCAGAACGGTCCTTTGGGACCCCAATCCATCCCCAACACGCACGCCTTCTGTCAGTGTGATCAAACTCAGTCTTTTAAGCAACTACAATCCCACTACATCTACACTGTAGCTCAGTGGGACGAAGGGGGGGATGGCTGAAGCAGTGCAGGACATTACAAAGTTTGATTCCAATCAGCTATTCAAGGAGACAGAGCAACGAGAGAACAAAAAGACGGATGAGACTGCAATTATGATTCTCCACAAAGCCTGCCACAGGCCAGGAAAAGGAGACTAAAGATTTAGTCAGCCCGGATGGAAAACTCTGTCATGCTTTCTTCTGCTCTCTCTGTTTATGTTTTTAATACTTGTGTGGGAGGGGGTGTGTATGCGTGTGTGTGCATCTCTGTGTGTTTTTCTTGCACTGCTGTGTGTGTGTGTGTGTGTGTGTGTGTGTGTGTGTGTGTGTGTGTGTGTGTGTTGTCTGTGCATACGCATGAGGTTTGTGTGTATGAGAAGTCACAGAAACAACTTGGCTATTTCATGACAAAGGTTGTGAAATTGGATGAACAGCAGCATTGCTGATGTTCTTTCATGTGCTTGGAAAAGCAGAAAAGAATTGTAGTAGATGGGGTGTGTGTTTTTGAGGCATTGTAATGGGCTTTTGAATTTAAGTGACAAACTAATATGGCTAGGCTGTGACCATGTGTAGTGGTGTGGGATTAAATGTAAATGTATGATCTCTATTCTATTCAATTCTACTCAATTATATTTAATCTTCTTCTCTCTTCTCTTAAAGTTCTCTTATCACTCCTATCTCCTTTCCAGCCAAAGGCTCATCTGTTTTAAATCTACCCATTTTATCCCAGCACTACTCCAGCCCATTCTATGCTCCCCCTCATGTTTGACCCCTGTTTGTGTGATTTCCAGAATTGAAAAGAAGTCTGTCTGGCAAGATAAGGTTGAAAGCTGGAAAGAGAGAGATAGAGATAGATAGACTAGGGCCGGGAGTTCAGAGGACAACTCTTCTCAGCAGTAAGCCCAAGGTCAAAGTGATAAGTTGACCGTCAGTGAATCCCTCTTACGGAATTGCTCGCTCACATTCCAGACAAGGAGAGAATGAAAGAGAGCAACCACATTTAAATGGAATTAACTGAAAACTGCAGAGAAATAAAAAAACTATAAAATCAGTGGGACTGCTGTGGCACTAGAAAAGGAAATGGGTGGTAGAGTGTGACCCAACAGAGGGACAACAAATTAAACAGAACATGAAAGATAAATTGGGAGAAAGAGGAGAGAGAATGGAAAAACACATATCAAGAATGTCAGATTCACTCTCTGAAGCACTCTCATACAGTAGATTATTTTTGACAGAACAAGGGTGTTCATTTGTACCGTGCCGCAGACTTATATAAAGTGTATAAAATATGTGGAAAATGTATAACCTTATTTGTAGAAGGTATTTTATTGTACTATGTTATGAAGAAGTTCAGTAGTGTTACCGGATGCAACCTGTTGGAGCCAATTACAGAGCCCTGACCTGATTGGCGCCTTAGATTAGTGGAGGGGGGGCAGAAGCTACATAAGCAGTCAAGATGACTGGCAGAAAGAGGAACGAGAGAGACAAGATACATGCAGAGAGAACAGAGAACAGAGAGAAGGAGGGTTGTACCCGACTAAAGATTTTCCTAGTCAATGATAAGTCGTAATTTCAAGCCATTAGTAGACTTATCATTGCACGTTTATGATGATATAAATAAAATTATTTAAATATATCCTTTTGGGGCATCAGAAAAAAATATCTGAGTTCCAGGGCCGAGAATGAATGTTATAACTAACACTGGCTACAACAGATGAATACAGCCTTTAAAATATACATTGAATTTACAAAGGCTGCATGCACGAGGTGAGTCAAAATGACCAAATATACCATATAATGTAATTTTTAATTGGTTTAATTAACAGCTGTTAATTCCCGGACGCCCGGACCTAGCTGTTTCCCAGGGCTCGGTGCACCACCAGCCCACTTCTGCCCGGCCCGTCAGGGCATTTAAGGTACGATTTGATTAATGAAGAACATGAAAGGTTTCAAATGGCTCTTATAATGTACGCAATATTTTTTATAATGTAAGCTATATTTTTTCAGACCTTTAGACTAGTCAACTAGTCTAAGTTTAAACTTCTGTCTAAGCGTCAGGGAAATTAGTTGTTAGGAACATCCCTGTTGTGAACGCATCGGAACAACCAGCAAGGTGACTGAACATTTTGGGAATTTATCAGTGACACCAACACAATAACTTTGTTGTGTTGGGATGGTGTGGGAACGGGCCACAGCACCAACCCTCTCCAGACTGGCAGCAGCAGCACCCGGGGGGTCCGGCGGAGGACTGGGGGAGAAGCAGGTGGTGAAGAAGTAATGCTGACGTCACTTCCATAAATGGAAGACGAGGATCCTTCCGTTTCAGTTGTCTGTGAAACTTTCATCCCCGTGTTGTTATGGATTACGAGACGCTGGTGGCGGAAGCTCTAAATCATATCGGACCTTATTCTGACCAGTGCAATAGGTCCTAGTCAGTGTAAGCAGCACGTAGTGGACTTCATTTTCCGCGATGATAGTCAGCAATACTGAATCTGATACCTGTGTTATCCCTGACTTTGAGAACATTTCAAACAGCGGATTTTAATCTGAATGTGACAATGAAACAGAATATTTTCAAGAACCACCAGAGGAGACCGACGAAACGCTCGTTGTTCTTAGAACGGAAGAAGTTTCTTCAAGAAGCGATTTCTACAGCACAAGGAAATACGCTCGGAGAGGGAGGTCTACAACTACAAGAACACTTCTAGAACCTCTCTTTAGGTGGTCGTGTTCAACCTGTGAGCAACCACATCAAGATGCTTTACAGTTTTGACTTTGCTCAACATGTTAGTACATGGTCTAAAGAAGTGATGTAAACTTTGGCTATTCATCATGGAGAGAGTTCAATGAAAGGGGTTGACAAAAGGCTACAGCAGAAATTAAATATGGGTTGGTCAACTATTAACATTCCAAGGAGATTTTGGCTATTTGGCATACGCACATTTATATATTAAATGACACACCAAGGTTGATATACAAAGACTAATATTGACAGACTGTACATTTTGTTGTGTTGTCCGCACTTTTAAACTCCTAAATAATTCCATTTTTATAAAACATGTATATTCTTACTGTAATATAAAAGCTTTTTTTAAAACAATGATGTTGTGTGTCGATGACGACACAAGAACAATGCAGAGATCACCCCATTCAAGTGGCCATGTGGCAAGTAGCCATGTTGCATTGTTGGTCCTCCACCCATTTGCATTCTGGGAGCTGGCTGAATGGGTCAGAGTGTTGGGGAAACTTTGAGGGTGATTATTTCCGAAGCACAGTTTGCCGCACCCTCGTCATTAACAAGCCATAGCTTGTTAATATTTGCTTGATTCGCACAAGTGACATCTTGTTTTGAAGGTCTGATTCTTCATTTTCTAATGCTGCGAAAAAAAACAATTCAAAAGGTACCAAATGTACCTCAAAACCGCAGTGGGTCACAAATACATTTAATTTGCAAGCGCTGCGCAACACGCATCATGAAGCTAGCTGCCTGTCAATTACCGGCAAAAGCCATTCATCAACAGCTGTAATTATTCTTCTGAATGTGTCGGAACAACCAGGAAGGAGACTTCTTTTTTTTAAATTGGTCTCAAATTTAAAGCCCTCTAGCGTTTCATACACAGGTCCAGCCATATTGGTTTTCAGGTTAATTTTGACAAGACGCTGAAGCAAGCTCCTGAATGGAGTTTTTTTTTTTCCTTTCCACTGACCAATGAAAAACTTGGTCGACTAAGACTGTTCTCGTCGACTAATGTTTGATCGACTATTTGGGGGCAGCCCTAGACAAAAGTCAGAGACAGGGACCTAAGGCACTTGTTTTTCATTTGTCTTTTTTGTTGCACTGAAGCAAGCACCAACAACTTTGATTAGACTGTACATGTCATTTTTTCTTTATATATTGTTTAATTGTAAACAAATGTCCATGTGGCTTACAAAACCCCACTGGTGGACATTTTGTGGCCTGTTCTGACTCCATTCCATCAACCATATCATACACAATCAGCCACATAACCAACCCCGGTGATTTATAAAGTGTTCTTATCTTATCTACCAGGCAATGACCTGCAGAGCAACATAGAGCGACACACACACACACACACACACACATGTGCGCACACACACATACTGTACAGTATATACACGCACACACGCACACACACACACACACACACACACACACACACAGTTGTCTGGCCAACCTCTACCTCCTATGATCTGCCAATTGCGGGTTTCAACTGCAATAGCCGCACTGTGGCACTGTTTTGGCCAAATGTACTGTTGTGTTTCTATGATGCAACACACTGCAAATGCTGAAATCCCGAGATATCTTTCCCTATGGCAAATACTTGTATCATATATATTTATTTGCATTTTGGTACACTCTAAGATCGATAGGAATGCAAACTTAGGATGTTATTTATTTTTCATACGTTCATATTACTTTATCTATTTTCTTATATCAACAGGTAGAACAATGCCCAACTAAAACATGTATACAGCCTGATTGTGCAGTAGCTTCAGCCTGGTGGGTACTAGCCAGATCAAGGTATTGGACTATTGAAGTTCCTCCCCAGAGTGGATGATCATTAATTAAATCCTGATTTAGTCTTCTTGGTTGGTTGGCCTTACTCTCTTGCCTCCAAAGGTGAAGTCATCCACACTAATCTATGCATGCTTTATGGATTGTTTCTTGGACTGCTGCCCATTCGATCAGTAAAACTGACTCACTATAACTAAACCAACTGTCAGTTTTAAAGGAAACAAGAGAATCATGTACAGGGAGGCCTCTGTGTGCTCTTCACGGCCTATTTGCCTCAAATATTCTCAGCACTTTGGAGGCGCTTCCGAGAAAGGGCATTTTAAAGTGAGATTAATAAATACCCCGTTCTCACACTGCCTCCATTTCAACACTAGGGACAGTATTTTCTGTTCTTTGATGCTGCCTGTTGTCATAGGAATCTGTAGAGTGTAGCAGCAACATTTGCACCTCGAGACTGCAGTTTAATGGGTAGTTGAGGAGATTTGTGGTAACGGGGCCAACAGAGCGAGCCGTTTCCTGCGAATCTAACGTAGCACGGTGAACTCTGCCTGTTTCGTTGGAGTGAAAGTCAACCACTCAACTACTTTCAAGAGCACTTTTGTACGGAGCCCCCCACAGCCCCTTGATGAAAAAAATATAAAAATGTTAGGAAGCTGTACCCATGGATTACTCAACCGTACCCACGGATTGCTAAACTATTATATTGTAATTAATAAAGATCCCATTGAATATTGATTATGTTTATTGCGTGAAGCCCTTGAAATGAAAAAAAAAAAGGTGCCTTAAAAATAACTTGAAAGTCCTTCTCCCGACACGCCCACTTTCCTGCACCCGCACCTTTCTGCTACCACTTGAGATGTGACGCTGTCCATGAAGCTTCTCATTCTTGGGACGCAATCAGCGGCTCTCCCTTGTGAGTTCTGGACAAATGTCCATTATATTGTGTAAAGTTCACATTATAACGACAAAATGGGCCGTATTTATTTTGTATTTATTTATTTTTACATGTCACCAGCTGAACAATCAGCGGCACACTGGGATCACCCAGTGTGGAGAAAGCAAAATAAAAGCAATACATGAAACGTTCAATACACAATGATACAGCATTACATTAATCAATATTAATTGGGATGGGCGGAAGCGATCCTCGTTGCTGCATCTCCATCCATCGTCAGTGCCATGAATGTGCGAAACCCGCGCGCAGGGGTTTGCAAATCCCCCTACATGGATTAGTAATCGGTGGGTACGGTTTAGCAATCTGTTGGTACGATTTAGTAATCTGTGGATGCAGTTTAGTAATGCGTGCATAGGGTTTAGTAATACGCAGGTATTGTTTATAATCCGTGATCAAGGGTTACTAATATTTAAATGGGGCCGTGGGGGGCTCGATACTTTTATAGGGCTAAGTTAGTCTTAAACTTGATATACTGTACATCAGTGAGTGAAATGGTGTGCCAAAGTGAACTGGATCTATATTTAAAATTCTCGTAAAAGGGAAAATACTCAACAGGAAAAAGGAACATTATAAATGGATGCACTCCATTTTCTGTTCACCTCCCTTTGAATAAAATATGTCTCCGTCAAAGTGTTTACCTGGGGCTGGAATATTGGAGAGCCGAAAGCCACTGTTTTTAGCTGTCCGACATATTGACTGGGGGCACAGCAAACATGGCTCTTCTCATCAGTGTACCAAAGTACGGCAGCATTGATTGTCCTGATCCATGACCAAGTCTGATGGAAGGCCAGTCAATGCAGCTTATTACGGCCACCCGGTACCTAGAAAATCCGCTTCATTCTGATAGTTGTGTTCTGTGAGAGTGTTGGTGATAACAAGAACATGTGAACTCAACCTGATGTGCACAATCCACAGAACATTAATGGGGCAAAACAGGAACCTGGAGAGCAGAGTTGCCAACCTACACTGTTATACTGATGTCACTAACTAGTTCTACAGCAGGGTTGCTAAACTTTGATCAACTGGCTGGAGTGAGATTTTGATAACACGGGCTGGTATCTTTTGCACATGGGCCATGATTTGTTATTGTTGTTGCCTATTTATTGCAACTATGATTGGACAGCGATTAACCTTTTACATACACACAGAATATGATTGTCACTGACTTGTGTCACGACCGGAGCTAGGACGACACAGAGAGACGGAAGGCAGACAAAGGATGTTTATTAGCCCACACGGTGGAGATGGCCGGGGGGACCCGGTCAGGTAGGGATGGAGCAGGGCTGGGAAGGAATGATGATGACCGGGAGGAGGGGTCCAGGATCCGGGTGGAGAGACGGGGAATAGGGCTGGATGGAGAGGGACAGCCTTGGTCGACGAGCGGAGACAAGCAGGTTAACCGGGCTGGATGGAGAGGGACGGACAGACTGGATCGACGAGAGGAGACAAGCAGGTAAGGGGAAGACGAAACAAGGAGACATAAGCTAGGGACTTGTAACAAGCGCTAGGAGCTAGGAGCTAGGAACTAGGCAAGTAGCAGTAAAACATGGGTAAGCTAGTTGACGGTCTGGCAATGAGTGACTGGGGAGCTGTCGAATAAATACTGTGTGAGTGATGAAGGTAATTGATCCCAGGTATGTGGAATTGGCTCGGGGAGGGAGCTGCAGATGGGGCAAGAGCGGCCTCTTGTGGTGCTGGGAGGCCATGGGCCTAACAGTACCCCCCCAGAACGCCCCTTGGCGGACATCTGGAACCGGAAGGGTGAGTGTGATTGAAATCCCGGATGAGGGAGGCATCCAGGATCTGTCTCCGGGGGACCCAGGAGCGTTCCTCCGGACCGTACCCCTTTCAGTCCACGAGGTACTGAAGGCCCCTCCCCCGGTGCCGCACATCCAGCAGGCGCCGCATTGTGTAGGCCGGGTGATCGTCGATGGTGCGGGGGGGTGGTGGGGCCTTGGTGGGGAGGGAGAGAGGGCTGGAAACCACCGGCTTAAGCAGGGACACAGGGAGGGAGACGGCTGTGTACCGCACAGGAGTTGATGATGGACACAATGGGGAAGGGACCAACATACCAGGGAGAAAGTTTTCGGGAGTCCACCTTGAGGGGCAAGTCCTTCGTGGAGAGCCATACCATCTGTCCGGGGACGTATGTGGGTGGGGGCGCACGGTGCTGGTTCGCTTGCCGCTGGGACCTGGCGGAGGCCTGGAGTAGGGCAGAGCGGGCCCTCCTCCCATCCTCGGGCAGGGACGGATGTGGGCCTGGACGGAGGGTACGGTGATCTCAGCCTCCTGGGCAGGGAACAGCGGGGGTTGGTAGCCCAGAGAGCATTGGAAGGGCGACCGGCCGGAGGAGGTGTTGACCAGGGTGTTGTGGGCGTATTGGGCCCATGGCAGCTGGTCGCTCCAGGAGGTGGGGCTGGTTGTTGTCAGGCAGCGGAGCTTGGCCTCCACCTCCTGGTTTCCCTGCTCCGTCTGGCCGTTGGTCTGGGGGTGGAAACCGGAGGAGAGACTGACTTGTGCCCCCAGGGCTGAGTAGAAGGCGCGGCAGACCTGGGAGGGGAACTGGGGACCTCTCTCCAACACCACGTCTGCCGGAATGCTATGGCGGCGGAACACCTCGGCCACCAGCAGGTCCGCGGTCTCCCTTGTCGATGGTAGTTTGGGCAGGGTGAGGAACTTTGCCGCTTTAGAAAAGCGGTCCACCACCGTGAGGATGGTAGTGTTGCCCCGGGATGGTGGGAGACCGGTGACAAAGTCCTGGGCGATGTGGGACCAAGGACGAGTCGGGATGGGTAATGGGCGGAGGAGGCTGGAGCGGGGTCAGGTGGAGGTATTGGACCGGGCGCAGGTGGGGCAGGCAGAGACAAAGGACCGGGTGTCAGGGAGCAGGGTTGGCCACCAGAAGCGCTGGCGGACGACGGCAAGGGTGCGGGTGATCCCGGGATGGCAGCTGAGGCGGGAGGCATGGGCCCACAGCAGAACCTTGGAGCGTGTGAAGTCAGGGACGAACAGGCGGTTAGGGGGTCCGGTACCTGGGTTGGGCTGGTGTTCCTGCGCTCGGGTGACAAGGGACTCGATTTCCCAGGTGAGCGTAGCGGCAAGGCAAGGGGGTGGAAGGATGGGTTCTGGATCCCGGTCAAGGCCAGGTTCTTATGATCGGTCCGGACGACGAAGGGGTGGTTTGCTCCCTCAAGCTAGTGGTGCCACTCCTCCAGGGCTAGTTTGACGGCCAGGAGTTCCCGGTTGCCCACGTCATAATTGCGTTCGGGTGGGGTGAGCGTGCGGAAGAGAAGGGGTGGAGCTTACCGTCGGTTGGAGAGCGATGAGACAGTACCACTCCTATCCCCGTGTCCGAAGCGTCCACCTCTACCACGAACTGGAGGTTGGCGTTGGGCTGGGCCAAGACTGGTGCAGACGAAAAGCGTCTTCTGAGGTCGAGGAATGCGGCCTCAGCTGCGGGGGTCCATTTTAAGCCCACTGCGGTGGAGGTAAGGGCTGAGAGGGGAGCGGCGATACGGCTGAAGTTTCGGATGAAGCGCCGGTTAGAAGTTTGCAAAACCGAGGAAGCATTGGAGTTGCTTCCTATTGCCTGCGGTTGGCCACTCCATCACGGCGGCCACCTTCTTGGGGTCCATCCCCAGCCTCCCTTGGCCAATGATGAATCCTCGGAAGGAAACGGACGGAACATGAAAGACACACTTCTCGGCCTTGACGAACAGACGGTTCTCCAGGAGCCGCTGCAGCACCAGACGTACGTGTCTTACGTGGTCGGAGAGGGATTTGGAAAAAATCAAGATGTTGTCGAGTTACTCAAAGACAAACGAGTTGAGCATGTCCTGGAGGACATAGTTTATTAGGGCCTGGAAGACCACTGGGGCATTTGACAGACCGAAAGGCATTACCAATACCAGATATTCGTATAGTGTCCGAGCGGGGTGTTGAATGCAGTCTTCCATTCGTCCCTTTCGCGGATGCGGACCAGGTGATTGGCGTTGTGGAGGTCAAGTTTGGAGAAGTGGGTGGCACCCCGGATGGGGACGAAGAATGAGTCCATCAGGGGCAAGGGGTACTTGTTCTTGACTGTGATGTTGTTAAGTCCCTTGAAGTCAAGCGTTCAAGAGCGCAAGAGTGGCCTCTAGTGGCGCTGGGAGGCTGTGGGCCTAACAGTACCCCCCCCTCTACGGATGCCCCTTGGCGGACAGCTGGAACTGGAAGGGCGAGTGCGATTGAAATCCCGGATGAGGGAGGCATCCAGGATCTGTCTCCGGGGGACCCAGGAGCGTTCCTCCGGACCGTACCCCTCCCAGTCCACTAGAGTCAATCCGATAACAACTTGTCAATAACTAGTACACAAATGAGGCAGACAACCATAATGGTCACATAAACCCTGCATGGGCATATTGTCTCATAAAGCATTTTCCCTTCATACTGAATATATAGCATGTAAGTGTGGCAAAGACTTTCAGGGCAGAAGGTCCCTGAAGACTGTAGTTATAGACAGACTCTAAAAACACTCCAATAAAGGATGCATTAAATGTTTGGGTGGGTAGTTTCCATTCATATCATTCCCATACCATTCTCTTATTTTATATCAGTGGTACTTCTAATTTGGAAAGGCACAATGACATTTGTTTTTTCAACCTTCAAAATACCACACAATGTAC